>NC_135314.1:3943574-4273574 GCF_048772815.1 Callospermophilus lateralis | reverse complement strand
CCATTTATTGTTTGAATTCACAAAAAGGTAAAACTAATCAATGGTCTTTGAACTGAGAGGTATTATCTCTTGGGAGAGTATTAGTTGGGAAGAATAATTCTGGAGACTTCTAGGGTAGCAGATGTATTCTTTCCCTTTTTTTTTTTTTTTCTTGATGGTATCACAGTTTATAGATGTATAAAATTCCACCCACCATTCACTGACGATTTGTGTGTTTGTCGTGCTTCGGTATTTATATTTTAACCTTGATTATAAAATCCAGTGGCTTACTGGGCAAAGGGTACTTGTCATTTAGTAGTCAGGTAGAGTTTCAGTCTTGCAAGGTGAAGGTTTTCTGGAGATGGGAGTTGGTGAAGGCCACACAGCAGTGAGTGCATGTGCTTACTGCCCTGGACCATGCACTTAGACAAGGCTAAAATAATACATTCTATGTTGTGCATCTTTTACCACAATTTTTTAAATAACTCTAAAAAAGCCATAGGGCTGCTAGAAGAGAGGTTGCTTACATGGTGGGTGGAAAGAGGACGAGATTTCAGCTGGAACGGGAGGTGAGAGCCCCAGCCCTGCACCAAGTGCTGGGTGCTAGATATACCCCCAGGAAATATTCATTATCTTACCTCCTAGTTTACCCCACTCGCCTATAGTTTGCATATATCCCTACTCTGTACCCAGCTAAAGGGGTTGATGGCCAGCATCTCACTGGTGGGTTCTTCTTTCTGCCCAGGAGGATATAAGCCACCCTCAAACTTAAACTCTCAAATAATTAGGGAAGAACAGAACACAAACATTCAGAAATATATTTACAATAGCGAAGCCCCTGACAGATCTAGTCCAGATGGGGGATGGAACTAGACAAAGGAAAGATGATGGCTCTGGTGGTTTATTTAAGGGGTACATCAAAGGCAGGAATAAGGTTTCAAGGGCAGAGTCTTGCTTCCTGGTGACTTGCAGTCAGCAGGTTGATTGGCATCTTCTCAGGTCACACCCATCTCAGGTGCTGTGTGGGATCTTTGGCAGAGCTTGAGGGGGAAGTTCACCTGCATCAGGTGGTCAATCCCTGTGGAGGTCCCACGAGAGGTTCCCAATGCCAGACCATCCATCCCCTCACGAGGCTACGACACACAACGTAGTCCACACACAGCCCATGGGCGGCTCGTGACACCCGGTTCCGTCAGATGTACGATGATGGCTGAGAGGGATGTCCACCCACCTGGAATACACAAGATGGCACTGGACCCAGGTGTGCCCCGGCTGAACGTGGCAGAAAGGAAATGGTAGAACACTGGGCACAAAGGGATTGCTGGGCCAAGGAGGGCAGGAGCAATCTTGATCCTCAGCTAAGCATCTTGTCAAATTCCTACAACTTACTCTCAATTGTCCCAAGGAAATTCAGCCTGACCTGCAGGGTGTGCGGGCGGGCGCCCTGCTTAGCAGCCCACCTTGAGTGGTGTCCTTTTGTGGCCTGTGCTGTTCTCACCTCTCCTCAGACGCAGTGGAGGAGTCCCTGCAAAAAGGAGCTACCACATCCCGCGGGACTCACCCCTCTCATCACAGCTAGCCCAGGGCCCTGACAGAGCAGGGCCTGATAAACACTCACCCAACTGCATTACCCGGGTTTCCTTCCTGCTCCAACAGGGCCCCGAACCTGGAAACACCCTGCCTACACCTGATCCCCATGGAGATGAGCATTCTGTGCAGGAACAGGCCGTTCATGGATCATGTACCAATTCATAAACTACTTCCACCGTCTTTCATTAAGCACTCTCTGTGTGTGAGGAGTTTACTAGAATGCCTGACTGACTTTCTCACGGGTTTAAACGTACTTTCGAGTTCCTTGAGTTATTCAACCTGATCTGCGTGACGCCACACGAGATGGGGAACATTCTCCCAATCCTCATTCTGTAGATAAGGGAGTAGAGTCTCAGAGAGAAGATGTGACCCGTCCCAATCACACTGCTGACTCATCTTGGAGATCAAGTGTGCCTGAAGGCCCACTGGCCCCATCAGGAGCAGCCTCCTGCAGGTATTCTTCTACGCGTGAGAAGCTTGGCAACCTGTGGCCCCCCGCCCATGCCATCGATCACTGTCATTTATTGATCATTGGCTGCCACTAATTTTTATATCTGAAGATAAAAACCTAGAGAAAAAGATGAAGCTCCAAGCCCAAGAGTCATGAAATCCACCACAGCAGCTTGGAATTGAATGTGACCGTCATGCGCGAGTGTGACTGTGTGGGACCCAGTCCACGGAGATGCCTCAGAACTCGGTGCAAAGCAAAATGTCACACCGTCCCCTCTAGTGTTTCTGTCCCCAAACCCCCTGCTTGACCTGCTGACCACCAGTAGAAATGAATCTTCTCGACCCAGAAGCACTGTGACCACTAAGGTGACCCCTCAAAATGCACGGGCCCACAAGGAGCTGGGCAGGGACTTGAGAAGTCCTCACTGTGTTCCCAGAGGTACCGCCCGCCAACCAGAGCCTCGCGTAGGCTGAGATTCAACAAACTGGCAGCCAGAAGGTTCCAGGCAACGGCAACTCCTGATTTGCAGATTGGACTGAAGATTTCAAAACGGCTTGACAGAAACAAGGAGAGGCACTGGGGAGTTAAGAAAGGAATCCAAGCTGTGAGGCAGGAAGCACCCTTCTCATGACCCCTCGGAAGCTCACTTAACAAAATGGGGCAGTTTCCATGTTTTGGTTAGATTGAGAAAAGCACCACCATCTGCACAAGAAAATTTTTTTTTTCTTCACAAAAGTGAACTTAAGCATCCACCCGGTTTCTGCTTTCCCGTATGTGCCATATGAAAGATGGATTGTCCTAAGTCTTTTTCCAAAATGGGAGCAGCGGAGTGGGCAGCTTGGTCACCCCGTTCATTTATCCTTGGCACCTGCCATCAACATGGTGGGACTTCACGTTCACCGCTGGGTGAAGGCTGGAGAGCTCCCAAGCCTGGCTCCATCATAAGCCCATATTTTGAATTATTGAAAACCTTCCACCACACTCACCTTAGGGCACTCCTGTTGGGGTATAGATATGAGGTGTCCCCCGAAGCTCGTGTGTGAGACAATGAAAGAATTTTCAGAGATGAAATCCACTGTAAAATCCTTAACCCAATCCATGGATTAATCAACGGATATGAATTAAAAGGGTGGTAACTGTAGGCAGGTAGGGTGATGGAGGAGGTGGGCCACGGGGTGTGCCTTTAGGTTCAGATTCTGTCCCTGGTGAGGGGGGCTCTCTGCTTCCTGGCTGCCAGGTTCTGAGCAGCTTCCCTCCACCAGGCCCTTCACCCCGATGCTCTGACGGGGAACCGAACCTCTGAAACGGTGAGCCTAAGTGGACTTTTCTTCCTCTAGGTTGTTCTTGTCAGGTCTTTTGGTCACAATGATGCAAGCTGACAGAAATAACTGCATTTAAAAAATCAGGTTCTATCGTAAAGGGAATGTTTACAGAGCGAATCCCACAAGCTGCTCACCCAAGATTGCTTACACATTGACTCGATCTGTATTAAAGAGGTGAGCTTGCTATTCATTGTTCACTTCATTTTATTATTTTTTCAGAACATACGTGTTCATGGCTATCGAGGGACATTAAACATGGCAAGCACAGCTAGAAGGGCCTCTCAGGCACATCACCTCTTAGGACGAGTTGACAGGGAAGGGGGTAATCCAAAGTAAAACAGATGTGATCCATTACAAACGGAACGCCAACTCCCTACTTTAGTGCACAGACTATTAGGAAAATGGTTACATGCTATTTTGGAGAATTTTTACTCATTCATTAAATTTTCTTCTTTTTTATAAAATCCAGATCCAACAGTGAAGAGTTCTATTATCACATGTGGAGGCTATTTCATGCAGAGCTGTACCAGAGGGAAACTAAAGCAAAGGTAAAGATGACAGTGAGTGACTTCTGCAATATGGCAGAGGAAGAGGACTCTGCTCATGTCCCCCCAGAGTAATAATAATTTGGCAGCCATCCTCGGACAAAAGTGCCCATGTAGGAGCTTCGGGATCTAAGTAGGAGGCTGGAAAACCTCAGTGGAGCCTGAAACCAACAAGGGCCATCTTAAGGAGGCAGGCTCAAGCCAGATGGCAGGTTTGCTGACTCTGGACTCTGCTAAAAACCCACAAACCCCTGTGGACTTGGCTACAATTCCATTTGGCCTCGGTCCTGCCAAAGCATCCTATTATAGTTTTTATCTGGAGTGTCCCAGAGTCTCATGTGCTGAAAGTTGGTCCCCAATGCCTAGTATTTAGAGGTAGGACTTAGAGGGAGTAATGGATCATGAGGGCTCCGACCTCAGCAGTGGGTTAAGGCAGGAAGGCTGAATGGACCAGGGAGCTGGTGGAAACTGTGCCGGGGCATGGCTGTGGGAGGCAGGTCACTGGGAGCAGGCTTGGGGACGGTACTTCTTGTCTCCAGCCCTTCCCTCACACACACCCTCTTTACTTCCCGGCTTCCATAAATGGAACAGCTTTCCTCTGCCATGCTCTCCCTCCAAGATGTTCCCTCTCACCTCAGGTCCAAAGCAACAGAGCCAGCTGACCACAGAGAAAAACCTTGAAAACCAGGAGCCAACTAATTCTTTCCTCCCTTAAGTCTCCCATGTCAGGCATTTGGGTCACATCAATGAAAAGCTGACTGGCCCAGACCCAGAGGAGCCACACTGTCTACACCTCGGGTAACGGGAATATCAAACTCAGCACTTACTGTGGACCCTGAAGCAGCCCATGGGCCTGGCCATACTCCTCCTGTCTATGGTCTGTAATTAATCATGCCCACCTAGGAGCCCCCTGGGAGACAAGCTTTTCCATGCCCCTGAAGGAAGGCCTACCCTCTTGGTCAGAGCATGAATCCTGAAGCAACCCTAACCCCATCTCCAGATCGTGGTCCGGGGGTAACCTGCCTGTCCACAAACCTGGTAGGAAGCATGTCGACCTATACCCCCAGAATCAAGACTGCAGATTCAATCCCAGATGTGAACCCTGAAGCATCTTTATGACATAGTTCTATCCCCTCAGCCTCAGTCTGGATCTAGACCTGCCCACACACGGACCTTCCCAGTGACTCAGTGGGAAATCTCTTAGGGTTGCAACAGGAGCTATATCTATCCATGCACCTAGTACAGACCTGCCATCTGTAGTCCCAACTGCAGCCCCTAATGTGGAGCCCTGTTCCAGCATCATTTTTACTCATCGATATCTTGGGGGTGACCATGTTCACCCAGGGGTCAGGTAGGATCCATGCCCACCTGAGCCTTCAGTAACAGGCCGCTGACTGCAAAGCCCCTTGCTATGGCACAGCAGGCACAGTGACAGCTATGCGAACCAATTCAACCTCACATGACTGCAATCCCTGGGCAACCCCACTGGCCCAGCAATCCAACAGGAAAGGCCTTTACTTGTCAAAAGCGTTATACAAAGACAGGAAGAGGTATTTGCTCCTTCAAATGCACAGACACTGATGCAAGACTACATGGATCATGAAGAATCATGCAAACATGACAACACATCCCCAATTCAGTAACTGACCCCAAAGAAAAGGAGACTAGTGAAGTGCCTGGAAAAGAATTAAAAATAATCATCTTAAAGAAGCTCAGTTAGATGGTGGGGAAAATCCACAGAAAGGCAACTGAACAAAAATACCAAGAAAACAATGAACAAAATGAGAAGCACACTAAAGAAATAAAAGCCAAAAACAAGGATGAAAGAAAAATCCTAGAACTGAAGAATAGAATGAAATAACTAAAAAATTCAATAAAGAGCCTCGTTATTTGAAATTAACTTATTAAAGGAATTTAAACGAAAACTATGAAGAAAGTGAAAATGCATATGAGACTTAATATGAGACTTATGGGACATAATAAACAAACACCTGTTTTTAGTCACCATTTTCCCTGTTGCACCTAAAGGACTTGACCAGAACAGCTGTAGAGGAGGAAGAGCTTATTTAGGGGCTCAGAGTTGCAGAGGTCTTCGTCCATAGGCAGCAGGCTCCATCCCTTGGGGCTCGAGGTGAGGAAACAGGACATCATGGCAGGAGAGTGTGGCAGAGGGAAGAAGTTCACATGATGATCAGAGGCGGAAAGAGACTTCACTCTCCAGATACAAAATATGCACTTCAAAACCACGTCCCCAGGACCCACTCCTCCAACCACACCCTATCCCCCTCAGTTACCACTCAGCTAATCCCTATCAGGGGATTGATTCACTGATTCGGTTGAGACTCTCACAACCCAGTCATTTCTCCACTGAACCTTCTTGCATTGTCTCACACATCAGCTTTTGGGGGACACCTCACATCCAAACCATCACAACCTGCATTCTGGGAATTTGAGGAGAAGAGAGAGAAAGAAGGAGAAAGTATATTTAGAGAAATATTGGATGAAAACTTTCCAAATCTTGAGAGATATGACATCTAAATTCATGAAATTCAAGGGCCCCTAAACCAGACAAACTCAAAGATTATCCACAGATACATTATAAGGAAATGTCAAAAGTCAAAGACAGATTTTTTTTTTTTAAGCAGCAAGAGGAAAACAACTAGTCACACACAATGGAACAGGCATAAGGCTCTCAGGAGATTTCTCAGCAGAAACCTAGCAGGCCAGAATGAAGTTCCAAGTTCCAAAAGAAACAGCCCTGCCAATCAAGAATACTATAGCCAGAAAAACTGCCCTCCAGAAATCAGGAGAGTTACATTTCCATAAAAACAGAATTAAGAAAGTTTATCACCACTAGGACTTCCTTATGATACTGAAGAAAGTTTTTCAAGTTGAAACAAACAAACAAAACCACTAAGTAACACCATAAAAATACATGAAAGTGTGAAACTCACTGGTAAAAGTGAAGTTATCATCACATTCAGAATCGTCTAATATTGTAATGGCAGTATGTAAAAAAATTAAACTCTGTATAAAAGTTAAAAGAAAAAAATTGGAAAATAAGTATAACCACAATAATGTGTTAATGAACATGCAATATGGAGAGATATAAAGTGTAATGGTCATAGCATAAATTTGGGGGTAAGGAGAAATAAGTATAGTATTTTAATACAATTCAAGGTAATTTGTTATCATTGTGAAATAGACTGCTCTAACCATAAGATATTTTATGAAAACTTCATGGGAATCACAAAGAAAAAACATATAGTAGATACACAAAAGGTACAGCAAAAAGAATCAAAGTACAGCACTACAGAAATCATCAACACCTACAGGAACAAAGAAACCACAAAAATAGAAAATGATTCACAGCACTGCAATAGTAGTCTTTACCTCTCAGTAATTGCCTAAATGTAAATGAACCAAATTCTCCAGTCAGAAGACATAGTCGATGAATGGATTAAAAGGCAAAAGCCAGCAACAGACTACCCATAAGAGAGTTCCTTCCTCTCTTAGGAACACACATAGGCAGAAAGTGAAGGGAGAGAAAAAGCAATATGCCCCCTGCCCCGTAACCAACAACCAGCAGAGATGAGTATATTTACATCAGACAAAGTAGACTCAGATTCTGTCTCCAGAGATGAAGATCATTGCCTGATGATAAAGCTTCACTCATCAAGAGGAAATGACCATGATGACTGTACATGCACCAACATCGCAGGACCTAAGTATATAACGGATCTGGAGAAGAACTGACAGCAGCATGGTAATATCAGGGCATTTCCATACCCCTCCTTTCACAGCTGCTGGTTCAGACAGAGCATCAGCAGGGAAGCAGAATGTGAATCTATCCAGTGGACCTAACTGATGCGCAGGACTTCCCATCCAACAACAGTAGAATACATTCTCAGTGAACTTGGAAAATTCTCCAAGGTGGACTATGTGTGAGAAGACCACAAAACCAGCCTTAACAATCATAAAAGACTGAAGTCACATCCAGTATCTTCCTAACACAATGGATTGAAAGTAGAAATCAATAACCAGAGGAAACTTTGAAAACTCACAGACATGAAGAAATTAAGCAACACACTCCTGACAATGAAGGGGTCAAAAGGTACGTCAAAACAGAAATCACAAAGTATCCTGATGGGCTGGGGATGTAGCTCAGTTGGTAGAGTGCTTGCCTTTCATGCACAGGGTCATGGGTTCAATCCCCAGCACCACAAAAAACAAACAAAAAATATATCCTGAGATGGACACAAATAGAAATACAGCAAACCAAACTTGGGACCTAGCAGATACAGTTCTAAGAAAGAAGTTTCAGCAATAAATGCCTGCATGTACCTATGTGCATATAAAATGAACAACCAGCTTTACTCCTGAAGAAACACAGGAAAAAACTAAGCCCAAAGTCAGCAAAAGGAATAAAATAATAAAGATGAGAACAGAAATCAACAAATGAAGACTTTAAAGTCTATTTAAAAGATCAACAGGGCTGGGGATGTGGCTCAAGTGGTAGCGCGCTCGCCTGGCATGCGTGTGGCCCGGGTTCGATTCTCAGCACCACGTACAAACAAAGATGTTGTGTCCGCCGATAACTAAAAAAAAATAAATATTAAAAAAATTCTCTCTCTCTCTCTCTCTCTCTCTCTCTCTCTCTCTCTCTCTCTTCCTCTCTCACTCTCTCTTTAAAATAAAATAAAATAAAATAAATAAAAGATCAACAAAACCAAAGGTTATTTTTAAAAGTTAAAAAAAAACTTGACAAACTTTTAGCTAGACTGGTCAAGAGAAAAAAATATTTGATTAAATGTGATTATAACTGAAAGAGAAGACATTGTGACTCTCCCACAGAAACACAAAAAATCATAACTGATTACTACAAAAATTATAACACCAACAAATTGGAAAACCTGGAAGAAATGGAAAAATTCCTAGAAATATACAGTCTGTCAAGACTGAATCATGAAGAAATAGAAAATTCTAACAGACTATTAAAGAGTAAGGAAATTGAAATTATAACCAAAAATATTCCAGCAGGATCTAGGGATGCAGGTCAACAATGGAGTGCATGCAACCTTGGTTTCAATCCCCTGAATAAGAAATAATTAAATAAAATAAAAAACTTAAAAAAAAAAAACACTTTTCAACAGGGAAAAAAAAAACCCAAGCCTAAGATCAGATGGCTTTGCAGGTGAATTATACAAAACACTGAAAGAATCACTAATTTTGATCATTCTCAAGCTCTTGCAAAAATTGAAGAGGGGGAGTCACTTGCAAACTCATTTCACAAAAGCAGCATTACTCTTGTAGCAAAATTAGACAAGGACATCACAAGAAAAGAAAATTGCAGACCAACATCCCTGATGAACATAGATACAAAAGCCCTCACCAGCACATGAAAAGATTCATCCACCATGATCAGCTGGGGTATGTTCCTAGGATGCTAAGATGTTTCAATACATGCAAATCAATAATTGTGTGGTCACACTAGGACCAGGAAGGATGAAAACCATATGATCATCTCAGTAGATGCAGAAAAATCATTTTCAAAACTCACTATCCTTTCATGACGAAGGTGAAAAAGACTATGGACAGGTCACTTCAACATGATAAAAACTGATAGGATAAGCCTGAGGCTAATCTCATGCTCAGTGCTGAAAAGCTTTCACTATTGACAAAAGTTAAGCTCAGGAACAAGATTGCTCACTCTCCCCTATTCTGTTCAATCTGGTACCAGAAGCCTCTGCAGAGCAATTAAGCAAGGAAGACAAATAAAAGACATCCAAATTGGAAAGGGAGAAGTCAAACCACCTCTGAGTGTTCTCTGTGTTGAGCTGCTATACCAGAACACCTGAGAAGGGGTGAGTTCTAAACAGCAGAGATCTATTCCTTACCATCCTGGAGGTAAAGGTCTAAGATTGAGGGTCCTGCATCTTGGGAGGACCTTCTTGCTGCCTGGTACCATGGCAGAAGGTGGAAGGGCAGGAGAGGGTTGGGTGTGCATGAGGAAGAGAGAGGGGGCTGAGCTTGTTTTTGTAACAAGCCCATTCTCACAATAATGAACCTGCCCCCAAATCACAATGATGACAGTAAGCATGGATCCACCTGTGAGAGCAGGGACCTCTTGACGTAAATGCCTCTGGAAGGTGTCACTCCCTACCCTGTGGCACTGGGATTAAGCTTCCTACACATGAGCTTTGGGGTGCACACATGGCACTCGGCTTAGGAACAACATCATCTTATATTCATAAAATGCTAAAGGTGACAAAAACCATGGTTAGAGTTCATAAACAAAATTTGGTAAAGTTGCAAGAAACAAAATCAGCATATAAAACTCAGTTGCATTTCTATATATAAAATGAGCTATCTGAAAAAGAAATTAAGAAAATAACCCCATTTACAATAATATCAAAAAAGAATAAAATGAGAATAAACTTAGTAGAAAAGGTAAAAGATCTGTTTACTAAAAGCTATGAGAAATTGAAGACGACATAAAATAAATACAAAGGTACCCTATATTCATGTTTTGGTAAAACTAGTTAAAATGTCCATAATACCCATATCAGCCTATAGATTCAACATAAATTTCTATCAAATTTCCAATGTTATTCTTCACAGATCATCTTAAATTTGTATGGAGCCACAAAAGACCTTAAATAGCCAAAGCATCTTGAGTAAGAATAACTAAGGTAAAGGGATCTCACTACCTGACTACACCACAACACTCTAGTAGTCAAAACAGCAGGGCACTGGCATCGAAACAGACACATGCATGGAATAGAATATAGAGCCCAGAATCAAACCACAATCAATTGAGTGAAAGAAAATGTCTGTAAACCTTATGTATGATAATGCATTGGTGTCAGAAACAGAAAAGAAACTCATAAGAACTCACTAGGAAAAATAACTTCAGTAAGAAATGGGCCAAGAACATACATAGCCTTTTTCCCCCTCAAAGAAAACATACGAATGGCCCACAGTAAGGGGCACGCCCCACGCCTGTTAGAATGGCCATCATCAAAGAGACAGAATATGAATGTTGGTGAAGATGTTGAGGAAAGGGACCCTGGTGCACTTACAGGACTGTACACTGCTATGGCCATTATGGAAAACACCACGGAAGTTCTTCAGCACAATTAAAGTATCACTACCATGTGAATCAATTCCCATTTCTGGGAAGAAATGCAAAAGAAATGAAATCAGTGGGTGGATTTCATTTCATACCTGCACTCCCCTGTTCACAGCCGCCTGTTCCCAGTGGCCAAGCTGTGGAAACATGCATCTGCCTACAGGGAAAGTGATAATGTGGTGCATGTATGCATAAAGTATGAATGTCCCCACAAAGGAAGTGAAAAAGGAAGGGAATCCTGTCGTGGTGCCAGGGAGGGTGCACCTGGAGAGCACCCTACTGATGACACAAGCCAGGTGTGGAAAGACAATACTGTGATCTCGCCTGTACATGGAATCTAAATGCTCAATCCTGGAAGCAAGACTAGAACAGCATTTGCCAGGGGCTGAGGGGTGGGAAATGGGGAGAGTCAAAGGTACAGACTTGCAGCAATAAGATTCACAGCAGGATGACCACAGCTAATGATACAGCAATGTGTACTTTGAAATTCACCAAGAGAAGGGTTTCCATTACAAGAGGGGTGGAGGGTAATGGATATGTTAACTAGCTCAACTGTGTTAATTATTTCATAATCTATGCCCATATCAAGTCATCATAGCCTTTTAAATGTATCCAGTTTTTATTTATCTTTTATACCTCCGTGAAGTTGGGTTGTGCTAAGCTGTCACTTAGGTACATCACGGGCTTCACACACCAATGCCCAGGAGAGTCCCACTGAACAGGTCGAGAACCTGAAGCTCCTCCGCTTTCCCAAGGTCCAGCAATGGATGAGTTGACTCTCAGGGATTCCTGGCACTGTCTTGTGAACAAAGATGCTGTCACACGCCTTCCCCTGTGCATACCCTCTGACCCTTCTCCTCCATAGGAAATCCTAATCAAAGAGAGAAATCTCCCCTTAACAGACGTCGTGAGTAGAATTATTACTCCCCAAAGATGTTGAAGTCCTAATTTCTCCTTTCTGTGAATGGGGACCATATTTGAAAGGGGGGGGGGGTCTTGGCAAATAATGAGTTTTGATCAGGTCATACTGGATTAAGATGGGCTTTACCCAATGACTGCTGTCCTGATAAGAGGACACAAAGAGACACAAATGGGGAGGAAGAACATGAAGACATTCGGGGAGAGCGCATGTGGTTGGAAGCATGTTGCCACAAACCAAGACGTGCCTAGATTGCCACCAGCCACCGTCTTGGGAGAAGCAAGGACCTCCCTCAGGAACCACGTGTAACTGAACCCAGCAGGTAGCTCTCCTTTTCAGACCTACCATGCACACGCACTGTCGATAGTTTAGGGTAATCCTATGTCCTGAAACCGTCCTTTGTGGGTTCCCTCTGCCCATTTTGATTTTTAAAATCATGGCCACACTGTGCAAAACAGCAGTTCCTATGACTTTGGGCCCAGTGGGCACCCTGTCCTTCATTCCTCTCCGGCAGCACCCGGTGCCCAGGTCTTCCTTTCTCTGGTTGGTGAGCACACTTCCCCATGCCTGGCAGTTTTGTCACCACAGTTCAGTAGTAACATCCTTGAGGATATAGACCATGGTGCCCGACGGCCCCTGAGCCAATGACATTGACCCCCAAAAAATTCAATAGAAAGAGAAATGGCTGAGAATCCACAGCACAGGGTCTGGAGGCAGATGTGCACCAGCCAGCATGGCGCTCCCGGAAGCTCCGCTGACCTCATCCCCTCACCTGTGAAGGAGGTGGCTGGACCACTGCATCTTTTCTAAGGCACCTCCATACTCTGTGAGCCTAGGTCCTCGCTAATTACTTGTAATTACTTGTGTTAGGGACCACTCTCATTTCTCTCTTGTGTCTGTGGAAGTCTCTCTCTCTCTCTCTCTCTCTATATATATATATATATATATATATATATATATATATATATAAACCGCAGGTGCATGGGGTGGCCTTGCATTTTAACTTGTCCTCTTAAGAGCTCAGTCACTCCTGAATCCAGGGTTAACCCCATGAGCCTCCCCTCTTTGGCACTACCAGAGTCACGTTTCTCAGTCAGATATGAATAAATGCCCTAGTGGAGGGAGCTGGCTGGTAGTTCTGCCACAGAGGGGGTAGGCAACAGCTTCGCAGAGGTGGTGGCTTTTGCCATGCAATTTAAAGTGTAAATTTGACACACCGGGGAAGTGGAGGAGGTCTGGAAGCAGCTAGGGAGAACTGGGAGAAGGGGAAACGCCTGGAGAAGGCAAGGAAGTATGGGCAGTAGAGAAGAAAACAGAACAGGGAGAGAAAAGGGCCTACGTGAAGAAGAAAGTCCAGCTCCTGGAGTCTTATGGCAGGTGTGCGAGGCTCGGACATGAAGCAGAAGGTGCAAGACACCCATCCAGCCAGGGAAGAAACACAGGCACAAATCTCATTCCAGCGGCCCTCCCCTCCTAGGTAACAGCAGCGGAGAGAAGAGAGAACATGACTGTGCACCTATTTCTCCAAAAAAGTAGGTGTCCTGTCAGTGCCCTTCCTGTTGCTACACCCAGCTCTGAGGCTTCACACAGCTCATGGTTTAGGTCCCAGCGCATGGCACAGCTGCCAGTGAGGGCCCCCTTGGCTGCATGGCAACATGCAGAAACCTCTGCAGCCACTGCAGAAAGGGCCAAGTGCACGGGGTGGGTCTGCCTTACCACACCTGCTCCTTCGAGGGCTGTCACTCTGGAGACCGCCGTAACCTCTTCCAAGGGCACTGTGCCCGGACCTAGCTGCTTCACACTGAGCCCCAGCTCTAAATGGTTCCACCACCTCACCTCTCAACATGGCTGCAGGAGCCAAGCTTCCCACACATGGACTTTGGGGGCGAATCTCCTCCTAACCACAGACGGAACCACGCCCTTCGCAGCTCCTTGCTGGAGGGAGCCAGCCACATCCGCCTTCAGACTCTTCCAACTGAAATTCTCTAAATCTCCAGCATGCCTCCTCTGCGCAAAGGTGTAATGAATCTGAACTTCACACGGGATTGAGGGGGGGGGGGGGACCCGAAATGTCTGTCCAGAGAGTCAGCACTTGCACAATCCCAGCCAAACGGATTCTAGCGGCAGGTTTACTTCCTGAGGCTGGTGCAGGAAGAGGTCAGCCTCAGGAGCGTGAGGGATGGAGGTGATGCACCCTCAGAAGCCTTTCGAATCATCGCAGTCCCCTATCAAAGACCAAGCCCTCACTCTTCATTCTGAGCTCCTAAAAGACAAATACCAGCATTTACGAAATTAAACTCCAAGGATAAACCACTGGAGCGTTCCAGTTGAGCCACTGGCGGACTCTGAACTAGGGCGGCCGGCTGGGGGCCTCGGGAGCAGGCAAGCTGACTGCTTATGCGGGCATTTGTCTGATGGCTCGGAGTCCTTTTGTAGCAATCCTATTTGACCGCAAGTCAGGTACAAATAAAAAGGTCGGAGGCAACGTCCTCCCTCTAAAGGCGGCTATATTATTTTATAGTTGTTTAATATTTAAATGTTAATGAAGGATGGACCACGGGTTGGAGGGAGGCGAGCAGAAAGAGCTCGCTCTGGAATCAGCAGCTCCCCTGGAAGGAGGGAGCTCGGGGAGGGTGAGAGCGCAGGGGTGGAACTGCCCCTGCCGAAGGGACGAGCAGGCGCTGGCCACTGGCTGGAGGCCAGCATTCCGACGGACAAAATGGCTTCAGTGCACCGCAGGCCGGACGCGAGCTCGCGCCGGGAGCTCCTCGCCTGAAATCCCAGCCGCGCCCCGCGCCCCGCTCCCGCGTTACTCCACGGCACCCGCGGGCGGCTCCCGCGCTCGCGCTCCGCGGGGCTGCGCGGCTTTGCGTCCGCAGGCTCCTCCGCAGCGGAAGGGAGGAGCCGCCCTGCTCTCCCACCTGCTGGCGGTTTCCTGAAATGCAGGGTGCACCTGGCCACCCGCAGTCCGCCCAGGCTCGCTCCTCAGTCTTACTTCATCCCGTGGAAGGCAAAGCGTGTCTCAGAAACGACTCTAAGAGGATCATGTCATACCAGATTCTCCTCTTCTAAAATGTATCTCTATCTCAGGTGGCAGTTCTGGGTTGTGCACAAGAACAGAAGGTTATGGAATGCGTGGCAAATATTTTGGGATTCTACTCTGCGGTGATTGTTTTCCTGTTTTAGGGTTTTGTTTTACTTTTATTAACATGCATTAATTGAGCCTATAAACAGGGTTCAGTGAGATATTCCTGTACATGCATACAGCAGACACTGTTCAAGTCCAGGCTCCCCTTTCTACCCTCTCCACCACCTGCACCCTTCCCAAACCCTCTAATCACTGATCTACATTCAGACCAACTTTTTTTTAGCTTCCACATATGAAGGAGAACATGCAGTGCTTGTCTTTCTTTGCCTGAGTTATTTCACTAACAGAGTGTCTTCCAGTTCCATCAGTTTCGCTGGGAATGGCAGAATTCCATTCTTCCTATGGCTGAATAGTATTCTGTGTATACCACCTCATTTTCTTTATCCATTTACCCTATGACAGACACCTTGGTTGATTCCGGACCCTCACTACTGTGAGTAGTGCCACAGTAAACATGGGAGTGTGTCTTTGATATGCTCACTTTGCTTCCTTGGATAGACACAAAGAAGGTGGATGCCTGGATCATTCTAAACCATTTCTGGTTTTCTGAGGAAACGCTGGACTGTTCTCCATAATGTACTAAGTAACATTCCCACCAACAGTTTATGAGTTCCTGTTTCTCCACAACCTCGCCAGCATTTCTTTTTTCTTTCTTTTTTTTTTTTTTGCTTGTTTTTGTTTTGTTTTTAAGAGCCATTCTCTCTATAGAAATATTTTCCATCAAATCCAGAAATGACTGCATTTTCCCATGAAACAGAACCAATTGAGTCCTACTACTCTTTAGGAAGGCGAAATGCTTCCTAAACTGTGTTCCTGGACTCTGAGAGGGTGTTCTTTCCACCTGAGGACTGCCAGGCAGACCATCCCCCTGACATCTCTCTGACCTTTAGGTGCAGCTGTGCCTTCTAGAAACGCCAGGGCGGAAGGCTGTGCAAGATGGCCAGGGCAGTTCCCCTGTACTCTCCTGCTGAACATGGGTCTCCTGGGCAGACCTGCTGGGCTTGAGTACATCTCTGCCCACGCACATAACTTCACCAGTCTTGTTTCCTGTGTCCTGACCCACGAGTGGGTGGAACTGGGTGTTCCAGAGGGAGGGTGCGGCTGGGGTACCAGCCAGGGGAGTGTGGGAAACATGGGATCCACACTTCATAAAGAGACAAACAGAACTTGACAGAAAGGGAAATCAGCTGTCAGTAACTACCACATCGTGATGCTGTGGCATCAGAGGGAAGAGAGGGATTCAGAGACCCAGGAAGAGAGGGTTGGATAGACAGGAGAACCTTCAATAAACAACCCAAAGGCTCCTTATGATCACCGTCCCCACAGGGGCAGTGCAATTCTGTTGTCCCCAAGGGGGAGCAGCCTTAAAGAGTGAAGGTGTCAAACACTCTCCTCTGCACACAGACCCTGAGCTCACACAACAGCCCAGCACTGAGCCTGCAGCGCCCCAGCTGTGCCACCTGGACCAGTGGCCGCTTCCCCAGGAGCCGCCAAGTAGGAACCTGCTCCCATGTTTGACAAGCCCTCCAGGAGACCCAGATGCCCGCTGCAATCTGAGTGCACACTGTGCTCCCCGCTGCTGGCTGGGGAAGAGCAGCCTCTGGGACTTAGGTCTTGCTGAGTGTGCAAGGCCAACACCTGCCCTCCAAGACAGGGGAGGACGCATGCTGGACAGATGCGCTCTGGGCTTTAGATCCGTCACTTTCCTCCTAAGACGTCTCTAAGCAGCTGCAGTGTCCATGCTGTAGAAATGTCCCACTTGTCCCCCCAAAACCGAGGCTGCCGCGTTCAACGCTGGGGAAAGGGTGAAGCAGCTGGGGGCAGGCAGGGCTCCTGGCCTGGCCCCGAAGCCCTCTCCCTGGTGCACCTGCCACCCCCGCTCTCACCTCTTCACAGAAAGGGCTCCCTCCTCATCTCCTCAGGGGTTGGAGGCTGTGGTCCAAGGTTCCCCGGGAGGGTGGTCCTTCGGCCTTCCTTCCCACCTCCCTGGAGCTAGTAGGCACCGCAGGCACACTGAGGAGGTGCCAAACGCTCCCGCCAGTCCCCTTCAGGGTCCTGCCCCTGGAGCTGTCCCTGCTCGTGCTCTGTGCCTCACTGTCCCAGAAGGCTCTGCGGAGGGACTCTGACCTGTGCAGAGCTCACCTGAGGCCACACTCCCAGGTTGCCCCTTCAATGACGACACTTTGCAAAATGATCTGAGCTGGGCCTTCTCTCGCCCCACTCACGGGCATCTCTGCTCTGGGGCTCGGGGCCTGGCTGTCGGAGGCTTTTCCTGCCCACTCTGTCTCTGGCCTTGGCTGGGGCTGCATCACTGTTAGGCTGTGAGGCTCCCCCCACCCACTCTCCTCCTCCACCTCCTGCTAAATCTCTTGTACTTTCTAGTCCACTTGCTGGCCATTTCCAAAGGACCAGAAGGGACACATCCTGCTTAAGGGGAGGGGCCTGAGAGCCATCTTATCCAACAAGCTTGTCTGCACTTGTCCAGGCTTCTGGGGCTGGGACCCTCCCGACGATCCTTTGCTTCAGGGTACAGGTGACCCTGGCTAACACTTGCCAGCCACTTAGGCTCCAAGCACTTCTGAATAATTCACATGCCAATGCCCATTTAGTTCTTGCCACATCCGGATGAAGGAAGCCACTATGTCACCTCCATGTTATCCATGAGGAAACCAGCAGCCCAGAGTCACACAACCATGAGGGACAGGAGGAGAAATCTGCTTCTGAGCTCTGATGACGAGCCCATTGTTGGCTCCTGTGTGTCACCCTAAGGCAAGAATTGTCCACTGTCTGTCTACTTGCCCTCAGGGCCCAGCACACCACAGGCAGCCACTGAAGGACTGCTGGGAACTGACTCCTCCAGAGTTCCCTGGATCTCAGACCACAGGCAGACGTAACCTGATTATCGCGGGGCCTTGGGCCTGTATCCATCCATAAACTGAAAAAGTAATTCTTCATACGCTTGTGTAGAGTGCCTCGTACGGGCACAGAGAAACTACGGTGGTGAACTTTAGAGGGTGTTTGAACTCAGCAGTGTCCTGCGCACGTGTGAGAATTACCACGTCAGATGCAGGAGAAGCACTATCAGTGAATTCCAGGACATCTGTCACATCAGAAAGGACTTGTGGTGTTGAAGCACAGACCAAGAGAAGGAAAGAAAAGGTGGAAAGGTAGGTGATATCAGAGGAGAAGAGAAAGTGCAGAGAACTGACCTTTGAAGTCAAAACCACAAGGAATTCATCACCCCTCCCCTGAGAAGACACCCCATGGGGGCTTACACACAAGGATTATAATTTAATCCATGTAAAGACCACCATCCTGATTGACTAAAGCAGAATTTGAACTTGAACCAGAAGTGTCTGAGAACCCCATTCCATGTTGAAAATGATCAGACCTGACTCTACACATTTTTGGACATAATCAATGAATCAGCAAGAATGGAAGCTCGCCTGGCCCACCACGGGGGAAACTAGGCAGAAGCAGAAATGCAATTTGCTTCCTGCATTACCGGCAATAAACAGTCCTTTATATCATAATGTAAGATCTAAAAATAGTTCACTTTAAATTTCGAGTCCTTGTACACAATGAAAGGAGGCTGTGTGCATAAAAGCCAGTTGTTCATTTATTCTCTACATTAAAGGCTTCAGCAGTAAGAGCCCAATTAACAAAAAAAGACCAGTGGGAAATTATGCACAATACTTTTTGTTTATTGCAGAGAGACTTTACGCTCATATCCCACTGCAAGGAAATTATGTGCACGGCTTGCATAACTCACACGTGACGTTATTCCCTCTGCATCAAGGTCTCTCAGAGAGGATGTGCAGGAAAGAAGTGAAATGGAAAAGTAGTGATTTGCAGAAAGACAGGGCCACTATGTCATCAATAGTGGTGAAGAGCAGTTTTCACACCCATGGCCCATGTTCAAGTCCAGAGCCTTGGACAGAGTGGCTGTTCCCATAGCTGAAACCCCAGGACTGTGACTCGGAATTCCGGATTTCTGTCCTTTCTTAGAGGTGTGATTTGCCCTCACAGTACTTCACCAATTCTGGCACGCTATGCAGCTGACCTCTGATCTTCTCCCACAGTATCGTAACATGCACGAGGAACCAGGGATTCGTGAATTTTAGGGCAGGGGTGCTTGCACCAGCTGGTTAGGACAACCTTGAGCCCAAGTTCTGTCCCACCACTTGACAGAGGCCACTTATCATCTCTAAGGCATCTTAAGCTTTTGCTCCTAGATGGCTTTTTCCCAAGGACAAGGGGACACTCCCAGGATGCCAGACAATAGGAAGAAGTCCCAGGGATGCCTTTTGCCCTGCGACATTCGAGAATGTTCTTGACTGTTCTCCCCAGTCCCCTGTCCATGCCGTAAGAGCAAGTGTGGTTTTGCTGAGACTGTATTTGGAAGCCAGCTTCCAGCAAACCACTGGCTGAGCATGAGCCCGCAGACCGCCCAGCACCCCCGTTTCCAGAGGCCCGGGTGGTCCTCTGCTCCAAGCCACTCGTGAGTAATCCCTGAGGAATGAAGTCACAAGAGCAAGCTGCTGCCCTGAGAGTCAGGAGTTCTTTCCTGTGGTCAAGAGGAGTACGTCCCAAAGAGCCAGGAGACAGCCCACAGAGCTTGATTCTCTGATACCACCACATGTTTTTCGTGGACAAATATTACTGCCTTCAGATATTTTGGTAACTGTTAAGATCTCAGGACACATCCCTGAGGAATACAGAAGCTCTCTATCGGCTCCCCGTCTTCATGATGTCTAAATTTGCGGAGGTGAGGCTGTGGTTTTGTAAACCCAGTGCTCATCATTAGCCTGATCCCATGGGTGTGGTATGACTAGTGTCCACAGGAGCATGGGCGATTGGTGCATGGAGGCCTCTCCATAGCCACACCAAGAATGAGTCAGAAGCAACCCCAGCTCCCAGCAATGCCAGAAAACAGTGGTGAATTCCATCTACACACATGTGCCGTGGTCACGGAAGCAGAAGAAGAACAGCGGTGGAGGCGTAGGTCTCACACATGCTTTGATCCAGGGCATAGGGACATTGGTGGCCGGTGGGGGCTCAAGTCCCCAACAGAGTCACCTGAGCAGTCCCATCTTCTACCAACCCCCACGTGACTCAATCCCCAGATTTAGAGAAATGATTAGAAATCATTTCTGTTTTAGAGAAATGATTCCCCGCACGGGGCACGAGCATCCCAGGAAGGAGAAAATAATCCAAATGTGGGAAACAAATGTAACAACATCTATCTACTGTCACTTCACCCATCATACACACACGTATCAGCATACTTTCATGTAAGTGATTATTAAATATGCACAAACATGCAGGTGCTTCTTGATTAAAAATGGGCTTATTTCCTGATAAACCTTCATAAGGTGAACATACCGTAAGTTGAAGTGCGTGTAATCTCCCCAACCTCCGAGCATCACAGCCTAGCAACAAAACACACTACAGAACACCAGTTTCCCCATTTTTGTTTTCTTCTTTTTTATTTTCAGTGCTGGGGATCAACCCAGGGACTCCCACATGCAAGGCAAGTGCTCGTCCATCTATCCCTAAGCTAGATCCCCAGCTCAGGTCCCCCTCTCAATTGCATGGCTGCACACTACCCAGCTTCCCAAAGACAATCCTAGTGCACGTTATTAAACTGCGAAGGGACCAAAATTCACAATCCAAAGAAAGAACGGCTTCTACTGAATGTGTATTCCTTTTGAACCATCGCAAAAAGTCAAAAATCCTACCAGTGTACTTCAGGGGTTTTAAATATATAGTTATAGTTATATAGTTTTATATATGTATATAGTTATATAGTTACACAGTCATGCTCAGAACTGTTTCCAAATATTTGGATACAATCACAATCACAAATACTCTAGATCACCTTTGTCCCTATATCTATATTTGTAAAACTACTTCCTGAACAAAATTTGAGAATTTTTGTTCATTCTTATTTGAATCTAGTCTGCTGATGTCCACCCATTACATTTGCCTATGAGAATTTGTCCTCAGCTATGTTGAAAAGGAGAAAAGCACATTTTAAAATGATAGTAAAGAAGTATGCAAACTTATTTTGTTTCCTCATATTTTTCTACTTTTGAAATGTTCTCTTATAAACGTGTATTGCTATGATGATGCAAAGATAAATATCTTTGAAACAAATGTGTAAGTTTGATCATCCAGGCTGCTCACCATCTCCAGACCCTGGAATAATGTGAACACTCTAAGTCCATATATTCTAAAACACAAAGAATTTTATCTGTAATCACACTTGTCTTTTAACAATTTGTTTCTATTGAAATTTCACAATTTCAAATAACATGTAGCCAAAACAATAGCATTTAGCGAAAATGGACCTAGATTAAGAAAAAAGGAGACAACAGTGTGGTGGTCAGCATGAACCATGGTGTATCTGGATGCCCTCCGCAAGAGGCACCTAGTCTCCATAGCTGGGCTTGTGTAGAGCAAATCCACTTAACTCTCAAGGATAGTGTTTTAATCAGCTTTCCTTTACTGTAACAAAAGACCTGAGATGCTCAACTTTAAGAAGGAAAGATTTGTTTGGGTTCGTGGTTTCAGAGGTTTCAGTCCATGGTCGGCTGGTCCCATTGCTTTGGGGCCTGTGGCAGCACAGAGCTTCATGGTAGAAGTCCACAGTGGAGAAGTAGCCCACCTCCTGGCAGCCAGGAAGCAGTGGTGGGGAGAAGGGGGCAGGTTCCCAATATCCCCTTCAAGGACACATCATCGGGGACCTCACCTCCTCCCCCTCGGCCCCACCTGCACATCCTGGGACCAAGACTTCGACACTCAGGCCTTTGGGAGGCATCCTAGAGTGGAACTGTAGCAGAGGGGCCTCTCTCTATTTGCAAGCACCCTTTGTCCACTTGTTAATATAAATTCTTGTTTTACTAAATAATGGTGAATTACTTTCAGTGGACCTTTTACTTAAACCCAGTCTTCACTTGTTACCTGCTCAGAGCAGCCAGGTGAAAGTTGAATGAAAATTCATCCTAAGAATCATTACAGCTTTGAGTAGTTTACACGCTGGCCTCCAGACGTGGCTGGCCTGCTTCACCCCAGAGCCAGCTGCTAGCCCATAATCCCCACTGTACCCCAAGAGGCAGCAACTGCATCCTCCTTGCCACAAGGAATCAGTGTGGCTGCATCCACCTCCACCACAGGGCAGCCCTTGGAGCCCCCGGAGCCGGTGCATCATCTCCTGGGAGCAGAGGGAAAGCACAGGAATCTATAAAACCCCTCAGAAAGGCAAGGGCCCTGTGGGTGCTCTGAGGTCCAAGGAGCAGAATGGGATTTGGGTTGCTGCTAGGTGGCCAAGGGTGTAGGACACCCAGAGAATGGTCACAACATGGCCTCTGGGTCCATCTGTGTGGGTGCTTCCAGAGGCTGTGGACTGAGAAGATCCACCCTCAGTGTGGCACCATCCACGGCCCAGGGGCCTGGAGAGAGAGAAAAAGAGGGTAGGTGACCTGGCCTCTCTGTCTTCTGGAGCTGGGGACACACTCTTCCCCTTGCATGTCCAAACTCCAAACTCTCCAATCTTTGGACTCCAAGACCTACACAAGTGACCTTTGGAATGTCAGGCTTTGGGCTCAGACTGAGAGTTACACCACAGGCGTCCCTAGTTCTGGGCCTTGGACTGGGCCACGGGGCCATGTTACTGGAATCCCAGAGGCTCCAGCCTGGGGCCAGCCTGTCATGTGACTTCTCTACCTCCATCGTCACATGAGCAGTTCCCTAGTAAATCCCCTCTGGTTGATCCATATAAACCCTGATGGTTCTGTCTCACTGGAGCACCCTAGTACAGTTCTAGGTAAATCAGAGGCATTTGTATATGCTTCCTAACTGCAGGAAATGCTGAAGGAGGTGAAAGAGAATTAATAAAATCTAAGGGAGTGGAAAGGAGAGACTTGGGCAGAGTCCATGGATGCATGGAGATAAACCAGACAGGTTTCCCAGCAGCATTTTGACGGATGATAACAGCCACAGTTGAAGAAGAAATCAGCAGTTAAGAAGGAAATAAGATCATATGGGGATTCAAAATTGGTATGAGAAATATGTTTTTGTGTTTCTAAAGATGAAAACATTCACAGCGTGGACTATAAATATGCAGCTATTATCAATGATTCTGTACAAAGTATGTTATTATCTAGATTATTAAACTAGCAGCTTAGATGCAACCGTTGTGAAATGATGGTACAGAGGACTATTGCAGGTCTGCAGCCTAATTAGATGGTACAGGAAGCCTGGTGGGAAGTCCAGGCTAATGAAGGGGCCCGAATTCAGACCAAGGCCTCATACCTGGCCCTGCTCTGGACTACGAACGGATGACGAAGAGCATGTTTTCAAACTCATATACACTGTGCACGTATCAGCCTGTACAATTACAGCAGGTATGTTCTGTGGACCTCTGAAAAACTGTGCACCAACAATTCTTTTTGGTAAATCAAGTTATACTTTAAGTGCATGCAGGGAAATAATGTGTAGATGGTGGCTTTGGAAATCGTTAAAGGACAAAAATGGCAGCTATTCAGGAAAACAAGGCCATCTGATCTGCGGCCATAGCTCCAACCCAGTGATAAAAACCTACTATGAAAAATCACAGTGACAGGAAAATAAGTGATGGGTCCCTCTTGGTAAATGAAAATTCTCCCACAGAAGAAAGGCTTTCCCCTGTGCTCCACGTTTTAAGGATTTGTGCATGAGAAGATCCACCAGTTGCTGGGTCTGGGCGGGGCTGACCTTAGAGCAGGTTTGCTCTGAGAGCCCCGACCTGCCCGAGCTTACAGGGATTTGGGGAGCTGAAATGAAAGACCTAGGGGCAGGGAAAGAAGCAGTGACTACAAGGATACAACTTGATGTCTTATCATACATAAGACAAGAACCTTAGGCATCCGAAATCAGCCAAAGGAGCCTGGGTGACTAAAATGTGTCACCGTCATTACCAAAGATCAGCTAGCTCTGGGTGGGGACGCAGAGGGAACAGTGGACCATGAGGGACTCAACCCCCTGGAGGAGCCTGAGCTCTCAAATCTCTGCAAATCAGCATCCCAGCCTGAGGGTCTGCACACAGCCATCTTGGGCCAGGTCAGCAGCCGTGAGTAGTTTCCAAGCACCTGAAAATCCCCCTGAGCTCTGATGAAATTGAGCTCCTGGATTCAGAAAGAAGGAAGCAGAACCGGGGCCCCTGCCAGCCTGAGTCTCCACTCTGTGCAGATCTAGGGGTACAAGGTTTGGCCTAAGCCAGGGCCTCCTGCCTGGTTCCAGCAGCTGCCCCTAGGGACAGAACACCTGCCTAGACCTCAGCCAAAGGCCAGGATCCAGCCAAAGCCTCATTCAATTCCAAACACAGTCTACACTGTGCCTAGTGTGCTACAGGAAGTGACTAGTGAAACAGAAACAGAATCCAATTCAAAATAAAGCATTTTCTGAAAATGTTCTCATTGAAGAAAATTAGTCATCACTCAGAACTCAGAGTAGAGGTTGTTGTCATGTTAGACACTGAAACGCACACAACTCTGGGAAATATATCAGAGCTCATCACTGAACAAAAAATGACACTCTTAAGCATTCTAATACAAAAATGATGTCTGTATTTAAAAAAAAAATGAAAGCCAAACTAGAAAATTGAAAGATATGGAAAGAAAAATTGTATTTGAGCTTCCATTCCAAAGCAGAGAATATTCTCTGCCATCAAGTATAGACGGTCCCCTAAAAACAATCGGTGTTGGACCTGAAAAAGTTGCTAAGAAACAACTGTGCCACTTGACAGGGCCAGGCTCAGCCTAGGCGAGGTGCCACTGGCTGTTTTCCATGCCCCTCTCTGCAGGTTACCCAAAGCTCACCCAGGGGCATGACCACACAAGAGCTGTGGCCTAGGTTCGGAGCCCAGGGCATGGCCAATCCCAATGCCACCTCTTCTTCTAGACATGTGTCACATGTGTGCAGCTGTCACCTCAGCATTAGTCACATTTTCAAGGAGGAATGACACACAGAGGTACTAGATCGCTTACATGTTAATTGCAATTATACAGCAAAACAGAAAGTGCTGCCAAAATATTCACAGGATAATTGCCCTGCAATGACAGGATAATTCTTCCTATTCTTCCCAAAACAGAATGTAGCTGCCCCATCTAATTACTTTACCATCTTCCAGGCAAAAATTTCCCCTTGGCCCCAGCAAAGCCTTGCCTTTCCACACACAGAGGCACTTTTCAACCTCAGGGAAGATGGGTGGGTATGCCAACGGCTGGACCAGGGCTTCCAACCCTGGCATACTGACCCAGAGGAGATGGTGGTGGTGCATGTGCCCACACTGTCCTAGGGAGGGTTTGGGACGAGCTGTTCTGTGCATTGCAGGGTGTTCAGCAGCAGCCCTGGACTCCCCCTGGAGAGTAGTTGTGCTCACTACTCCCAGTTTTCACAACCAAGAAATGTTTTCAAATATTGCAAAGGATGCAAGAATTTCAGATAAAGATATTCAACCTATGCTTTTCTTAAACACACACACACACACACACACATCAGATCTTGTCCTTACCCTACAAAAAATGGTCCTATGATTTCCTGTCCCACCAGAGAGAAAACAACCATTGGTGGAAACCCAACCTCCCGAGATGCTCTGCAGTCCCCCCCGCCCCCCCCCCAACCATTGGCACCAGCTGCTCCCGGGCTCACAGCACTCCAGCTCCCCCCTGCGGCAAACAGAAGCCTCCACTTCTGCCCCTGCAGCTCTCACCTAGAGACCGTGGATCCTTCAGACCTCCCAGAGGCTCAAGCAAGACCTCCCTGGTGTCTCTGCTCAAGCCTCACTTTCTTAGAGTCTTTCCCTGACCATTACGTCTGGTGTGGCCCTGACCCCCCCACACACACACGTCACCTGCCTATCCACTCAATGGGCCCAGAACACCATGCAACAAGCAGTGCACGTGCCTCCTTGCAAACCCATGTGTGTCCCGTCTCTTTCTGGAAAGTAAGTCCCTGGAGGACAGATCTTCCTGTCTGATTTTCGGCTGGGTCTTCAGGACCTTGGAGAGCACCCAGTGCCTAGAGCGCTCCTCCACCAGGGTGGTGGTGGTTGTTCTAATGGATTATACAAGACAGCAGAATGCTCTTTGGTTCCTTGTACACAAATGGACCACAATTGTTCACCTCTCTGGCTGTACACAAAGTAGGGTTACACCTTTCGTGCAATCATACAGGCACCTAGGGTAATGATTTCTGTCTCATTCCACCATCTTTCCCATCCCCATGCACCCTCTGCTCCTATACCCTCCCCTCCACCAGAGTTTGTAGGATACTCTGGACTGGGGGAGTGTTCTCCCCACACCTTGGCGTGCCCAGCACAGGGCTCTCCGGCTGGCTGCCTGCTAGTCATGGGTGCCTCCACTGCCCCTCCACCAGGCTGCAAGATCCCAAGGGGGTGCTACCCTCCTTATCCTCTCTATTTGCAGGACCTAGACCTTCCGTATGTATTCTGGTAGATAGATGGATGGACAGACAGCTGGATACATGAGTTGAGCCTGAATTATGCCTCGGGCTGAGCTCCGGGCCTAGGGCTTGACAGGTGAATTGGCTTGCTGTTGGAAATTAATTCATCAGTCATTTCCATGGGCTGTATAAATGCCATCCAAGCTGGTCAGGCAGACAGGAACAAGCAAAATGATACTTTTTAAAAAAGAAAAACCTCCGAGTTGGCACTTCCCATTTCCCAAGGTTGTAATTAGCGCGGGAGTTGCTTCACTCTGTAAAGCTTCTTATTACCACCCAATTCCGTCTGTCCTCCCTCTCCTGCCCTAAGCAATGGGAGGGAATGTCCTCTAGGACCTTCCAGGTGCCACCTTCACTTTCCAAGCAGAAAATGCACAGGTCCGCACCAGGGACCTCCCCTCCCAACCTGGTTCTCACACAAGGAAAAGTGATTACAAAAGGACCGGTTTCTTCTGGGTGTCAGACCTGGAGAGACTCTTTAAAGACGCTACCCCAGCACTCATTTGTGTGGATAATTGGACCACCATTGTTATTCTTATGTCCCAAAAGGTTTCTTGATAATTTGGGGTTGCCCAATATAATTTTAGCAATCTTACCTTTCTTTGGTCTAAAAAGGCATTAAAAAGAAAAAAAAAAATGAACTAAACCAGATATGTTCTTTAAAGAAGGGGAAGGGAGAAAATGAAGAAAGCATTTAAAATATAGATATTTTTAAAGTATGGTTCAGAAAACTAGCGTCCGATGCAGTTGTATTAGAATTATAGTATTTTCCATTTAGAGAAGTGAGACAAGTTAATTGCATAGTTACCATGAAATAAACTACGTGGCAATTGCACAGTAGCTCCTTCAGAAACCACAGTAATTACACTGAACCGAGCCTTCTAAAATAGACTGGGAGCTTCCGAGTTCACGCACGATGGGGCCGAGTTTGACCTGTGCTCCCGCCCCTGGAAGGGAGTGTGGCACGTGACTTCTGAAGCCAGTTTCTGCAGATAATGACTTTTAAATACAGACGTCTTTCTACAAATGGTCCCAGGCACGGTGTTTCCTTTCAGCCAGTGGGAGAAAAAGCCCCGTCACCCTCTGCCAGGCAGCAAAGAAAGTCGACGGTAATTTCCTGTCTGAAGGAGGTGATGATCCTCAAAGAAAAATATCATCAGTGTCCCCTGTAGAAGGGGGCTCTGGTTGCTGGCTCCATTTGCATACTGTCTGCCCAGCCTGAAAGGCAGCCGCGTGGGGAAGAAGGGGCCAGAGGAGGAGTGAATGGTGCCGTGTATTCTGCAAAGAGCAAGCGATTTTCCTGGGAATGAAAAGGCCTGTTACACAGCCGATGCCCCAAAGGCGCGGAACAGTCACCTTTTGTCACTGTGTCTTACACAACCTAGATTATTCAGCTGCTCAAGAAGAGGAGGAGCTGGGTAACTATGGGGGACAGAGAAGGCTTTCCCTGGGAGAGTGGAGGAAGGGAAAGATCTGGGGAGTGGACTGCTGGAATCCTGGTCCTTGGCGCTGGCGGTTCTTCTCAGGGAACTTCCGATCCGACAGTGGACGTGGTTCCATCAAGCACAGGTGGGACCGTCAGGGCCTTCCCTCCCAGGTCACAGGGATCCGGTTCCAGAAGAGCAGCTCCAGGGTTTGCAACAGGCCCCAGCTGCTGAGGGCATGGCTCAGCCTCTGGCCTCCCACGTGCTGGCCATGCGATTCCCAAGCCTGTCTGCAAACCCTCTGGCGGCTCCTGCTCTGCTTCTTCATTACCAGCCCCATCAAGTTGGCCCAGGATCGGAACTCCATCAGGACTGGATTCCAAATTAGCTGCCAAGGTCTTTGTGAATTTAATTTTACAGACATTGTTCTGCTAAGTCGATGCCAGGCCAGCTGATGGGCAATGAGAGAACGAAATGAGATTAGAGATGATCAGAACCAGGTGGGGGGAGGGGACGCCCAGCGGCCCGTCACTCCAACCCTGTCTGTGCTCAATCCCGGTGCTGACAGGCCAACTCCAAGCCATGCGGAAACTCATTTAGTCCAGAGGTGGCTCTGCTAAGCCCCGACCCGAGTCCCTGCTGACCCTCACACACACACACACACACACACACACACACACACACACACACACACCCTCGCCATTTCCAGGGCTGTGGCATCTCCACTGGGCTGTGAGAGAGACCCGTCTTCTTCCTCTCCCTCGGTCCTGGCCTGTTGTTTGAGTGAATAAGAGTCCCACATCTTGTCACCGCAGAAGGGCATGGCCTCAGCCAGAAAGACTTCACGGGGCCTGTAAAGGGAAGAACAGCCGCCAAGCAGCCACTTGTCGACAAATGTGTGACGATCCAAAGGGAGTGAAATTGCGCAGAGTTGTCGTCCTCACAGAATCATGAAGTGACAGGAGTGACAGACCTGAGGATCCGGGGACCTGGAAAAGCGTGGCCCTCCAGCGTGCACTTGGGAGGGTCTCAGCGTGCTCCCACTCGAGCAGGTGACGCGTCTGCGGTGGCTGCTGCTGGAGAGCTGTGCCCCTGTGTGTCTGGGCAGATGGCGTCCCTAGGGTTTCCTGCTCTTCTGGAGTGGTGGCTTCTTGAAGCACTAGCACGAGACTTCGCCCCACTCTACCAGCAGGGAAGTATCCGTAGTGACCATGTCTGGAGTGTGGGTGTGGATCAAGGCATCGTCGTCCCTCTGGGGACATCCTTGGGGACCCTGGCATGAGCGCAGCACCAAGGTGGCCCCAGGGAAGCCACAGAGAAAGACTCTGCAGCTCTGTCTTGGCTTCTCCTGGGCCCAGCTCCTGTGCCCACTTCCCGGGCCTGTGGGTGGCCGTGGTCCCTCGCACCCACAGGAAGGCCTGTGCCAGGACTACAGGAGGCCACCAGTGGCGAGAGATGCAGACAGCCACCACTGAGGGTTTTGAACAGCCAGTCCCCATCCGGCCTCCCACTCCCAAGACCCTCTTCAGTGCAACCTGTTTTATAAAACCCTCACACCCCTAGGGACATGTGCCCCACTTTGAAGGAAGTACTGGAGGCCGGAAACAGGGCCTTGGAGGTCACTTCCTGGACCCAGGCTGGGTCCTGTGCCTTTGTGTTCTCCTCTGAAAGTGCAGCTGGTAACAGGAAGTTGCTCTTGGCTGTGAGAGGTTTCACACAGGGACATGTTGGGCAGGTGGGAACATCAGTGCCCATGGATGTGAGCTCCCTTCATGACCCAGTGCAGAGAAGGAGCCTGCGGTCAGAGAGGAGGCTGAGGCCTGCAGCTGGCATATGAGAACCCTAAGAATGGGATTCATGTCTTCCACGCTCAGCTCTATGGACAACCCCACCCGCTGATGAGGCAAGCCAAGGCCCTGTTCAGAAGTGAGCAGCTGATAGTAACTTGTTTTTGTTTTTTTTTTTTTTTAAAGAGAGAGTGAGAGAGGAGAGAGAGAGAGAGAGAGAATTTTTTGATATTTATTTTTTTTTAGTTATCGGTGGACACAACATCTTTGTTTGTACGTGGTGCTGAGAATCGAACCCGGGCTGCACGCATGCCAGGCGAGCGCGCTACCACTTGAGCCACATCCCCAGCCCAGTAACTTGTTTTAATAAAGGGAATTGCACTTTGGGACAAAAACCCCTGGCATTGTGCATCTGTATCCACACAGAACACGCACACGTGCGCGCGCACACACACGGTCACACACACACGCATGCATACGCATGTTTGCATGCTTGTGTTTTCTATGGAAAGGCAATTTCTATTAGAGAAAACTTGAAAACAGAAAAGAATGGACATAACTGGGAGTCACACGTGGTTGCATCATCTGACATGAGGCAGGTCCCTCCACTTCTGGGCACGCCCCTCTGGTCCACAGTCTTCCCTAGACGCCCACACGTTTGGGGCTAAGAGCACTCTATGGACAACTTCGCAAAACGTCCTTCCACTCCTGCTGCCACAGTAAGAACGTATCAGGTTTTACAAGACAAAATTTGGAAGACAGACAAAAGAATCTTCTGACACCACCTCACCCGTTCTTCCCCTCGGGGTTTCGGAGTCTGAATCACAAACCGCCATCCAGAATCCCCAGTGCCAAGTCGGTCTGGCTCTGCCACGTTGAGATTTTAATACAGAGAGGTGAGTGGGGCGCTCCTCCCCAGGACCAAGGGCTGAGCTCCCTGCTGGTTAAAGTCTCCGGAATCTTCCGAAGAGTCCCTGTTTGTGACCGTCCAGAATGGACAGAGGTCCTGTTCGTAACTTGTCTGGGAACAGTGGTGCTACACTGGCTACTGAAAACAACAGTCCCATGTCCCCACAGAGCAGCAGCTCATCAGGGTGGACTCCATCTTTCTCAGCGAGTGCCCAGAACTCTGGGACTCTGTGGTGCCCGCCTTCCGGTTGCTTGGTAACAAGAGCACCTAATTATTCCACTAAGAGGTCAACAGAATGGCAGCTAGCCATCGCGGAGCCAAGGAAGTCAGTCAGACGGAAGCCATTCGTTTGCCCAGGGAACTTTATTTTTCAGCTAGAGGGCGAGGAAAAGGTGGCTTCCAAAGCTCAGTTCATTTCTACTCATTCCAAAGCCTGGCCCGGAAAACCAGCTGCAGTGTAGACAACTCTGATAAAAAGCAAGTCAGAAAAGGGCCGTGGTGTTCGCTGTTTTTTAATTCCTGATATTGTCCATAGACGAGGAACAGTAAATGCTCAAGGATAGGAAGTAATTTTCTCTCTGTTAGATAATGATCTGATTTCTAATATAGGTTCCCTAGGGACTGTGGGGAGTTTTGTCTTCAGATTTTGGGGGTGCTTGGCTTGGATTTGGGTTTTTTGTCATTTTTTCTTCTCAACTGACTCTAGTCATCAGGTTTAAAAGTAATTGAGTTGCCGGTGAATTTCTTTATTGACCGTACTGTGCGTTTTAATCTATATGTGACTATGATTGCAGGGTTTTATTTTCTAAAGATTCTCCCACTTACTCTGGGTAATTGGCTATAAATGTAGATACTGCATTGGACACTGCTTCAAATACACCTTTCCTGCAAATGCAGAGGCCTTCTGCTAGCCAGAGCTGGATGGATTCTGCCAGGAACTTGAAGACAGGAGGCCCTGATTTCTTTGTCTTTTCTCCACAATGGAGGTGGTGACTGCAGCACCTCATCCAGGAGACCCCCAGGATGCATAGGTATGACGCTCACACCTTGCCTCATACAGACACCCCCCCCCCTTGATTTGTTTTCTTTAAATCAAATTAAATGCCTCACCGTGTCTGGCATGGAGGGTCCCTCTATCTGCCTTTGGTGTCACTGGATGACCTCATACTGCCATTACAGTTCAAAACAACCTTCAAATGCTGGCCCCTGCCCCAGCTCAGAACCCAGAACCAAGCAGGCCAGGAAAAAGTGCAGAATTACTGTTCGCGGATCTTTTTCATCACCTATAAAAATTGGTGAAAAATTGCTGCATGCAACTAAATTGCTGTTTGGCTCCTGTGTTCCCTCCATAAGATGGTGCTTTGTTTGCTAAATGCTGCCCTGCTCCCCACCTGCCCTTGAGGAGCTAGGGTTCCACAAGGGCTGGTCCACTGCGCCCTCTGCTGGCAAAGATGGGGAATGACCCAGCAGAATCTGGCACTGGAGCCCAGTACCTGGATTTCTTGTAGGGCCATTTCACTTAAATCTCAAAGAGTATTTTGAATGTGACAGAGCACAGGAAGTAATTCACTGTGAACTATAACTACACAGGACAGCACCGACGATGCCGAACAATGTCCACACACCCACAACAAACAGGTTAATGAGGTAAACTGTGTGTTGCTTACATTGCAACACAGTAACACATGTACATCCCGCGCTGGCGCACACACACACACACACACACACACACACACACAGGGAAAGAGCCACGTGAAGAGCACACTGCTCACAGTAGCCCCCAGCCTACTTTGCGTCTCATAGTAGCCATGGACCTCTGGGGAGTCCCCAGGAACACCAAGGGTGGCCCCTGGGTAGGGCCAGGTTGAGGTCAGGCATGGAGGACTGGGGCCTCCAAGGGACTGAGCAGACCCTGGCCGTCACAGGGCAAGGACTGGCCCTCTCACCACTATTCTCAGCCCCTCTCCAGTTGCACCCACTCTTCCCAGTACGTAAAAGACATGGCTGGTGACCCCACAAAACGGGCTGTAACAGGCTTTAAAGACCATCTGGGTCCAACCCCATTATTTTAAAGGCTCAGAAATAGACAAGGAGAGCAGAGAGAAAGAGCTGAGGTGCTCCGAGCAAGTCGAGAAGGAGGCCGAGAGGCAAAGATGACCCCATACCTCACCCAAGCAGCTCATTCGGACGAGGACAACGTCATGATTCTGAACCCCAAAGGAGGTGGGCATTCTGGGGTAGATACAGAAAAAAGATGAGTCTCTCCTCGCTCCCTCTGTCTGCGCATGCTCTCTGTGGAGGAGGAAGCCTGTGGGAGGAAGGGAGGAAGAGGGAGGGGGAAGAAGAAGAACAGGGAGAGGCTGGAGGGAAAGAGGCTGCGGGACCCTCACCCCAGCACGCAGCCCACCAGGCTGCTGGATCCAGGGGGGATCAGGCCCAGAGCGAGGTTTACTCTGCTTCCTGCAGGAAGGGGACGGTGGGCTCTAGAATCACCAGGGAAGCCATCGCAAGTGTTGTGTGGGCTGCACTGCACAAACCATTTTTTAAACATGCACGACATATCCCAGTGGAACAAAGAAAATATCAAACCGACTCTCAGTGTGTTCCTTCATTGCAGCCCAAATCTTAAGCTCTAAATTTAAACATGTAGCCCCAAATATAGTGTAATTTATTTATTTATTTTTTTTAGAGAGACAAAGGAGTTGTCTTCTTCTTTAAAACCCTGGAGGAAGAGGTGGTGGCAAGGTTCTGGCAAATTGACATGGTGCATGAGAAGTTTTATTTGTCGTCTATCAACTCAACAATCGGCAGCATCCACAGAAATTAGGTAAGAGACATTTATGAACCAGGAGCTGTAGCTTGTGTGGCAAAGCTGGGGCTTCCCTCAGCTCAGCCAGTGCTTGCCTTGGCTCAGTGTGCAGCGTGGATTTGCCTTCCAAGGGGCTGCGGGAAACTGGGTCTCTTGCAATGTACAGACCCAGTGAGGCGTCCCTGAGTCTCTGAATATGTCCACCTTGGCCGCCCAGCTAGCCCTGTCTCCTAAGCCGGATCCTACTTGAAACACATGCCAGCTCCCTCCTGTGCCACCCCCAAGCTGCCCTTGCAGACTTCACGGTGGCAGAGCAAAGTGTAGCTGTAGCAAAGGTAATCACGTGTACCTTGGGAGGGGGTTCACAGCAGGAGCATCCCTCAAACTTAATTCAAGAAACCCATGTTTCTGGAAAGCACTGAAGAAGTGTATCCCCTTATAGAGACGTTTTCATTCAGGAATCGTCCTTGAGAATATGCCAAGCGGGCACAGGGGGTGGCCGCCTGTTCAAGGCTGCTGGCTCTGCCATACAGGGCAATCCCAGGAAAGGAAGAGCCGCTTCAGTGCTCTGCGGCCACCCACCTGCTGCCTCTTCACTTGGGACTGTGGGGTGGCCAGTGCAGGCACTTCTGCAGGTGGCAGGAAAGCCTCGTCCAGGGAGCCCCCTCACCCTGCGTGACCAAACCTCACCAGCTAAAAGCCATTTGTAGAGAACGTAGGCAGCATCCGTGTAAAGCTATTATTACAGTCTGAGTTTCTAATTATTTTTAAAAGTTTCTGTAAATGTTTCTGTGTACAATTATCTATACATATTTATTTAAAACCATTAAAAGTCTCTATTGGCTCTTCAGGTATTTCAACAGTGGGTGCCAGTCTGTCGTGCATTCTCTCCCTGGGCAGTCCCCAGGGCTGTGGAGGAAATTGGGGGTGCTCCAGGTGAGGGGCCGGACAATTCCAGAAAGACATCCCTCCAAGGTGACGTTTGTGCAAAGACCTGGTGGGGCCAGAGGCTGGGCCGCGAAGATGACTGACCCCCGTCTTCCTGAGCCCTCGGGTCCTTCAGAGATGCTCCATCACATCTGCGTTTACGAATTTGTCGGCCAGGACTTCATTGAAGGCCGTGGGGGCACAGGAGCCGTGCACAGCCCTGCCCAGTGGGCTCATGTACCAAGGGCAGAAGACAGAGGACTGTGCTGCAGGGCCACCTGTGCATCATGGGGGTGGGGGGCGCAGTGCACTAAGTGTGCAACGGTATCAGCCCAGAACAGGGGCATCAGACACAGGGATGGCACAGGGACAAAAACAGGCTGAATCCCCTGCCCTGCCCTCAGGGCGTACACTTTCCCAAACCAGAGCCCTCTCTACCCAGGTCTGCTCTCCCGTGTGCACACGTCCTTACCCATCTGAGGTCCTGTGTCCATGTCTATCACCCTGTCTAGCTGTGTCTATGTCCATCTTCATCCACCCTGGTCCTTATCTATCTCTGGGACCTCTATCTCCAGAGCTGGAACTGCCTACCTCTACCTGTATTTCTGTCTGTGTTATCTATCTCTGTGTCTCTACGCCTATCTGTATAGCTGTACTTTCTGTAAGTCTGTATCTATTCCTATACCTCTGAATGTCTGTTTCTCTAAAGTCTGTATTCCACCTATCATCTATGTCTATATTTCATCTATATCTATATGGACCTGTGTCTTCATCAAATCATGATCTATATCGTTATCTGCCAATGTCTATGTCTCTATGCTAACTAGCCGTCTTTGATCCACTGATATTGATATCTGTCTACACATTTATAGCTGCATATATGTATCTCCATATGTATACATCTATATTTTGTTCTATACGTGTTTATACCTTTATGTCTATCTCTATCTGTATATCTCTATCTACTGCAACCACATTCTTCAAGGATTGTGATTATCAAGAGGAATAGAATCATATCTGTCGATATAAGCACATCTACAATTCAAAGCAGAATTAAAGTCCCTCAAAAATCAAAGAAAAATGCAACAGGTGCCACAGGAAGGAGAGCAGGTAGTGGATGAGGACCCCCATGAAGACTAAAGTAAACAGTCGATAGAAAAGAATCAGAGAACACAGGAAATGTGACACTGTGGGAAGAGTGAGAAGCCATGGTGCCCTCCGCACAGGGACCTAGAGCCAGATGCCAGAATGGAATGAAGACCTCTATCCACAGGTGGACAAGGCTGCAGCCCAGGGGCTCTTGTCCCACACTAGGCCCAACACAGGACAGTAAAGACAGGAATGTACTGCAGACAATAACATGGCTGGGGGAGCCCTCAAACCTCATAGATTTTTGCTTAATTTTCTGAGTGATGAATCAGAAATTGAGAATCCTCAAAATGATTGAATTTTCTGCAAACAAATGAAAAACTCCCTACAGAATAAAAGAAAAAATCTTACCATTTTGAGTGTTAACTTATAGCACCATCTCAATTGAAAAATTATGATATTTACTATTTTATCCAGAATCATACCATGTATCAGATCAATATTTGATTTGCCTGTCTGGACAGGATAGTGATCATAATGGGGGAAAACTTCCAAAGAACACCTAATCGCACAAAACCCCATCTCTTCTTACAAAAGCCCCAGAAGGTTCCGTGCATCTCCACCAGATTTTAGCAGAGTGGGCCTCCAAGACTGTTTGTTGTAAGTGCGATGATCCAATTAGAAATGTTATAACAATCTTCCAGACAAGTGTAACGAGGCTGAGAAATTTTGAAGAAAGCAGAAAAATTTAGAAACCATCTGGAAATCTTAAATAGACGGCAGTAATTATTCAGCTGTTTAGAAACAAGTCCTAAACAAGAAAACGTGAAGCTACTCTCTCATTTTCTGCTAAAATAATTGCTTGTTTCCAAAGCTCACAGTTTGGGGTTTTGCAATATCACTACCCACCCACATCCCCTCTCTGCAGACAGATTCCCTGTCTGAAGTCGCAGGGTCCACACTCGGAGAACCCGGGCCCCTCGGCCAAACAGGCAAGTGTCCAAAAAACTGCTTCCAATGCGCTCCGAACCAACCAGTCTCTGGGTCTGTCCCTCAGCCTCCCGCCGCCAGAGGCTCAAGTTCTTTCCTCCCTGCGGGCTGTCCACTGTGTCCACTGTGGGCAGGGTGAAGGTGCCCAGGCCTGTGGTGATGCCGCTGGGGCACAAGCCCATTGCTGGCGCTCTCCCCAGGGTCTGACTCCACACACGCCCTCCTGATGCCACCTACTGAGCCTGAGAAAGCAAGCAGATGTCCCACTAGGCTCTGCTGTCCCACTGAGCCTAGTGGCCCCAGAATTGGCATCCAGCCACTGCAGAGGTCTCTGAAGTCAACCAACCAAGGCTCCTGCTCTGAGCAGTTCCAAGCCACCTCAAACTCTCCTTGAGGGAGCTCACCTCTCACTGAACCTCTCTAAGCCACAGTCCCCCCAAAGTCCTCTCCGTTCTATGACGTCATCAAGGCTTCAACTGCTCTGCCCAACCCCCTTCCCTCTGAGCCCTGAGTCCTACCATCCTGGCCCTGGCCTCCGTAGGACAACTCTTCTCATGTACCTCCTTATCCAGGGAGGGTACATTCCGAGACCCTCAGTGGATGCCTGAAACCACGGAGAGTGCAAAACCCCATATGTACTACGCTTTTTTCCTATCCGTATAATTTAATCTATAAATGATACAGTTTAATTATAAATGATGCAGTAAGAGATCAACAATAATGAATAATGAAAGAGAGAGCATAACACTATAATGTATCCAGAGTTTGTCATGGAAGTAAAATAGATGGACTTGAACACAAGCACTATGATACCATGACAGCAGATCTGATAAATGAGACAGTTACCAAGTGATTCATGGGCAGGTAACACATACTGCACGGATACTCTGGACAAAGTTACAAAGTTACATCCTGGGCAGGACAAAGAGGTATGGCATGAGATTTCAACACACTCTCAAAAGACCATCTATTTTAAAATTTATAAGTTGTTTACTTCTGAGATTTTCCAATTGATATTTTTGGGCCATGGGTAACTGGAGTCACAGAAAGCAAAACTGTGGGACCACTATACCATTCTAATCCAGGTATCATGATCACAGTGTGACAGGAGTTTCCTCTTAGAATTCTCTAGAGAGTCTCCACTGCACCTCTAGACAGTGCCACTGGCTGCTGTTAGCTCCTGGACTCCACATATTCCTCAGGCTCCCTCCCCCATCCTCTGCCCATGCTGACCTCTTTCTGGTCTTTATTTCCCACCAAGACACCAATAATCCATGGAAGGTCCCAAGGAAGGCAGAACCACTGGATGGCAGAGGTATCTTCTTAAAGGCCTAACACACAAGTCCAACCCACAGTGGTCTACGGGGGAGGCCTGACGAAGCCCCACGCCAGGCAGCTCAGACAGCAGCCCGTGGTACTGGAGGCTGGAAGGCCAAGGTCCAGTGTCTCGGCTCTCGTCCCCCTGAGCCTTTCTCCTGGGCTTGCAGGTGGCGTGTGTTCCCTGTGTCCTCCTCTGGTCACCCCCTCATGAGAGTCTGTGCCCTGGTTTCTTCCTTTCTTTAAAGGAAGAGTTAATTAGGTCACCCCAGGGACCTTATTTCCACTTAATCACCACTTGAAAGACTTCATCTCCAGATGTAGGCACATTCTGGGGACTGGGGCTTAGGACTTCAACATATGAAGTGGGGATCGGGGGTGGAGGGGCAACTCAGCCTGTGACAATCCCCAGACAACAACAGTCACAGAGCCTTCTCTTCACAGGGCTTCCTGGGCAATGGGATCAGGGTGCACAAACCACAGGTTAAATATGGTGCACCTCCTGGGGAGTCCATTTGATCCCAACTACATTACGCCTACAAATATATATATATATATATATAGAATAAAATTTACTGCAAAGTGAAACCCATGCTGGCCTCAGACAGTCCTGAACCGGCTCGTAGGCCTGGAAGGGTGTGAACTCTCCTTCTGTTGCAAAACTTCTTCAAACTCCTGTGGGTAGAGTCAAGTTCATCCAGGACAGAGCGCATCCTGGCATCCCTCCCCCGTGCTTAATGAGTGCTATTTTGATAAGGAAAGCAAATGTTCCGGGCCCCTGGTGTGTAAATGGTGTCGAAGCTTCACTGGGCTAGAAACAGGCTGAGTTTTGCGCTCAGGCACAGTTTCTGTCTGAGATCACATCCCCAGGGGGCTGCTCATTTGTTTTAACTGATTGGAGTTGTTTAAATTCGTTGAAGAGCTCCATCTGAGCACAAAGCTGCTCATGGAAGCACAGCACAGCCTCCCTGGCCAAGGGACGTGTCTCCAGACGGGGAGCAAGGTCCGACAGAAGGCTCTCGGAAGGGACACGCCAGTCCACCGCGTCACCACTGAAGGCCGTGCTGAAGAGAAACCGAAGTAGCCAAAGAATGGCTGCAAGATTCCTTTATGAAAACTCTAAAATTATTACTAGATATTGACAGTTGGAATAAATGGAGATTGATAGCATGTTCCTGGTATAAATGAGCAAAACAGTATACATAATAGCAGATAGGCCAATTAACCAACCGAACACACTAGATAGGGCAATGATATCTAAATTAATCTCTATATTCAAGGCAATCTTAACATTTCAGCTGGATTTTTAAAAATGAATTCGATATAACAATTCTAAAATTATATAGAAAGGAATAAAGATTTATAAATAGCTACATAGATTTGGAAATTAAAAGTGAGCAAAAGGATCAGTGTAGACTTAATCTGAGATAACCATTGCCACAAAACCACAAGTTTCGGGCCAAATTTGGACAGACAGAAGGACAGGTCAACTGAGGGAGCGCAGAGCTTGCCCCCCACCAGCCTTGTGTGTGATCAAGGAAACACCAAGAAGCAGCGCAGAAGGAGGAAGGGCTTAGTGAGTGATTTGCAAGAAATTGAATTATTGTGGAGAAAAATAGAGACTTACTCCCAGTTGATGTCATACGAAAACTTAAACTCCAGTTTAAAACTCAAAGTTGAAAGTGATTTCAAAAAATGTAGAAGATGTCTTCCTAACTCAAAATTAACACAGGACTTTTAAACAAGAACCAAAAAGAACAAAGCACGATATAATCTATTAATGGATCAACTTGAATACAGTGAAATGAAAGCTTTTAGTTTAGAGACAAACGTCACAAAGCTGCTAGACATGAGAGACTAAGCTATTTGCCACATAAAAAATCCACAGCACAATGATGCCTAGAATATATGCACACTCACACAAATCAACAAAAAGGAAAACCCTACAAAGTTGAAATTCTATAGGAAAAAAAAAAAACAGAAGAAATAGCAGAAAGATATGTACAAATGAGTACGAAAATCACTAGGGATCAAAGTAACACAAATAAAACCTTCAGTTCACTCCTGCAGTGACCTCAAAGTGACTGAGAAGGGATGATTCATAAAGAGCAGGAATTCATCTCTCACATCTCTGATGGCTGAAATTCCAAGACCAAGTCCAGCAGTTTCCATCGCCTAGCAAGGCCCTGTCTCCACCTCCACGTGGTGCCTGTTGCAGCTCTCTCTAGAGGGGAGGAACATCGTGCCCTCATGTGGCAGAACAGATGGAAAGGCCCATATTTCCCCCCTCAAGCTCTTTCATAAGGCACCAGTCTCACCCCTAAGTGACCTAATCGCCTCCTAAGGACCCCACCTCCTAAGACTGTTGTTTTGAGGATTGAATTCCAACATGAACTTTGGAGGAGCACAACATTCAAACCCATCATAGCCACGTGACCGAGCACCCTGTGGACACGGTGGGTCACACCGGGAGTCGGGGAACATGTGGGGAGATGGAGGCCATGTGCACTGCCCCCTCCTTCACGGTGCATGGATATTCAAGAACATGAAACAAGCACATTGTGGAGGGGGGAGTGCGGGAGAGGGGGAGCCAAACAGGGGTGGGAGAGTAAACGAAGAAGAGCCTCCCAAGTGCCGACGGCCACAGGGCGCCACGGTCTTAGGCGTATGAGGACTCAATTCCACCCTGGGACCCAAAGGACAATTTTAAAAATCATGTTTACTGAAGGAATCGTACGTGATTGTGGCTACCAAGGCATCAGGGCTTCCTGAACTGCGAGTGTCAGACTAGCTGAATGTACACGTGCTTCCTGGGCACCCAGGAAACCTGCATTTGCCCACACCCCTGAAGTCCACCTGGTTGAGAGCGCCCGGTGGGCACTGGCCAGTGAATGCACTGAATCTCACTTCGGCCTGGAGGGCCTCTCCTGTGCTCTGTGGTGCTCTCTCTCTCCCGACTATGAAGCCGAACCTGAAGGGCTCAGGATAAGGAAGACCACCTGAGGAAGAGAGCCCGGGGTCTTCATCAGCACGCGGAAGAGAGACAAGAACACCACCTACCCTCTCAGACCCAGGGCCGTGTCGAGCCACTGGGATCTGGTGGCTGTTGCTTAGCCAGAATGGAATATTATTCCAACCTTGGGTCTCACTTAAAATCAGTGAACAAGGGTATGTGCTCAGGTAGCACCAGGCCAGTTTGGATCCTGAGAGGCTTAGGGTTAGAGGTGACGAAGTGGAAGAGAAATCGGCACCTTGCCGGTGCAGTTCCACGATGGAGAAGTGCTGGTCACACTGTGCTCTGGCTCCAGCACGGGTTCCTCACTCAGAGCACGCGACTCTGAGGCAGAGTAGAAGAGAGGTGTCTGCTGAGCTGGCCTTCTTCAGGAACTCCTCTCGAACCCCAAAACATCTTCCAGAGAAGGACTCCCAGGGAAACATCAGAAGAGGGAGACACCTGGAATTTTCTTCAAGCTAAAACCACATTCCCTTTACAGACTATGGCATCCATTTGTGAAAGGAATAAAGATGGAAATATTTCTTACTGCTTGAGAGTACCAGGAGGTTGAGGTTTGGGATTGGTGAATCTTAATCCCACTTCTTCTTCTTCTTCTTCTTTGGGTTTCTACAAATAATGGGCTTGGAATAAATTTTAAAGATCAGTGCAGAATTTTCAGGAGGTTTTCCAAAGGAGACTGGGTGAGCCTTTGTATTGTAAGCCTACAGTGAACTCTTGGACCACCTCCATCTTTTCTCCTTGATATCTCACCGACCCAGGGTTCTCTTCCATTGTTCCCACACACAGCACCCAGGAGACCTCTGCGCCCTCCTCCTCAAACATGGCAGATCCACTGACTTACATCAATCCCGGGTGACTGGGGAGTCCAGAAACTAAAGATTCCGTTTCTAACCTGAGCCCTTATACCTAAACATTCACCAACAAAAGCATCTCGGAAACAATCAATTGATCTTATTATTACTGCACATGTGTTTTAAAATGTTAATAAATGTGTAATTTCTCTTTAGAGGTAAAAATTCATTTAAGAAAATTCCTCTTACATGTCCATTAGCCTCAGGGATCTTCCCTGAGTGTTGGAGTCACATAAATGACCCTATCTTTCTTTGTCCTCTTAGTGTGTTTGGACTTTTTTAACAAAATATCACTGACTGGGTGATTTACAAACCATGGGGATTTATGTCTCACGGTTCTGGGGGCGGGGAAATGCAAGGTAGCGGCAACAGCAGAATCAGTGTCTGGTGAGGGCTGCTCTCTGCTTCCAAGATGGCACCCAATTTCTGTGTCCTCACGTGGCAGAAGACAGAAGGCAAAAGAAACAAACAACCCCTCACACTTTTTTTTTTCCCACTTAATTTCACATTTTATTCCCATTAACTGGGTGGTAAAGGAAGGAAATCACCAGTTACAGAATTGTACTATTCGGTTGTGAGGAGGAGGGGTGCTTCTGGAGAAATGGCAGGAAGCACCTACAGGATTGTCCAGGGAGGGTTCTGTTCCAGGACTCCCATCCAAGGACCTGAGGATCCTGCGTGAACATCACAGGTGGTGGGATCCACAGCAGTGCCTCAGAGGAAATGGAGATTCCACGGTCTTGGGGCTGGTACTCAGGAGGTGGGAGGCCAACAGCATCTTTACAGAGAGGACCTGTGAGGTCACTGTCCTTCTGTCTGTCTCCCAGGATCCTGTGTAGGGCCTTTCTATAAAGATAAGGCAGTGGTCACTCCTTGGTCTCTTGTTGGCCCTACAGAGAGTCCAGGACAGAGCCTGCAAACTTATCAGCATATTTCCCACTTTTTTCCAACCCTTCTTTATGCCCCTCTGGGCAATTGCTCTTGATACTATGGGGTTGTTCTTCTTCACTCTGAAGTACGCTTCCCTTCAAGAGGAATTTCCCATTCTTGCGGGAAACTCCAGATATCCTGGTTACTCCATGGTTTAATTACCTGGCCTGAGAGCTTTCCTGATTCCTGGTTTTCTTTTCCCTCCTTTAGCAGCTGGGGATTTCTGGAAATTTCATTCTGAAGCACTGTTTTCTCCATTTTCATTCCTGAGTTTCCTCTGGGATTCTCCTCACCACAGCTGTGGGGCCTCTCCAGCCTGCCGAAAAGGAGTACGGGTTCTGCCCTGATGGACACGGGCGGGTCAGGAGGTGCCTGAGTGTAGAAATGTCTGCTCCTCTCCGCTCTTTCTCACACTTTTATAAAATGAGGTCATGAATTCCATTTACGTGTGCTCCCTGATGCAATCACTTTCTAGGAACCAGAAATCTGGACTCAGTATCCCTGGGGTGATTCAATCACCTCACAAGGGCCCCATGGCAGCCACGGATTTCTCACATGTGGGCCAGGCCTTTGCAGGGGCGTGTCCAAGGGCCCTGGGGCTGCTGCTCAGCTTTGATTCGGCTGAGTCCCACGTTCAGCACATCTGAGGAGGAAATACACTCATCCCAACCCTTCTATGAAGATCCTCAAGGTCGAATTAAGGAAGAACATTGATGAGAGAGATGTTTGTGGCCATTTTTGGAAAATAGTGTCGTCGAACATGCTCAGAGGAAGGTGGGTGTATCATATCGGGCATCATGAAGCTGCCGTTTCACAGGTCAAAATGATCGAAAATAAGCAATTTTGAAGATTTGACATACATCATTTATTTTATGCATTTTTCTGCTTCTGCACCTCCCAGTCCACACATTGTAGGGTTGACTCTCAATGGACGTTCACAGAATGAGGAAACAGCACAATGTGTATCATAACAAAAGATGGAAGAAAGTCCTAAGTCCCAGGGCCTTTGGCTTCCTGCCAGTTGGTGCATTAGTCACCTATGGACGTGGAACAGATTCCTTCAAACTTGGTGCCTTAAAACCCAGGGATTCATTTTCTTTGGTTCCGGAAACCAGAAGTCTGGACTGGGTATCCCGGGTGTCAGTGGGCTGCAGTCCCTTGGCGTTCCAGGGAAGAATCTGCTTGCCTCTTCCAGTTACCGGCAGCTGCCAGAGCTCCCTGGCTGGAGGCTGCCTCACCCAGGGCCTTCCGGGTGTGTGCAGACCCCTCTGCCTCTCTGGGATGAGACGATTATAATTGCACTCAGATAACCCAGGATGATCTCCCATCTCAAGACTCCAACTTTAACCACGATCTTTGCCTTACAAGGTGACTGCATCACAAGTTCCAAAGATTAGGGGAGACATCTTGAGAGACTGTCATCCAGCCTAGCAGGGTCTGAAATACAAAGTTCAATGCACACTCTGGGAGCGCTTTTTCTGGAACAGTTTTGGGAGTGTTGGCAGGGCCTGAGAGGCTGGAGAGGAAGTCATGCCCTGGTAAGGAGACTGGTCCACGTGGGGGGCCAGGCCACCTGGGATGACTGTGGTTTTCTGAGTCCCAAGCCCAGGGACATGTGGTAGATGGGGAGAAAATGTGAGATGACAGAAATTCGGGTTTTGCTTTATCAGCTAACATTTTAGAATACTTTTCTTTTCTATCCTTAGTGTTTTAAATCAACAAATAAAAACAGTGTATATTTATGAGGAAGAGGGGGATGTTTTGATCAGTCAATTAACATATCCATCTTTTCAATCAGCGGCGGACATTGTGGCCACTGCATTTCTTCTACATCTAGAGGAACTGCCAGGGTTAAGCACCCACCATGTGCCAGGATGGCTACCGAAAGGTGGCATGGAGATGCCGCTCTGGTCTGCATGTTTGTGTCCCCCCAGAATCCATATGAAATCCCAACCCCCAAGGTGGAAGGTTAGGAGTGGAGGCCGGAGGGATGAATAGGCTGGGAACCAGGAAGGGGCCCTCACCAGACGGGAACCTACTCACTCGTTGACCCCGGACTTCCGGACACCAGACTTCAAGGGATGGGTTTATGTTGCTTACCAGCCACCTGGCAAGGCAAGCTGATGAAGACACCTGTCCACTCCGGCCATCCCCCAGGGCACTCTGAGCCTAGCAGTTCATGTGCTCCACTGCAGTTTCCACCCCAGCAGGAGCATCCCGAGACCAGGTCCCTCCAACACACTCAGCCTAAGGAAACAGAGCTCACGCCTGGCTCTGGAACCTTCCAAACCCCGTCAGCCCATCAAGACTCCTGTAAAGGGCATGGGCCAGAGGCGGCTCTGTGTGACGCAGCAGTCGCCCTTATGAAGAGAGACCTGATATCTGCCCTAGGGATGCTTGACAGACCTTTAGCCTCCTCTCCTTCTGGGTCAGGATCATGCTGATTAGATTAACCAACTCAGGGGCACAAGATATGGGAATGCTGGGGGATTGGTAGGAGCCACTGGAACCCTGTGAGGCAACAGGTCATCTCTTCCTAACTGAAGGTCACTAAAAGATAGACGGTAACTATGGTCTGGCCAGGAAAGCCCAGCTGTGCTGGGAGGGAGCCGACCTCCAGGCAGGCCTCAGGAGCCATCCAGGTGCCTCCCGTATGCATGGGTTTAGGGGACAGAAGCTAAATGCGAGCATATGGCAGAAGATTAAACAGCATCCCCTCAATCCCCGATTGTATGGCTGTCCCCGCTCTAATTACATGCCATCAGATTCGAAGGCCACCAGATGTTCAAGGCCTAAGCCAGGAATTACCCACTTGGCCACTATTTTCGTGAACGAGCCCTTCAATTGGAAGGGCAGAGTTGCATGGAAATTAAACAAGAGCACTCTGAGCGTCCGCAGTGAGATAATGGGGGTTAGCCAGAACATTAACCGTTCTCTTTCCAACAGGACCAGAGCTTCTAGGCCGACGCGCATGACTTTAATTACAGCAAAGACATCTGTTGGAATATTTCCCCGGCAGGTGCTCCGGGCTCTTCTGAGCTCATCGAATCCCCCTTCAGCTGCTATCTTGGGAGACAAAGTCTGTCTCATAGGCTGTTTTTCTTCTTGATGCTTCAGTAAAGAAGACTTCTTCCATTTAAAAGGAAAAAAAAAAAAAACTAAAGCCACTCTTCCCTTCCTTTAGCACGACGACCAGTGTGGGAGGCAGTCAGTGAGGAGCGGCTCTCTTGTTGGTGCCTCATTGGTTTCACGGTTATTTCCAGGAGGTAAGTTAACCCTGATTCTGGGTCGAGGGGACACCTTGCAGAAACCAGGGGTGTCAGCTGAGGTGACCCCTTCTGTGCTCCTCTTGATCATGAAGCTAAATGGGACACACATTGTTAAAGGTCTGATTCCAATTAATTTGGTGTGAGATCCCAGTATCTGGCGGGCCTGTCCTGCTGGGACAGCCTCTGCCCTTGACACGGGTTGTTCCTGATTCAGGCTTTTCTCTGAAAGCAGTGAGAGGGACGACTGGCCTGAGAAGTACTGAAACAGGACTGGAACTGTGCAGCAGGGCGTGCGTTTGTTTCCTGGTGCATATTAGCTAATTAGCACAAACTTGGTGGCTTAAGATAGAATAATGTGACTCCCCATTGAAGTGCAGAATCCAGGTGTGACGGGGCCCGCTCCCACTGCAGCCTATAGGGGGCGCCCTCCTGCTCCTCCCCACTTTGGTGGTTGTGGCAATCCTGGCTGAAGATAGCAGCTCTCCTAGGTCCACCCATCTCCATGTGGCCTTTTTCTGACGCCTGTCTGTGTCTCCTTCTGTCTCTGTTAAAGACACCTGTCATTGAACATTGAAGCTTACAACTCACCCTGATTGAAATAATCCCATCTGTATATCCTTCTCATCTTTATATCCTTCTTTTATTTTATTTTTTTCTGGTACCAGGGATTGAACTCAGAGGTGCTTAACAGTCCCAGCCCTTCTTGTGTTTTATTTAGAGACAAAGTCTCCTGAGTCGCTCAGGGCCTTGCTGAGTTGCTGAGGCTGGCTTTGAACTCACTATCCTCCTGCCTCAGCCTCCCAATTTAGATCCTTGAAGTTAAAAACTTCACCTTCAAAGAACTTTGGTTCCAAATAAAGTCATGTTCTGAGGTTCTAAGAGGGCAAAACTTTTGGGAGCCACTATTAAACCCACCACACTAGGAAAGAAAAGTACAAATGAAACAGAATAAAGAATCTATAAATAAAAACAATTTCCTATTGAAATTCAATGCATAATCAAAGTGACATTTCAAACTCATGGGGAAGAGAGAAATTATTAATAAAGGCAAATGGAAAATCTGTCTGGGAAAAATAACTGGGTTTGTATCTCATTCATTATTCCCAAACTAAATGGTAGCTGGCAAAAAGATTTAAACAGGGAAAAATTAATCCTAAAAGTTCTAGAAGAAAGGATGGACAAATGAGTTGGTGATGAATGCAGACTCCAAATTTCAGAAGTCATGAAGCAAACAAAAATGCAGAGTTTCATGTGGGAAAGTGTCAAAAAAAAAAAAAAAAGATGAAAGGTACATGCTCTGAAAGCGGCTGGTCTTCCTTTATTTGCAGAGCTTCTACAAATGCGTAAGGAAAATCTAACAGTGCAATTTGAAAAATGATCAAATAAAAGAAATGAGAATTTGCAAAGAAGATAGATACAAATGTCCTATGAACCCATAAAATAAGGAAATAAAATAATGAAACATCGTTATTCTTCCATAAGGTGGGAAAAACAGATGGCACTCGATTCTGGCAAGAATTTGAGGAACTGGGTTTGTAACCTTCTATCAGTGAGACCAGAAACTGGAGCAAATGTTGACAGTAACTTGAAATTCTTAAAATGTGCAAACAACTTGGGATTCAAACCAGTGTCAAAACATATTGCTCAAACTCTTATTTGCAAGATTCTTTATTGCAACATGGCTTATGATATCTAATGAAAATAAAAACAATAAACAAACAACATGTTCTGCAATGAGGGATCTACCGGATGAAGTCTTTTACCTCCATGGAATGGAATACGCGATGATTAGACAGTGTCCCCGAAGAGCTTGTGTCGGAAACCCAACCCCATGGAACCGAGGTGGGAGGGGAGCCTCATGGAGGCACCTGGGTCACAGGCTCTGCCCCACGAATGGCTGACGTCATTTTCTCGGGAGTAGGCCATTGTCAGAGGAGTGGGTTTGCCATACACAGTCCTGCCCCCTTACTCTTTTTCTCGCCCTCTCCTGCCCTTTGCCCTCCACCACGTGAAGACCCAACAAGAAGTCCTGTGCCAGAAGTTGGCGCCACACCCTCAGACTCCCAACCTCCAACACCAAAGAACTCTCTGCTCATTCTAAACCATCCCACTGCGGGGTTCTGACGTAGCCCACAAAATGGGACAAAACAGAATATAAAGAAGATATTTTAAAAGAATAAAGTAAAACTGTATTTGCTGCAATGGAAAAATCTACACAATATTTTACTAAGTGACAATATAGGCACAAAATCCTGGCTCTGCACTCCAGGATCTCCTCCCTCCGGGTCCCCTTCAGGTCCGCTGGTCTCTGCAGCGCTCAGGAGGCAACCGAAACTTCTCCCCGGCAGGAAGCTTGCCACCCCCATCCCAAGCCAACGTCTTTCTGCTCATCAACCAAAAGGAAGAGAAAGATTTCCAGCCTTCTCTACCCTCAAATTTTAATCAAAAAAAAAAATAAAAATAAAATAAAACCTCCATGAACGATTCCAGTGGTCTCGGCTTTACTAGAGCTCACGCCCAGCACGCGTGCGGTGCTCGGGGAAGCAGCAGCAATGCGATGGGCTGGCCTTGGGTGACATGCTCTTTTGCGGCCAAAGGGCACAAGCACCATATGTGATGCTCCCCAGGTACGCCATGGTCTCGTCTAACAGCTGGAGTGGCACGAGGGACAGCTGGCGCACACACAGGAGAGCCAGCAGGCGCTGTCCTGCATTGAGAGCGCACGGCTGCGTTCAGCCTGCCCTTGAACCCCAGCTCCCCACCCCCTGGCTCCGCACACCGTGCTGCCTTAGGTGGGACTTCCCACTCGAGTTTCAGGTGCCAGTCCAGTGCCGCGGGCCACACGACTCTCACAGGGGTAACAAGTATGGAGCTCACACTGCCTTCTGGGAGGCCCCATTGAGGGGAGACAGACCTTCAGGTTGTTCAAAACTCCAGAGATGACTAACGTTCAGAGCCCAGGGCCAGGGTTGGGTGTTCTCCCCTGGAAGGAGCTGAGCCATCATTTCTGGCCTATAGGGTCCCTTGGTGCTTTTGGCACGCCTTCTGCCCCATGTTTGGAGAGTCCCTCTCATGACCTGATGCGTCACGAGTAGCCTGGACATGTGCCCCCCACCATCCCTCCCCATAAGCACGTAACTGATGATTCAGTGTGGAGTTCCCAGGACCCACCCTTCCATCCCCAGGGTAGGCACAGCTCTCCACACTCCAATGCGAGGACAACAGAGAAGGAAACTTCTATTTCAGGGCTACCACCCACTCCATACCAGGTGGGCTGGAGACAGACTCTATGCTTTCGATATTCAATATATTTCCCCAGACATATTTGAATTCAACCTTTGGGCTCTGCCCCTGCCATCAGCTGCCACTGACCGTGATGGCTATGGCATCCACCTTCCAGGTCAGAGCAGACTTCCTATTAATCGAGGATCTCGAGGCTCTTCACTGACCCATCCATCTCCGAGATGGACGTGAATTTCCTTCCCTGGTGTTGGTGTGGGGGCTGAATGGGTGGAAATGCCCACAAAGTGCTCCACCATGGTGGGCAGAGAAAGCCAAGCAGCAGAGAGCAGAAGCGCTGTGATAGGGACCAACAGAGAGACCCGGGGGGATAGCGAGGGGACCTGACTCACAGGAGCTAGAGAGGTGGCCCAGGTGACCAAGACATCTCCCAGAACTTCCACGTGAGCTGAAGTGTCCTGGGGGGTGGTGCTCCTAGGAGGAGCACAGTCTGCAGGGGACACAGGAACTAGGGTGCCCAGGTCTGAGGAACAGCAGCCGGGCCAGGCTCCTGGAGCACACCGCACGTCCTTCTCCCTGGAGGACCCCAGCCAGCCAGCAGGGCCTTCGCAGGCCGGTGAGCTCCAGGCCATGTGTCAGCAGAGAGGAAGATGTCTGTGAGGCCCGAGAGCCCTCAGCCATCATCTCGACCCTGGCCTCCTGCCACCAGCCTTGGCCGCAGAAGGAGGCTGACATTTCTGGTCCATCCTCCACGAAGCTCTGCAAGTGCAACTTGCCCAGCACCTGGGCCCCTGGACTGGCCCCCTGGTGCTTGGGGAGCCTGTGGCTCTATGGATGGACAGATGGACGGAACTGTGGACATCAGGCTGAAGGAAGTAAGCCAGACACAAAAGTCAAGGGCCAAACGTCCTCTCTCATATGTGGAAGTCGGCACAAAATTAAAAAGGGGGTCCCATGGGAAATGAAGGAGACCATGGAGTAGAGGAAGGAGGGCTGATGGGAAGGGAGAGGGACAGGAAAAACAGGAAGGATGGATGAGATTGACCAAATGACACTCTGTGCGTATATGAATATAAGAGTGAATTTCAACTTTATGAGTATCTATAAAGCACTAAATTTAAATAAATAAATAGAAGGGAGATCAACCGAGTAGAGGAAGGGCACTGGGAGGGCGGAGGAGAGGGGAAGGGGAAGCTCTGGGGACTGGAGTGCAGCAGACCGTATTCCACGCGTGTGCGCTCGGGCCGAGATGCACCCACCATCGCCTGTGAGTGTAATGCACTCAGAAAAACATGGCGCTTCTAAAAACTCCAATGCCTGCTCTTCCCTACAGTGGGCTGTCTGCCATCAGCCAGACCCGTCACTAGACACTGGCTAACTTGGTGTCACCTCTGAGCTGCGGAGCTCCTCGGGCAACCCCAGCGAGTGCCCTCAGTAGGCCATGTTTTGCCACAAGCTATGAAACACACCTACCACAAACAGAAAATCTTATCTTGTGATTTGAAAAATAAAGAATCCAGGAGGAAGCCAGGATGGTCATTTATCAACAGGCCCAGCTGATGCCGGAGAACCCAGCACTGGAGGACCTGGTTGGTGTGTTTGGCTTTTCTGCTGCACACAGGGAAGAACCAGAAGCCAGCCTTGGTTGGTGTCTGTTCCCGGGGATGCCCTGAGGCCACACAGTCCTGCAGTCTCTCTGGGTCTTTCTGCTTGGAAGCCACACCAGGGGGAAGGGCAGGGACCGGTGGTGGAAGTGCCTAAAGAGTTGAGGGAAGCTACTCGCAGATGTGAGGGTGCCCCTCCGCACAGGGACTGGTGGCACTGCCAGCATCCAAGTCCCTGGTCCTGCCAGCCTGCAGGGAGCAGTGCATGTGAGTCAAACCTGCAGGGAGATAGACATGGTTTCTGGCCAGGAGGAAACAGTGGCTTTGAATGTTTATGTGGCCACTACACGGTTGCTGCAAACTGACCTTGACTTACGGGGTTGGGACTCTGTGTGTCCTGTAAACACTGTGCTTACAGTCAAGCCCCTCGGTGCAGGTTCGGGACACTGGGGAGGCCTCAGTTCTGTGCACAAGCAGGAGTGAGCACAGCATGCAGCAGGAACACCGTCCCTGCTACGGATGCAGCGACAGCCCCCGAGTCTCCCCGGCTTCTTGGGTCACACTGCAGTGGCGGCACACTGCCCACCTTCCTGATAGGGAAGTCTGTAAGCAGGGAGCAGGCACAGCCCTAGAGTCACGGGCTTCGTAAGAGCTGGGGAAATGCAAACTCAAAATTCTGAGACCAACATAAAAGACCGTAGTTTTCAGGAAATCAGTGAAGATAGGGTGATTGGACATGTCTCTTTGTTGCCCTACAAAAGGAATTTTTTAAATGTTTTTTCCCACAAGCATTGAAAGAGTTATTTGTTGTCTATCAACTCAGGCTTGGTGGCTAGAATAGTGGATACATTGTTACTAAAGTCCTCTGAATAAAGTCATCCCAGCAGATTTTGACAATGAGCCTCAGTTAAGGAAGGGAAGGGAAACAGTCCATTCCTCAACTCAGCCACTGATCCTTTCATAATAATATGCAAGGCACTGTTCCTTTCACATGAGGTGCCTCAGAGGCAGAGAAAATATATTACTGTGTTAAAAATACCTATTATGAGCGAAGCAGCTTGATATACCCTGTCATGTCTTCAGTAGAACTAAGTTCTACACATAAGTAACTATAATTAAGGGTCAAAGTGGCCAATCTTATAAGACAATGGCTGAAAAACCTTCACCTGGGAATCTGAGAAAGGAAACTGAAGACCAGTTTGGGGCAGTGATTCTCAGCTGTGGAGAGAAACCCCAATGTGGCCAAGACGGGCTAAAGGATTCCCCCAAACCACGTCCCTGTGCTTCTGAATGTGTAGGTAGCCTCCGCTCCCAACGCTGGCTGGAGGAGGAGGTGTTCCACGTGGCCAGGCAACAGGGGTGGGGTGTCTGGAGAATCAGAGACGGGCACCAGGAGAACCTCGTGGGACGGTGCATCCAGGCTGAGTTCCACAGAACTGGTAGAATGTAGATACGGAAAAGCAGGAATCAGGAACTAAAGAGAAGGAACCTCACGGTTAAAGAGATTAACAGCATTAACTAATAATAAAATAGGAGAACTACAACAAGATACTGTAGTAAAAGTTATGTGAATGGGGCCTCTCTCTGATAATCAAGATGGCTACTAACCTTAGCAGAGGAACCTCATGGTTAAAGTCACAGAGGTAAAGAGGGATGGGCGTGAATAGCCCCCTTTGATTGACACAGTGGTTCTCAAATTTTATTGCTGTGGAACACTGCAGATCTCTGGATAGACTAAGCAGAAATCTGTAAATTAAAAAGTGATAGCCCTTTACCTGATTTTTTTTTTTAAAGAGAGAGTGAGAGAGGGAGAGAGAGAGAGAGAGAGAGAGAGAGAGAGAGAGAGAGAGAGAGAATTTTAATATTTATTTTTTAGTTATCGGCGGATACAACATCTTTGTTTTGTATGTGGTGCTGAGGATTGAACCCGGGCCGCACGCATGCCAGGTGAGTGCGCTACCGCTTGAGCCACATCCTCAGCCCCCCTTTACCTGATTTTTAAAAATAAATAAATAAAACCTACGTAGTGTGTTGGCTTTCAACCACTGGCAAAGCACCTGAGAAAACCAGCTTAGGGGAGGAAAGCTCTGTTTTGGCCCACGGTGTCAGAGGTTTCAGTCATACCTCTCCGTGTGTACAAACCAACTCTTCTGACTCCCTTTTTCTGGCACGATGACCAGGCAGAACATCATGGCAGAAGTGTGTGACAGAGAAAGGCCACTCACCTTGTGGCATCCAGGAAGCAGAGAGCGAGCCAGGTGCCAGGCATCAGGGACAAGATACCCTTCCAAGACAGGCGCCAGTGACCTACTCTCCCAGCGTCCTACAGGTCCACCACCCAATGGCACCACCATCGGGGACCAAGCCTTCAACCCGTGAACCTGGGGGATATTCCAGGTCTAAACTACAGCGGCTAGTGAAGGATTTCCAAAGACTTTTTTCCCATATTTTTTCTTTCATGCCTTCTTTTGTGTATCAATGTTTAGCAGACGCTTGCTTTGTGCTGGGCTCCACGGCTCCCGCGTGATGCATGCTGACGTATTCTTGCCCTTGAGGTGCACAAAGTCTGATGGAGAAGGCAGAAGGTGTCAGCAGGGACGGGGGTTTCCTGGGGCCTCTCCTTGACATATAGACGGCATCTTCACAGGTCTTTGTTGTGTGCAAATGTATCCCAGGCACCTCTCCATGTGTACAAACCAGCTCTTCTTAGAAGGACACAGATTGGATTAAGGCTTACCCGTATGACCTCATTTGCCTGAAAGGCCTCTTTAAAGTGATATCTCACATTCAGTCCCATTCACAGCTACTGCAGGTTTGGGCGAGGGTCGGGGCTGGGGGCTGCTGCAGCTCCGGCACAGCCACCTGTTACCTAAGTGCTCCTGGGCAGCTGACATGTCAGAAGATGACCATGCAACAGTCCCAAGTTCTTTCATCTTCCTGAAAACTGCAGATCAGCGAGGCTGACTCTGATCCCTAGAAAAGTTCTGGGATGCATCACTGAACACTGGCCTTGGGAGCACTGAGAAAGGGCAGTCCACATCACTGGAGCAAGCACCATCGACAGGAAGGTGCCAAGCCCCAGCGACTCTCCTTTCCAGTTAATTTCTCAAGTCAGTAGACGTTGGTGCACAGTGAGGCCATGCCGAGTCCCTCTCAGGCACAGACCCTGCTTCTCATTCAATAAGGGAGTCAGGCGGCCGAGCAAGTGAGTTAACCTGTGGCATAAGAAGAGGAAACAGGAGGCTCGGCTCGGAGATTAGAGCATGAAGGATGGATTTTGTCTCAGAGCCTGGGGCCAAGGGACCAGCCAGAGGAAGATCTGTATGTAGACCTTTGGGCTGGAGTCTGAAAGCTGTTTTCCAGCAGAGAAAGGAGCCTGACGCCCCCCAGGGAGGGGGTGGGGTGTACAGGAAGTGCTCACAGAGGAGATGGGGAGCACCATGTCCAGAGGCCAGAGCCTAGGACGCAAAACACAGACCACAAGGGGGAAGGTCACGAGGGCCACCCAGCCAGACCTTCTCAGGCCAACAAGCCAGAACCTGCTCTGTTAGTAATGGGAAGTGAAGGGGACGCTTAGAAATGGAGAAGGGACATCTTACCTATATCCTGGACAGAAGCACAATTTAGACCATGGTAAGAAACGGTGGCTGTGTCACTCAGTGGTGTTGGTGGCTGTCTTCCAGGAAAAAGTGGCCACAAGCCACGGGAGTTGGTGCCTTCCAGGGGCTTCTCTGGAAGGAATCCAGCCTGGCTGACCCCTTGCTCTTAGTCCAGGGAACTCCTCTCAGACTTCCAGCCTTTAGACCTGTAATTCTTGCCTTAAGGCACAATTTGAGGTAGTATGTTACACAGTTTTAAGAAATCCAGAATTTCCTACTAGGAATGGCCTGGGCCTCCCGTGCACATCACAGGGATTTATCCCACCCAACAAGAGCCGCCACTGCCCCCTCCCCCTAGGCCTTTGCTAGATACCCCATCTCTATTTTTGGCTTCTGCTGAGATGCCCATGGTGAGATGCTCAGAAATTCTCTGGTATCCATCTAGGGAGTTGTGAGCCCTCCCTCAGACTCTTCAAGGAGATTCCGTGTGGCTGAATACTCTGAACTTGCAATTTTGTCAGAGGTATTAGGAAAGGGATGTACGGCCACGTGGTTGGCTTTCTCTCTGGGTCCTGCATTTCTAACACAGACTCTCTAAATTTTAGCATTTTTGGAATCTGGATGGGCTGAGAATTTTCAAAATTATCAAGTTCTGGTTTCTTTTCTTTTTTTGTTTTTTTTAACTTATTTCCTCAATCAATCTCATTCCACTTGCATTTTGCTATAAGCAGCAAGAAGGAAACAGCCTGCACCATCCAAACTTGGCTTGCAAACGACCTCAGCCAAATATCCAACTGTATCCCTTATAGGTCCGCTTTCCCCCAACCCCAGGACATGATCCACCAAGCGCTCTGCCGCTCTGTAACAAGCCCCCCGGGCTCCAGCACGCCTTCCTCTCCAGACGCACCTTTGACCTCTGTACTCCTGTCCCTAGAGATCTGGGCATTTTCTAAGGTGATCTTGTGTTTCTCTCCCATGGGAGGCAGTGCCCGGGGGTCCAGGGGAACAGCTTCCTAAGGGAAGCTAGCCACAAGTGCCACAGGGAGGCTGGGGAAGATGTGGCTGGCCAGGAGGACTGTGCCAACCACGTCCAGAGCAAGCCAAGCACACTCAGAGCTCCAACTACAAACCCCTCGCACTGATCCTGGGGGGCAGGGACCCCTGTACTGAAGACACTGCTCAGGAGCTCCCAGGTCTGGGCCAACACACAATAGACCTTCAGATTCCTGTGGGGCAGGCCCTTCTCTGGGTGTGTGCTCAACTTGTTCTTTTATTTTGAATCGTGGTGAGAACACTTAGCATGAGATGTGCGCCTTTAAACAAATTTCTGCGAGGACAATCTGTGGGCCCAGCATCGTCCAGCAGACCTCAAGAACCCACTCATCTTGCCCAGCCAAACACGGCAGCCCCCAGAGAACTCCCCCGGCCCTGGAGACCAGCTCTCCCTCTGCTGGTGCGGGCTTGCCTGTCTTAGTTAATGGTGCCTGGCACCCGTGTGGCATTCATGCTTCTGGGTGGCCTTCTGCCAAGCTTCACATCATCGGCCTTCACCCAGCTTGTCACTTATTGTGTTTCCTTCTTTTTAAGCCTGAACACTGCTCCACTGTATGCAGGCCCTGAATTCCTCTATGGAGCCGATATTCAGGTCTTTTCCACATTTGGCTCCTGTTGCTGGGCACGCGGAGGTGTGGGCAGCCCTTGGAGCCCTGGCGTGGACATAAATATCCAGGGGTGGACTTGCTGGATCCATGTCTAATGTTCTAAGTAACCTCACGCCCTTGCCCTCACCACCATCACCAAGGGACATTCCCACCACTTTGGCAGATAGTGAGGGTCCCGGGGCTCTGGCTCCTCGATGCTGTTTGTTTTCACGATAACAGCGAGAGACGGGGATTAGTGAGGTCAAGCATCTTTTCATAAACCTGCTGGCCGTTTGTGTCTGTTTTCCGGGAAAAGTCCGTTCCACATCCTGAGCCTCTTTTTGAGCTTTTTTGCCATTCAGTCTTGGGAATCTCTAGCATATTGGGGAAATGAATCCCTTACCAGATCCGTGGTTTGCAAATGCCTTTTCCATTCCAGAGATCGTCTCGCACCCTGTGCTCCATTCACGTGGCTGCACGGAAGCTTTTTAGCAAGACCCAAGGCTGCTTTCCTCGCCCGTGCTCCCTGCCGGGACATGCCCATGAACTCCTTGCCAAGACCAGCATCTTGAGGCTTGCTGTTTTCGTTTTCTTCTGAAAGTGGCAGTTTCAGATCTAAATGTGCTCCGTTTGTCTTTGTCTTTCTTTCACGAAGCTGTGGCGTCAGGGGCCATAAGAAAGGCACCCTTAAGGGCGTGCACTGGGTGAGCGCCCGACAGTGGGCGGAGCTTCCAGACAGTGGGCGGAGCTTCCCAGAAGTGGGCGGAGTGTTGCAGCCTGTGCGTATTGAACAGATTCCCGGTTTCCTCCGTTACAGCCATCCTGCTATGACAGCCAGGGCACAAAAAGGGATGAGTTGCCCTTTCCCAGTGACATGCGCCAGGGAAAGGCAGGTTCCAGGTGCCCACCTGGCTGTGATGTGTCCCCTCACATATCCAGAACCAGGAGACGCTGAGCCGAGCTGAGAACTCACCGCTCAGAATGAACCCGAGGGCTGAGCTCTGGCTCCCTCCCCTCAGCTGTGGGCAATCAGCCTGGAGGGTCCTCCGTCTCTGCCAGGCCCCTGGGAGCTAAACTCAGGGTTTCCGCCTCCCCAGCCTCCAGCTCCTCCTTCATACCCTCCTCTCCTGCTGAGTCTACCTTTCTTTCCCATTCTTTTTCTTTCCATGTCAAAAAGAAAAGCTGTCTGCCAACAAGAGCTTAATATTCTCCATACAGTAGAAATCTTACAGGTGTGATTTCTGATCATGATGCCAAAATGCTCAAAATCAAGGCCCCAGAGAGCCTAGCCCACTGGGAACCTTGAAGCAGCGCTCTAGACAGCTCTGCCTTCCAGGGGGACTTGTCCCGGGAGCATCATGTTACCACCTCTGTTAAGAAAGCACGGTGGGTAATGCAAGAAACCGTGTGGATGCCGGAAACCTACAGAGATTGGAAACAGGAGAACTAAGCACTCAGTTTAGGAGCCAGCCACTAATGTACCTCTGAGGTCAGAAAAAGGAAAGAATTAATGAAGATAATTAGAAAAGCTAGAGAAAGAAAATACCCCACAAATTAGCAGATAGATTTTTAAACAAAAATTAAATAGATAAATGTCTAGCATTTATTGCAAACCAATAAAATAGGTACACATCTAGCAAATCTGACTGACTTGCACACATCAGACTATAAACGATAAAACAGATGATTTCTGGCACCATGGAGGATAGTTCCACTGTATGCTTTAAAACCCACAGAGAATTGCTAGATAAAATATAACAAAATGGTATTTTTGCTTTAAATAACCTCAAAACGAAGAAGAAGAAGAAGAAGAAGAAGAAGAAGAAGAAGAGGAGGAGGAGGAGGAGGAGGAGGAGGAGGAGGAGGAGGAGGAGGAGGAGGAGGAGGAGGAGGAAATCACCACATGCAAGAAATAAAGAGGGAATCCTGAGCGAGACACTGGGCCTGAGTGGCCCTGCAGTAGCTGAATAGGTTACTGGACACAGGTTCCAATCCAGGTTTGGGGACCCGGAGACTAAACAGAGCGGAGAGAGATGTTGCCTTTTGACCACTTTGGATGAGGACTGGCATTGAGAGCCCCACACAGGCTTGGAGCCTCGAGGGCCACTCCACCTTCTAAACACAGTCCATGCCCTGGAGGAGAAGCCAGGCGACCCTGGTCCAGGGCTCCCAGTGCTCCCCAGAGCAGAAGAGCTCGGCCGGTGCTTCAGATGATTGTGGATCCAGGTGTTTGCATCTTCTCTGCACAGAAACATATAGGAAAATAATTAGTCGAACAACAGGAAAGACAATCAGCTACATGAATTTTAATTTGACTTAAAATTAAGTAAAATTTAAAAACCCAGTTCCCCAGTAGCACTGGCCACAGCTCAAGTGCTCGGTAGCCACCTGTGGCCACTGGCTACCATGGTGGGCAGTGCAGATACAGAAGAGCTCTTGATGGCACAGATGTCTCGATCAATGCCCTTGGATAGGGAGATAAGTAAAAGAGGTAAAACTTGAAACAAAAGAAATAAAATACAATTGTTTCCACATAATATCCACCTAGTCATCCACTTAATAACTATGAGAAGTTGGTCAAGGGGATATGATGCCATATAGAGAAATAAAAGTAAAGACGTATTCAAGGAATAACTACTTGCAAAATGTAGCTGAAGAAGAGCCTATTGCCATAGAAACTGGATACATAGAGCCCCTAAAGGACAAGAGGGTAGTGCTCCAACAAGCAGGAGAGGGAGGCCGAGTCTGCTGGGGGACACACAGAAGCCCCAAGTGGGGGGAGATACCTGCCCAGCCTGGCAGGCTTCGCTGCAGCAACCAGCGGGTCCCCTCCACCGAGACCTGAGGGTGTCCTGCCCACTCTCTGTCAATCAGCTCATTTAATTCCCACCTTTCTGTGAGCTCCACCTGTTATCCTTTAGCTGTGCGGTGTCCCCCACAAGCTCATGTGTGAGACAGTGCAAGACGGTTTAGAGGAGAAACAGTTGGGTTAATCCCCCTGTTGGGAGGTGACTGAGGCAGTGGGGTGTGGCTGGAGGAGGTGGCTCCCTGGGATGTGCCTCAGGCCTACATATTTTGGTCCCTGGAGAGTGGAGTCCCTCTGTCTGCTTCCCTCTGCCACCCTATTCTGCCTCATCTCAGGCCCTGAGGAATGGAGTCGGCCCGCTGCACTGAGACCTCTGAAACCGCCAGCCCCAAATACCTTCTCCCTTTAAGTTTTTCTTGTCTTTTGGTCACAGCCGTGAAAAAGCCGAGTAGAAGGGCACCAGTGCCTCCTGACCCCCGGGTGTGCACAGGAGAACCCTGCAGCGTAAGGAGGACAGTATTTGAGGCTCCCAGGGAGAGGCAGAGCTGGCCCCTGAGCAGAGGCCCTGGGACACTGGTTGACCACACACGTCAGTGCCCTGAGATCTCTGCCTCACACCCTGGACAGGGTTCATCCTGGACTGAGGGTCTCTGTGTTTCCCCAAAGCACTGTCCAGTTGTGAGCGCTGCAAAGCCAGTCTCTTGCCCGCTGTCTTTCGGCCCCTGCTCAGACATGAGGAACAGGCCTTGGGCTCTGCGCGTCTTTGCCCAGAGGCACAGACACCTTCCCGTCCGCACTGGCCTGTGGCCTTGGGTGAGAACATCTCCCCGCCTTGACCTTGGATGTCCTTCACTGCACTTCAGTGTGATGTCATCCAACACCTATGAGTCCCCAGCATGCGGACAGGGCTGGGCCACTCTGCTGCAGCCCAAGAAGAGTCTGTGCAGCCCACACCCTGGGGATGCCCTGGCCAAGGGCACCGCTGTCCCCCCCCCCATGGTGCTCTGTGTGAGTGATGCCTTGATCCAGTGCTGGACCCATCGTCCTCTTGGCCTCCTGGATCCAAGATGTGGTGAGCTGGGAAGCTCAGACTACTGCTCTCGATAGCAGGAGGTGGGTGCCATTCATCATCAATGAAAGCACCGGAAAAATGAGGAAGGTCCTTTTTTAAATCAATCTTAGAGTGTGGGAAATAGACCAGAAACCATTCAGGAATGGGACAAAACTGAGTACTGAAGAATGCTCGTTCCTACTTGCAAAAGAACCCACAAAATCCAAGAATGGGTTAATGGGGCAGGGCAGCGGTGGCTTGGGTGGGCTGGGATCAGGGTCGGGTCTCAGGATTCAGACTCCTCCTGGCTGGAGAGAAGCCGAAGAGGCAAGGCGCTGGAGGGGAGCTGGAGAGCCGAGGTCACCTGGCAGCCAGTGCAGCACACGGACGGCACCACAAACAGCATCATGGCTGGGCTATGTCCACCAAGCAGGACGGGTGGGGGGGGGGGGACAAGAAGGATGAGCAGAGGACAGTAAGGACCATGGCAGCCCACGACCCTCTGCCTCCTGCTGCCCAGGCCTAACAGAAGCTCCCCTAAGGGACCACAGCGAGTCCTCCCCAGGTGTCCTCCCAGGGCTCAGGCTTTGGCTCCTTCTAACATCGCATGAGGGTGGACTCCGGGAAAGTCAGGTGCAGTGTGACCGCGCTGACCAAATGCCCAGCTGGAGGAGAGTGGAGGTGCACAACTTGGAAAGCAAAGAAGCACGTGATTAAAACAGTAATAAAAAGGTCATGTTCTGCCTGTGAGAGTGACACCAAATATACGACTGGAGACGCTTGGGTGGGCCGTGCCTGTGGTTTCACAGGTTCTTGGTGGGAGGGAAGCGGGCGTACGTCTCCTTCCACCGCGCTGACGGCACACTCTCCAGAGCAGTGTCGTTCTTATCCTAGAAGGAGCCACACAGGAGAGCCAAGGGGACACAGAGGGCTCCGCAGCACCGGCTTCAACAGCAGTAACGAGGAGACGACCGTCTTCCTGTCGGCAGTAAGATGTGGTCATCTTCAGCAGGGTCCCTGTGAGGAGGCAGAAGGACATTTGCCATCCCGGACCCGATGACCAAAGGAAGATGAGTAGGGAGGAGGCGGAGGGGAGGCATGCAGGGGGAGAGAGAGTAAGAGTGAGGAGGGCCAGAGAGGGGGACCCTGGGGGAGCAGGAGACCAGCAGAGGCGGGGGACCCCCACGATTTACTGAAACAGGAAGTGGTTGGAATTTGTTATAAATTATGTGTTTAATTTGTGTACCAATGTAATTTTTAAATTATGCGTCTAATCTTAAAAGTAATTGAGAATATGTATGTTATTATTAGCAGAAGAGAGAAGGGCCGTGAGAGCCACCGAGGGGAGGGACTGGTGGGGAGTTCCCTCCCAAGCGTGGACGGTCAGTGCTCACCTGGAACACCCACCTCCAGGGTGACCTGAGGTAAGCAGTAAGGGGCCTGAACCCACACTTAGGAATCAGACCCTGCACCAGCACCTCGACCGTGCCCCCAGACACAGCCTGCTCTTGCAACATAGCAGAAGCCCAGCACTCAGACACTGCTGAGTCCAGAGCCCAGTCGTGACTCCCGGGCTCCGTGGCTGTGCAGGGGTCTCCCCTTCCTGCTGGACTCAGTGCTACAGGTCTGTTCGCTCACGACTCCTGCGTCAGAACTGTCCAGGCCGTACGGCAGCAAACAGCAAGAAACCAGTCACAAACCAATCAGGAGTCCCTCAGCTTCCACCAACAGCAATGACCACGATGGCAGCCAGCACGGCCATGTCCACTTCAGAGCCAGGCCAAGAGTCGAAATGATCGCCTTCCCCGTGTTAGACCAGCAGCCTGCACAGAAACTGGGTGAAGCGGGCTGGGGATGTGGCTCAAGTGGTAGCGCGCTCACCTGGCATGCGTACGGCCCGGGGTTCGATTCTCAGTACCACATACAAGCAAAGATGTTGTGTCCGCTGATAACTAAAAAATAAATATTAAAAATTTCTCTCTCTCTCTCTCCTCTCTCACTCTCTCTTTAAAAAAAAAAAAAAAAAAAAAAAAGAATGTGCTTTAAAAAAAAAAGAAAAGAAAAGAAACTGGGGGAAGGGAGCAAAGCAGGAGGTGGGGGCTGGCCTTGGGCCCCAGTGCTCACCACAGCTGGCCGTCCACTGCCTCCTGAGTGGGGCAGGACACCTGCTTTTCCTAATTAACTCAGAGCCTGGACAAGCGGATCTTCAACACATTTCATCCTCCTCTGCAGCCCAAACCCCAAGCGGAGATGCCCTCCTCATTGAAGAGGTGCAAGGTGGGCACTTCCCTGTGCCTCTGGGGCCACATGGGCTCCCAAGGAACAGTGTGGACAGTGGGGCACGAGGATTCCTGGCCTGGCAGCAGGAGAGAGCAGGCCGCGCAGCCTCCCTCAGCTAGGGGGACGCGGCACCGCTCTCGCTCCTCCAAGCACTCTCTGAGATGGGCCCCCACGGCCCCCACCTCATGGATGAGGAAGCCAAGAATGGACAAGTATGTGAGCCCATCAGAGAAGGACGTCTGCAATCCCACCAGGCAGAACCCTGGGGCATCTAAGGAGTGCCCAGAAAATGCCCAAACATGTCTTTAAATCCCGGAAAGTGAATTTCCACCTCCGTCTTCATCCTACAGGCCACCCTCCCCCGCTCCCCAGCTTCCTGCAGGCCACAGTGTCATCTGAAGGTGACAGGTCAGCTCTTCCCTGGGACCAGGATGCATCAACCCTGAAGATTGGACCCCTCCCCGTGCCTGCGAGGCACCACGTCTCCCTGAGCAGTGGCTGGTGCGTGCTTTGACATAACGCGGGGTGACGTTTCCCGCGAGGGGCAGAAACCACTTTGTCTACAGCGAGCCAATTCTTCAGGGCAGCTGAGCTGCGGACAGCCCTGGCCAAGTCCATAGAGCAGCCGCTCTGACGGGCGCCCGGGAACCTCCAGCCAGTGACCTCCACATACTCACAGGAGGCAGCAGCCTTGGGAGCTGACCCCATGTGGTCAGGCTGAGCACCGCCACTGTCAGTAGCCATCACAGCTACCTGTCTTAGTGAGCAGTGGCTGTTCAACCCCAGGGCCACAAACGCGCCAGTGCACTGCTCACCAACCCCAGAGGAAGACCTTGGCACCCACGGCCCAGTTCTGGATGTTTAATTCCTCTCGGGCTCCTCTGTGGCACTGGCCAGGATGCAACGGAGCCACCCGGGCCTGTGAGCCAGGCAGCATTGAGGACAGGTGGCTGGTGCCCGTGCAGGCGGAGCGCCAGGTGCTCCTCCACAACCCAGGTCGCTCTGAAGAAGGCAGGGGAGTGTGGCCACCCGCTTCCCTTCCCTGCTTCCCCAGAGTCACACCCTGTGCCCTCCTCCTGGCACCACAACAGGCGCTCGGGCACTGATCTGGGTTCACCTGGCAGAAGGGAAGTCGGGATCCAGCCCTGCGGGTTGGGAGCCACTTCCAAGAGGGCAAGGTCCGTCCTGAGAGATGGACAGTAAGACGTGGTGTGGTCAACAAAGGGGGCAGAGGGACAGCCAGACTGCCCAGGGAGGGGAGGATCCAAGGACAAGGGTTGGGTGACACTTGGCCTCAGTGGAAGCAGGTTTGGGCCCGTCAGGGAAGGTTGTGGGGAGAGTCACCTGGGCAGAGGCAGTGGACAGGCATGGGAGGAAGCACACGGTGAGGCGACCCTGGAAGCCCAGAGCAAGGAGCCCTGGGAGCCCTGTGAATCCCCCGGGTGAGCTCCCAGGATGGGACAAGGACACAGGTTCCGTACTCCCACAGGGAGGTCTCCGGAGCTAGAGGATGGGTCGGTCACCCCAGTCATACAGCGGAAACATGGAGTTGCCTGGACTTCCTTAGGTTGCTCCCAGGACCCCACGAGCACCTCAGGCCCTGCCCGCCTCGTCTCCTGTGGCGGCCGCAGCGGACTCCCCCGGGTCGGGTGGTTAGAGCCACAGAGAGGTCTCCCCCCGCAGCACTGGATGGGGTGTGGACAGGGCGGGGTCTTCCTGGAGGGTGGGCCCCGCTTTCCTTGCCTCCCTCCAGCTCCTGTGACCACAGCAGTCCCCAGAGTGACCATCAGATCCAGATGGCGTCCCAGTTCTCTAAGAGAGGAGCTGTGGCTGTGTGGGCGCTGCGGCAGCTGAGAGAACGCCCATCAGAAAGCTGAGTGGCAGGAGCGACCCGGGAGGGGCCAGTCACAGGAGAGAGCCACCCCTGGCACCCAGTCACAGGGTGGCTCGGGTCGTCCCCCAGAGACGGGAGGTTCACGCTTCTCTGCCAGTCGCACGACGGCTTCCACGGGTGCCCTCTCCAGAGTCCCCCTCTCCAGGTTCCATTTCCTCATCAACAAAATGGGAAAGTGGCTTCTCTCTGGCCTCGGCCTCGCTGCCCAGGACCTTCCTGCCTCAGTCACCCCTCGAGTCGCTGCAAGAGGCCCCCAGAGCAAGGCTTGTGTCCAGCCACCCCGAGGGACGCAGTGGAGCTGGCGCAGGAAGGAGCGGGCTCTCTGTGTTCTGAGACGTGGATATTCAGCAAGCGACGCTCCAGAAGCAGCTGCCGGACCTGCAGGTGAGGATGGGCCTCACAGAGAACTGAAGATGGGCTCCTGGCTGGGGACATGCCTTGTCAATCACCAGTGTCACCCGCTGTCAAGAAAACAGCCTGGTAATCACCAGTCAGGGCCACACAGCTTCTGGCTTTCCCTCTCACACCCTGAATAGTACCACAGCTTCCACGTCCACCTCCAGTCACCCACCCCTGAGAATAAAACTTCAGCCCAGGTCCTTCCTCCAACCAGAATGTCGGCCTCTTGGCCTGGCGCCCACTCACAGCCCCAAAGTCCACGGTTTCAATTTTATCTTTCACAATGTACACATATCAGCCTTTGCTGCAGCTGACTACCTCACTCAGAGCTGCCCCCTGAGGTCGTTCAGGTTTTGCACTGCACAGGGGGAGCTGCCACTCACATGTGGCACACTGTGCCGGGCGTGGCTGACAAGCACTCACTGTTCACTGGCCTCCACCACAAGCACAACTTCTGCCTTCCTTGTTCCCTGCTTTGGTCTTTATTGAAGTTTTTATTGTTCTGTGGTTTTGTGATATTTTTAAATTTACAGAAAGAATGTGTAACACTCAGACACCTCCCATGCCCATCCACCTGCCATTAGGCAACATGGATCATATTTAATAGCCATCATGCTTGTGTTGACTGTAATAAAATGAGCAGCATGTTGCAGATGGAGTTGAAGTTCACCCTCCCATCTTCAACCCCATTCTCTCCTCCCATCCCCAGAGCACCCACCTTATGAACAGGCCTGGGGTTTGGTCCAGCCGACCTTTCAGTATCTTCCAGTATCTGTATCTACATTGCATCATCCGCTGCAGGAAGTAGGTGCTGCGGGAAACTCAGCTCCCCCGGCTGGGCTCGGGAAGCAGGACGGCAGGGCTCCAGGTGCCAGGTCCCACCAGGAGCTGCTCTGCTGAGAGACACTGCCGCTCTGCTGCCGAAGCCTGACCTTACACCCAGCCTGCCTGCCTGCTAGACCCTCCGAGGGTGCTGTCCCAGGACCCAGACCCACATGCCACCCACCAGGCCACCAAGGGATGCCAGGATGCAGGACAGCATCCTCATCAACGGCTTCGGGTGCAACAGTGGACGTGCCGATCAGACTGACTCACAACAGGGGCTGGCCACACGCCTGAATGGGGCGTGTTGGAAGGAGGAGCAAAGGTCTGGAATCCCAGAAAGCAGGCAGGAGGTATGCACAGAGAGGACGTCGCTCCAAGTGCGTCTGGTGTGGAATCAGAGCAAGGGGGACCGGTGGAACACACGTGGGGCTCCTGGTCTCCAAAGGCCTGTGCACCCTGGCTAGAGACCTCTCCAACTATCCTAACGCACTGCCGGGGCTGTTGGTAAACAGTTTGGTTCCTGTTGGCGGGGGAGGCCCTGGCAGCGAGCCACCCTCTGCCGTTGGCATGTGGGAGGCACAGGACCTAGCAGTCTTGGGGGGAGTGCCTCTTCAATGTGCTCAGGACTCAGCCAAATCGAGCAGCAAAACACATTGGAAGGGAGCTGCACTCTGTCAGAACCTGCCATCTCTGCTTGCGGAAGCGCCTTTGGGTGCTCAGATAATGAAGGAAGTACCCAGGCGTGCTTCTCTAACAGCGGGAGGTCTGTCTTCCTCTACAACCCAAACCAGTCACAAGGTGCAAGGAGTCCACAGTGTTCTCCTGCCTGTGGTGCACACCCGTGCAAACATCCAGATTCTCAGCTCTCCAAACACCCGGCTGTGGGACCTTGTGAAGCCACAGCCTCTTCCCAGCAGAGGAGGTGCCCTGTGCCCAGACCCCAGGAAGAAATCAAATAGTGCTGGCCACAGTCGCCAAAGAAGAAATGGTGCTTGTCTTAGTTGTTTTTGCTGCCAAAACAGAATGCCTAAGACCAGGAGACTGATAATCAACTAAAGTTACTTGGCTCCTGGCGTGGTGGCTGGAGTCCAAGATGGAGAGCTGGTGTCTCCAAGCTGATCAGCTCCTGCAGAAGGGCAGAGCAGGGGAGAGCGAGATCAGAGCCTGAACTGGCAGCTGCATGCCCTTCCATAACTGGGATCCTTGGTGCAGAGGAGCTCAGTGCCTCCTATCAGCCACCCCAGGCTCCTGTGCTGGGGGTTAGTTAAACCACAGCAGAACCTGTCCATGCGCTTGGTGGTGGGCTGCCCTGGCTAGCCAGGGCCACCTGGGAGGGTCAGCATGGGGACTGACCGTGGGATGTTGCCTCTCCCTCCCCTGAAGCAGAGAGGCCTGTGGCCTCAGGACATGGCCGAGCTGTCTCTTGCCACGGTGATGAAATGCACCGCGTGTCTGACTTACATTCCACCACCGTGAAGCCCCGGGGACCCTGTGCCCCCACGCCTCCTCCCCAGCCCTCCAGCCCTGGCAGCTGCCTCCTCCTTTCTGTCTCCGTGGAAGTGTGAGGACTTCACACAAGTGGAGCTGCCCGTGTGACGGGCTTCTTTCTCTCTGCACGGTGCCAGGGTTCCCCCACACTGCCGCAGGTCTCGGGACCCCCTTCCTTCCGTGGCCAGATAACATCCCACTGTCTGTGAATCCCACGGTTTGTCCATCCACTCGTGAGTTTCCATTTTTTGTGTCAACAAGTATGTCCACCAGGAACAGAGTATAAAACGAGATCAGCTCTCTCCCCCCTCCCCGCCCCCAAACATACTCACACAAGCACACACACTCACACACACACACACACACACACTGCCACTTTCAGATGGCCTTGAGCACTCATAGAAAAGCAAATGCCTCCCCCGCTCACCACTGCCCTTCCATGGGTTGGTCCCAGGGAGTCTCGGCAGGAAGCTGCCTGTTGTCCGCTGACTCAGCCGGCTGGACCAGCATGCTGAGGGGCACCTCCTCTACTCGATGGCCATTGGAGAAATGTCATTTATTAGATAAGAGATTTGATGGGAGAGTTGGAAGGAAGAGGGGAGAGGCTCTTAAATCGTGGGTTTTTCTTAGGAGGAAAGTACTTTTTTCCCTTGCAGTGCTGGGAAAGAACCCAGGGCCTTGCTAGGCAAGCACTCGACTGCCAAGCTGCATCCCAGACCTTTATTATTAGTAGTGCTTTATTTTGAGACAGGGTGCCATAAGGCTGCAGAGACTGGCCTCAACTTGCATCCCGAATAGCTGAGCCCAACCACACCCAGGTTCATTAGTGAATGTACCGTAATGGAGACTCCTGCTGTGGAGCACAAGGAAACAGGTCACCTTCAAGACGAGGGTCCCCGCAGGAAGACAGACAATGAAGGTGGCAGAGAAAGAAGTGAGCAGTGTCCCTCTCGGGCAGGCCTGGGGAGTCGCAGGCATGTCCTAAAGACACCCTTCCCGTCCCAGAGAGCTCTGTTCGGGGAGATAAGCAGGCCCAGCCATTGACACACTCATGAATTTTCATCCAGAAAAAAATCATAGAAAAGCAAATGCTACAGATTAAGTGGTTTTCTGAGATATGTGTGTCATAAACACATATAAATAGGAAGAATATAGATCCACTCACCAACCCACACATAGGGTCTTCTCGCCCATTGAATGAGTGGGACAGATTAGGAATGTCTGGGAGGGTCAGGGAGGCATGGGGATCGCAGGCCGAGTTCCCGCCCTGGGATGTCTTTCCTTCATGCCTTCCAGACGGTCAGCCCCAGGCACAGTGCTGCCCGGCCAGCCAACCCAGGGCGCTGCCCGTCTGCCCCACTGTCCTCAGCACCGTGCTGGACGTCACCTGGCACTTCCTTGTACATCCCTGTATTTGTCTAGTTTCCCCCTGCAGGTCCTGAACTTGTGAGCTCAGGACCAACGTCCAGCTTTGTCACTGTGTCCCTCAGCACTAAATGGTGCCTGGCACACAGGAGATGCTCAGTAAGTCTTGGACACAGTCTAGCAATTTCCCAGAAGGGCTGAGTGCCAGACGCAGATGGGTGGCTCCTGAGGTCCTGCCTGGCAACACTTGCTCTATGCAGATGGAGAGTCGTGGACCTTTGGTTCCGTGCAGATTCAATGAGCACTCAGCAGTGAGCACTCTCTCTAGTCCCTGTGATCCGCTCCCAATGGCTTAACTGCTTCTGTCAAAGGAGGCGCAATGCCAAGCTTTCTCAGCAGAGGGCGCAGGAGGAACATGCACGAGCACAAGCTCCTGCTGTGGCCAGTGTGTCATGGGTCCTCCCAGGCAGGAGAGCATCCTGGGGAGCTGCCCCGCAGCCAGACTCCACTGTCCTGCAACCTCAGCCTGGAAGCCACCTTCCTTGCTGCTCTTGACATGGAAGCCCAACCTCCCATGCCGCCCTGTGCTCCAAAGGGGCCAGCCTGGCTGTGCTGCTCGTACTGTGTCCTCAGGGGCTCTGGCCTGGCCACACCAGCACACCCACTGTGCACTGCCTGGCCACCCTCCTCCCGTGAGCACAGAAGCCCTGGTCTCCTGCCCTGGGCTCCTCCCTGAGCCCCTGACCAGGACGAAAAGAAAGAACAAACTCATGAATAAATGGAAACGAGAGTGGGGTCCAGCTACACAGGGGCCCAGTGGTGAAGTAAGTAGCAATGCATGTGTGAGCCAGCTGCACACACGTGTGTGTGTGTGTGTGTGTGTGTGTGTGTGTGTGGTGCACAGCTAGCGCCAGGAGTCCAGGAGGTGGTGACGCCACAGCAGTGTTCTCTGCGTCCGAGGGACTTGGGGAAGCACCGCTGGAGCTGACGTCACAGCAAGGACTCTGGCCCTGAGGGGCCATTGCTGAACCTCATGGGAACCCCTCCCCTGGCTATGGGGCTGTAAAACACGCTGCTAGGACGGGGCCCAGGAGGCAGCACTTTTGTTGTGTGTTCAGAACTCAGCCCACACAGAACGGATGCTCAGCTCCTGCTGGATGCCTGGAAGAATGGATGAGCCAACAAGCCACAGGACACTGTCTCTCTGGGAGGTCACAGGCTAGGGCAGGGGAGGGGCTGGGTGAGAGCAGGTGCAGCGGCAGCTGCCCTCCAAATGGACAAAGCAAAACACAACATCACAAAACATCAAAGAAAGTCTTTTGCTTTCTTTGAATTTAGGATATACCTCTTTCAAAGAGCCCAGGTAGAGCCAATGACATTTGACATTAAATTCAGGGTGAGCCCATCAGCTGTCCAAATATGCTCTTTCTGGTTAGTTTTTCTGCCCCTTGGAGGGAAGAGGACCCTGATATTTATTACTCAATCAAATAAAGAATCGATTTTCAATGATGACGTGAAGTTAGCTCACATCAGCTGGGATGATTACCTTAGAAACACCTGTCTGCTTTTCACGCTGACCAGAAATCACCCTTGAACCTGGCCTCTGGTCTCAAGAACACAAGCTCCATCGGCTGCCTTCAAACCCTACAGAGGCATTTAAGTGGGAACGTTAAAGTCGCCACCCACCATCCCAGCAAAGACGAGGGTCCTAAGCAGAGCCACCGGCTGATCCAGGCACACAGGAGGAGGCCGGGAAGAGCCTGAGCCTCCTTCTCTTCACTCGCTGTGTTGAGCATTTTAGCTCCTAACAAAGCGCAGACAGCCAAGGCGGAGCGCCAGACGGAGTGGAGGGCCACTGTTGGAAACGAAATTGGTTGTCTCCTATTAACAGAGCTGGGGTTTGTTTCTAAGGTGTGAAAATTAACTAACAAAATAGGCAAGAAGTTTTTTTCCCTGAGAGGATGGATGCAAGGGCTTACCTGTCCGTTCCTTGGCCACCTGGGCAAGCAGGCGAGGCCAAGCCGCGCTGGCCCCACAGCAGTGTGCCCATCAGGGCTCCTTCTCTGCTGAGCAGAACTGCACTTCGGGTCAGGCCTTGCGCTCAGGTGGAACAAACCCAGGAATACACCCTGCCTCAGTGCGAGCTTATGCAAGTCACCTCAATATCAAATATAACATATGGGCGAGTTTCCATCACAATTGACACAGTGGATTTCAGTAGGATTTCTGCATTTTATGTATCTGGCCTTCTGAGTCCAAGAAACTGAATTAAGACTTTGAAGACAAATGTTGGAAGAGGAGAATTGTTTCAGCAGAACAAGGAAAGGCCTTGATATCTGATCAACATAATGAGCTCACAATCATCCCGTCCCCTTCCCCACGCGTCCCCGGACGATCTGGCTCCTCACAGTCCCACTCACACTGGACCCCTTCCTGCCTGCCTCGGCTCCTGGCTGTTGAAGGCTCTCATTTCATCCTATTGATAGCTAGAAAAAGCATTGTTTAAAAAGAAAAAACAATGGAAGGAACTGCTACCTAGTTATTGCAAAGGCATTAATACTGAGCGACCTCCATTTGTGCCTGTGTACCCATCTGTGTTTCACCAAGGGCTATGGCAGCCACAAGGGCTCAGGAGGCTGTATGGAGAGCCAAGCAGAGAGCAGATACCAATGCAGAGTCAGGTAAGGCTGAGAGACAGCCTGTCCCGCCCCCTATATGCTTTGGTTGACATCCAGAGCAGCCACTGGGAGTAACTGGTATCAGACTAGCCTTCCCCCAGTAAATAAAAACCTGGAGAACTGACGAAGCCCAGGAATCTTCTGTTGGCAGGTGTCGGGCATCAGACAGGGCAGGGTCCTGGTCTCTGAGAGAGGAGATGTGAGATGGGCCCTTCAATTCTCCCAGTTTCCTGACTTAAAGCATTTTCTAGATCCTGGTGTGGAGAAGGAAGCCCTGGCAGAACTCAGCATCCTGCCAGGAAGACGAGACACACTTTGGGACATGCTAAGGCCACAGGAGTGTGGATCCAGTTCCAGGGAGAGCACTGCCCAGAGAAGGAGCTCCACAAGACCCCCCAGGGTCCCCTGCATCTTGGGACCAACAGAGTTGTACGTGGGATGTGACTCCACAAGCCAGGAAAAGAATGGCCTCCCGCAGCTGCGGCCTACGTAGAAATTCCAGAGGCCACAGAATTCCAACTTGACAGAATTCACAGAGTCTCAGAGAACACAGTGGGAATTTAGCTGATGCCTTAGAAATACCAGGTCTCAGAAACATGGGTCCTGAGTCCTGAAGAAACGCCACTCTATACTCATGCTCACGAGCTTAAAAACACCTGAAAGAATCATGAGTAAGTCAGCTACTTGCGAGGGCAAAACAGCACCCTTAGAGGAGGCAAGATAGCCCGACACTTAGCAAGCTGGCTTCTGCAATCTCCAGCAGAAGTGGAAAAATCACTAGACACACCAACGGGACAACAGGACTTGTTACCTGGAGAAAAATGAGTCATTAGAAAGACACCAGGCGTCACAGGAATCGTAGCATTACCAGACAAGTCCTCAAAGCAGCTGTCTCACATCCCATCTCAGGCTTGGAGGAAAACACAAGCACAAGGCCACACAGCCCGGGAAGCTCCGTGGGGAGGTGGAGTCAACCCAAACCCAGGAAAAAGGCTGAGGGAAAACGAATAGCGCCTCAGAACCTGTGGGACAAGATAGTGTCTAGCAGACACGCACCTAGAGCCCTAGAAGGACAGGAAGGCGGTGCTAGCACACCAAAGTATTTGAAGAAATAATGGCCACAATATTCTCAGGTTTGATGAAAAGCAGAAACACAGTCTTGCTATTCGGGCTATGGTAACACAATGCCATCCCCCGGGTGGCTTATAAAGAACAGAAACGCACTGCACTCCGTCCTGGGGCCTGCGAGTCCAAGCTCAAGGTGCTGACGGATTGGGCGTCTGCTGAGGACAATCAGTTCCCATTCCCGAGAAGGCCACCAGCAAGACCACCCGACCTTCCAAAGCCCACCTACCAGCATCACGTTGGTGCTGAGGTTTTCAACATGTGAACTCTGGGAGGACATGCACCCTTCAGACCTTATCCCCCACAAGACCTCGGGCAGAAGGACACAAAGAAAACCACCCGAAGAACTATCACAATCCAAGAGTTGAGAACTCATGGTAAAAAGATCGTCTTCAAAGCCGTCAGAGAAAAGATAGACGTTGCATACAGGAGGATAATAATAATAATACCTGTTTCTCCCTCATCAGAAAATTCTCTAGCGCGGAATGAGTCGTGGGAGGAGGAGTTCCTGCAGGGCCTCCTGCACCACCCACAGAGGGTCTTGAGGTGACTACTGGAAGCAGAGCCCTGGGTCCCAACCTGGACTTCAGAACCCAGTTCTCTGCTGTCAAGGCCAGGAATCGGAATTTTCCGCAACGCACCAACTTGACTTCTAAATACAGTCCAGAGTAGAAAAGCACCAGCCTAGAGACCCTAACTCAGGACATGGTACTGCCCTGCTAGGAAATCAATAGGTGTCAGTAGAGAGCCTTCTCAGCCCAGCCCTCGGAAGGCCAGTGCGGGTGGTGCTGGCCTCCCCTGCAGCAGCGCCTCTGTGCACTCCCCCAGGCCCCACAACCTCCCTGCCTCTTTCCAGGCAGCAGGACAGCGGCACCGCTGCAGGGAAGGAGCCCCCACAGCCCTGGCTCCATCCCCTGGACCTTCACAGGGCTGGTGATTGCCTGGGGCACAAGGCTCACAAAGGTGCCAGCCTGCACAGAGACTCTGTGTGATCCTAGCACCCCTCAGGTCCCCCAGACCGGGCTCCCCACTCACGGAGTCACCTGCCTGTCCGCACCCTGGGCGGGCCCCAGGTCCCAGGTGTAGTGCGTCTCTGCTCAAGGGCTCCACCACTGTGCTGGGAAGCCACATCAGCCCAGCCCTGGGTACTGACCCCCACTAGTCAGTAAGATCTCTGAGGTGTCCAGCTCTGCCTGCCTCAGGAGCCGCCGCACTTCCAAGGACACGCCTGCACACAGGTGCCACACACACACATGTGCATACAGCACACGTGACCCATACACACACAACATGGGCATGCACATGGCACAGAGGAAGACACATGCATGCACACAATACAACACACATGCAAAACAGTACATACATGCACATACAGACACACGTGAAAAACATACACAGAGATTTCCTGCTTATGCTGTGACCAGAGACTCTTCAAATGTGTGTGGGGTCCATGACTCTTCCCTGCCACCTGCCTGCCCTTCCATCACTCTGTCCCCACTCTGTGGGAAGCAGCACGGTGTCCAGGGCTGTATCTCTCAATCCTGATACTCCACCCTTCTGGGCAATCCTCTAACTATTGTCCCCTCGGTTCTCTCCTCTGTGGAATGAGCACAACCACACCTACTTCGCAGGTTTGCAATCGGAACTCATGAGCCATCTCATGAGACGCCCCTCAGTGGTGGCTGCTGCTGTTACACTCCAGACAGATCCCAGCTGACCACAGTGGATGGTGCCTGGGCCACTTCAGTAGAACCAGAGCTTCCCAAGGTGGAGCTGTCCTGGGCTACTGCTATACTGGGGAGTGCGGCCCAGGGAGCAGGTGTGAGGACAGGGAACCAGACAGGGAAGGAAGGAGGCTGTGGAAGGACCAGTTACCAAGCTGTGTTCTGCAGCGGGCTGCTGATCCCTGGACGATGCCCCAGAAGCCTGCTGATCCTCTCAGGAGCATCCCTTGGAGAGTTCACCTGCCCACATCCTCAAAGACAGCCACATGCCTAGGAATGGCTCCTGGGGGCTGCAGGTGGCATCAGCAGGACAATCCCGAGCTGACAGGTGGGAACAAGTGGAAGCCAGGATGATGCTGGGGTGCACAGGTGTGAGGCCTCATCCTGGCACGAGGGCCGGGACGGTCCCTAACTGAAGGGCACGCAGAGCTCCTGACGCAGCCTCTGCCTCATCCTCCCTTGGCTTCCTCTGCTTGGCTTTTGCTCCTCCATGTTTCTCGGCTGCTGCGGGGACAGTGTGTGCCTCTGAGGATGCTGTCAGCCAGGATAGAATTCTTTCAGTCTCCTGGGGAGATGGACGGCTCCTGGCCCGCTGGTTCATGTCCAGGGCTGCGCACCCGCCTGGCCAGTTCTGCTCTGTGCTGCTGTGGTATTTGTTAGGCTGTTATTTGTCACTGTGCTGCTGCTGCTGCTGCTGCTGCTGGGCAGGGTTGTCGCTGTGCTTCAGTGCCGAGGTCCTTGAACACCCAGGCTCTTCAGACCTGATCCTGCGGGGGTGGGAACAACGAGTCTGCGTGCCCCTGCCTTCCAGACCCCTGGCGTGTACCTCAATACTGTTCAACAAGGACCCATGGAGCCAGGTCCCAGGAGAATGAGTGACATTAAACTAAAAGCAAGTGAACATCACTAGCAGCCACACAAACCACCTGCTCATGCAACTCGTGCCTGGGCCCAGGGCAGCTCAAAAGCAGCAGGCCACAGGCAAGTGACGTGTTTGGGGTCTTGGCCCTGCAGGTGGCACCCCTCAATCCGCAGCAGGACAGGTTGAAGTCTTTGGCGGACCAGACCCATCACTGCAGCTCCGCCCAGCTTCGTGTGGCAGACTTCATGTCATGAGAGCACTGGACTCCCGGGTCCCTAGGCGGTACACAGTGGGGTTCCCTGAGCCCCTCCACCTGTCCCCAGCCAGGATCTGCAGGTGGGCTGGCCACTCTCACTGGATACCTATCCTGGGCAGAACTCTGGAGGAGACACAGGGGAAGGGAGCAGGTCCCCTGTCAGGGTTCCATTCCCCTGCAGCTACTGAGGAGCACATGAGTGCCCCAAGGCCCGTGGGGGAGGAACCCCGGCTCCAGGGACCTGACTCTTCCCTGAGGAGACAGTGAATCCAGGCTCCTGGTAGCCCAGGAGTCCCCTGTCCTCACCATGAAGGCAGGGACAGCTGAACCGTGGAGGTCCCAGGGTGTAGGCCCCTGTAAGTGAACACGGGCTCAGACCCTTAGGCCCAGGGCCCCCACTCAAGAAGGGGCTTGATTATCACTGACTAAGAAAGCCTGGTTTCTCTCGCTCCTCCGGGCTTTCCCTGGGCAGGGAGAAGGCAGGAGGCCACTGAGGAGATGGAGTGCTCTTGTTCAGGAGGGACACTTCCCAGAGAAGGGACAGTGACACAGTTCCACCCATGCTGTCCCTGGGTTCCACACAAATGAGAAATGGTGCATTCCACAGGCCTTGCCCAGCCTCTCCCCGGGAGAGGGGCGGGGAGCATCTCCCAGCAGCTGGGAGCCAAACGCTCTGCCACGGTTGGTCATGGCCCCAGAGTTCCCGTGTGGGAAACACCCCCAGAGCCACAGTGCTGGGAGGCAGGTCCTGAAGAGGAGCTAGGCCAGCCCTCGTGGGTGGATGAAGGCCTGTCAGCTGCTCTATTCCCCGGCCCCACCTTCTGCCATAGGATGATGGGAGTGCAAGCCCCTCACCAGATGCAGACCGTCCTGGGACTTCCCAGCCGGCAGAGCCACAAGTAGTAAACTCTGTTCTTCAAAAGTCAAGTCTCAGGTGTTCTGGTGGACAGACACCATCAGCTAGATGGATGGACGCCATCTCCTGCCTGGTCCCTCCAGGCTGAATCTGTGTGCCACCTCCCGGGCTAGGTGCTTTGTCTCTGGTCTCTCTCTTTCTCATGCCAGCTCAAGAAGAAATGTACCTGCTCCAGTGTGTGGAAGCTGAGGCTCGCCTGGGGGACGTAACTGCCCAGAGCCTGGACTTGGGCTCAGGGGTGTCTCTTCCCACAGGAAGACAGCAGTGAAGGTTTTAATCTGCAGAGGGTCCAGGAGTGCGGGGCCAGAGGCAGAGACCCTGCAAAGACTGGAAGCCAGTGGGCACGCAGTGGGGCTGGGGGATCCCAAAGGACCCTCAGTCATGTCTGGTGCACTTACAGACTGACCCTGGTGTGGCCCCTCCTCTGTCCCCCTGCCCCTGCCCAAGCAGCTCAGGTCCACGAGGGCGTCCTCTGTTCCCACTTCAGCTCCTGCTGCGTCCTCAGAGCCTGGACAAGGTCTGGCTAGTGGCACTTAATAAGCATTTTAATAAGTCAATCGATCGACCCATCAATCATCCATTGGAAGGTAGGCCTCTATGGGCTAAGAAACCGTGTAAACCCAAACTCCTGATTTTGCCTTTCAATATCACAGAATTAATCCAAAATTGGTTCTTGCTGTAATCCTTTTGGACATCCCTACCTAATATGTCTCTGTCTCTCTGGCACCTAAATCACGGGCCATGGAAAGTACAGAAAACGGAGTGGCCAGGGGGTGAGGGACTCCCAGTACTCCTTCCCATCCTGGTATCACCATCTCCAAACATCTCATTAGGGAAAAATAAAACTTAAAATCATGTCTGCCTAGGAAACCTCTCAAAACCTGAAAGGGAAAACAGGATTCTCCCCCTTTACGAGCCCCTGAGATTGGCTGGGAAAGGAGTTTGGGCAAACTCTGCCCATCTGCCACCAGCCTTCCCTCAGCAGAGTCCTGCTCAGCCAGGGCTGGTGCATCCAAGAAACAGTGGCGGGCACAGAACCTCGTCCTGCCCACGTGGCTGGGCATCTTCCAAAACAGCTCTCTTGCCAAATGGACTGTGCCTTCAACTTGATCAGTTCACACTCATTGTTAGGAGAGAACTGGCCGGAAAAGAAGTTCAGGTGACCTGACACCCCATCCCAACTGCAAAGCACGGGTGAAGCTCCCTAGCGCTTCCTCTGGGGGCCCTGCTCCCCCACCAGTCCTCTTGTCACCAGCGATCCCCGGGCAGCTGCCTCCACCCAGTGCTGCCTGCAGCCAGCTGCTTGCTGGGTGTATGGCTCCACCCGCACTGTGAGGACCTGGCGTCAGCCACAGGAGCTGCGGTGTGTGCTCTGAGCACAGCAGCTCTCCAGGGTGGCCACACTGGGACTACTGTGTGCTCCTTCGACAGATGGAGACGGAGGCACTAGTCAAGGAAGTGACTGAAGGCCACACAGCCGAGCCAGGTTCCCCCTGGGCCTTCAGCATGTCGAGCTCCTGACCAGGTGAACTGGCCTCTCCACCAGAGCCAAAGTGGGAGAGCGGAGAAACTCTCCCACCAGTAGGAATGAATTAGTGGATAGTATCCAGAAGGTTCTGCATCTTGGCTTTCCAGAATCTATTCCCTTCCATTTGTCCTTTTAACTGGAAGGGTGGGTACTCAGCGGGAGACTTTTCTAGCTACTGGAGACCCCCTCACACATGGCAAAGGGCCACACTGAGTGTTCTCGGAGTTCTAGACCTTCTCAGCCAACATGTCTAGGTCAGGAAAGCTCCTCTGCTTCAGGCTGAGTGCTGTTTGAAAGCCAGGTGGGTGGGGACTCCCTGTGTGGGCAGGAGGATTTTCTGAGCGCTTGCATGAGCCTGGAGGTCGGTGGTGGATGTGGTACAGAACATGCAAGAGGCGTCTGCGGCTGTTGTCCACCAGCACTGGCCGTGTGGAGGGGCTCCACATTTATTTGGCTATAAATCCCCACCTGTTCCCCACATAGCTAGCTGACAGTCAAGGGCACCGTGACCTTAGGAACACTTGTACTTGGTGTGGAAAACAGTTAGGGGAGGCAGTGGGGACGTCTTCTGTGGAGAAAAGAGAAGGGCATCAGCAAAACACACCCATCCAGAAAACTTCTGGAAGGAAAGCAGGGGGGCAGGAAGACCCCCAGGGCTTGAAGTGGGCACACATGCCACCCAAGCAGGTCAGCTCTCCTGGGAAAGGAAGGCCGGGCCTCGGGTCAACTCTCTGCAACTTGATCCCTCCCCCAGAGTTTTGCAGGCCAAGAAATCTGACTCAGAGACCCGCCTCCTGGGGAAGACTGCCCTGTGGCCCAGAAGTCTCAGGACCAGGCCAGGTTTCCTGTGACACACCCATGTTCAGACACCCACAAGGCACCCTACTGGATCCCTGCCGTCCAGCAGCCCCGAAGGTCACTCCCACAGTTGGGAAGTGATGAAATGGGATGCTCCCTGCTGGGAAGAGGAGCTGGCCGCTGAAGCATCCCAGCGTGGACAGCCTGTCTGCAGGCCCGACAGAGCACCAGGCCTTCCTGAGCTCTAGTTTGCTCTTCTACGAATCCATCCCACAGAGCGCAGCCACCTGCTGCTGGAAGATGGAGCGCTGCACTGGATGTCTTCAGGGGAGGAAGGACCTGCTCTCTAGGGTTCCTCCTCCCACCCTACCACGGACCCAGAGGCCACGGCACCTGTCCATCAGCTGCCTCATCTCTGACACCACCATCTGCCTCCATCCCCACCCTAGCTGCAGACTCCATAGGCAGCAAAGTGCTCGGGGTCCAGCCAGGTCTGTCCAAGTCTGGCCGCAAACACAGCCATCCACTGGTGCTGGGAATGACGGCTCCTCCTGAAGAAGCTGCAAGCCCTGGCCACATTGCAGTGTGATGATCCAGGCTCAGCTCTCGCCTGGCAAGTTGCTGCCCTGGAGCTGTGATGCCCCTGGGAACAGGGCAGGGGCACGCCAACATGCCTGGGTCAAGACAGCTCTGTGAGGAATAACTGCTGTGGCCACAGAGCCCTTGCGGGACCTAAAATTGTTCATCAGATAGTAACCCTGGGGCTGGGGGTCTGTTCAGTTGGTAGAGTGCTTGCTTCGCATGCACAAGGCTCTGGGTTCAATCCCCAGCACCACAAAAAAATAAAATAAAAATAAAAAAATAGTCATCCTGGAAAGTACACAGCAGCCGTTATCGGGCAAACTTGACCTTCAGAAGGAAGAAGGGGAAATGCGTCCTGCGTCTGCATGAGCAGGCAGGAGTGAGAGTTGGCAGAAGAGCTTCAGTTCGTTGGTTCTGAAGTCAGGTCTGATCCTCCTAGACCCCAGTCTCCACTTCCCTCTCAGCCCTGAAGACCTGAACATCAGCAATCTCCCAGATGGGTCACCAGGCACTTCAGAGAAAATTCAACTTACTGTTCCATGGAAAACATACATACCAGCAGGGCGTGGTGGCACATGCCTGTAGTCCTGTCTGGGAGGCTGAGGCGGGAGGATCGCAATTCAAAGCCAGTGCCTCAGCAACTTAGTGAGGCCCTAGGCAACTCAGTGAGTCCCTGTCTCAAGATAAAAAATAAAAAGGGCTGGAGATGTGGCTCAGTGGTTAAGCACCCCTGGGTTCAATCCCTGGTACCAAAATAAAAAAATGAGTAAAACCCACACTTTTTCCTTCCAAGTGATCATGCTCAGCCTCTGACTGGCATCGGTTTCCAACAGTCTGAAACCAGTTTTTTCAATTTTTCCTTTTGTGTGCAGTGGGCTCTGGTTTTAGTATTGTTGGCATGGATGATCTTAACTGTACTGCAGGGTTAGGGCCAGTGTTTCCGTTATCCCTGGTCCTTGGTTAATGTGATAGGAAGAGGGGTGCTGGGAAGGCAGGCCTGCATTGGCAGTGCCCCAAGTGCCAGTTCCGGGGATCCTCGTTTTCTCCTTTCTTCTTGCTGTTCCATGTGCCTGATTCACAGAGGAGGAAACTGAGGTCAGAGGTCGAGGAACTGCCCAACTTTGCACATCCAGATAGGTGTGGCTCCAGGATCCTCCTAAAGCTTATTGACTCCTGGTCCTTGCTCTTCCTGCCCCCAACCTGCCATGTGGAAGACAATGCAGAATGCATCTGCCCCTCTGGACTTGGAGCAGCATGAAATCAGGAAGCCAGTGGTGCCCACTGGAACCAGTGTTCCCTCGGGCCCTGGGGAACAGTGGCCACAGGTGCTGCTGCTCGGGAGCCCTACCTGGGTTCCTGGGCTCTCAGGGGCTCCATGCCTGCTAAGCCTCTTGAGGACAAGGCCACCAGAGGACACTGTCACTCCTGCAGGAGCCCATTGAAGGGGGCACCCCAAGGCCTATTGGTGGATGGGTGCCGTGACCATGGCCCAGTGCTGCGGCTCATAGTGATAGGCAGAAGACAGGCACGAGCCGCAGGGACACAGAGTTAAGGGGACAAATCCAGAGGCTGGGCCAGTGAGCTGTCCTCCATCCCCCAGTGCTTTCTTTAAAAAGCATTTTACCTGAGGCCACTCTGGCCCAGCTCTGGCTGAAGTCAACAGGCTGCTACATTCCCTGACAAACAACCTGTTGTGCTAGGGTGTTCTTGCCACCTAGGGTTTGAGGACTCCTCCCGTGAGTATTACGCAGCACTAAAAAATGACAAAATCATGGAATTTGCAGGGAAATGGATGGCACTAGAGCAGATTATGCTTAGTGAAGCTAGCCAATCCCTAAAAAACAAATGCCAAATGTCTTCTTTGATATAATGAGAGCAACTAAGAACAGAGCAGGGAGGAAGAACAGGAAGAAAAGATTAACATTAAACAGAGACACGAGGTGGGAGGGAAAGGGAGAGAAAAGGGAAATTGCATGGAAATGGAGGGAGACCCTCATTGTTATACAAAATTACATATAAGAGGTTGTGGGGGGAATGGGAAAATAAACAAGGAGAGAAATGAATTACAGTAGGTGGGGTAGAGAGAGAAGATGGGAGGGGAGGGGAAGGGAGATAGTAGAGGATAGGAAAGGTAGCAGAGTACAACAGTTACTAGTATGGCATTATGTTAAAATGTTGATGTGTAACCGATGTGATTCTGCAATCTGTATTTGGGGTAAAAATGGGAGTTCATAACCCACTTGAAGCTAATGTATGAAATATGATATGTCAAGAGCTTTGCAATGCTTTGAACAACCAATAAAAAAAAAATCACCATGAAGGGGGAATTAAGACTCCAAGACTCAGGAAGACAGGATAATTAAAAGCAAAGCCCAGCAACCATAAAAATCTGTAAAAAAAAAAAAAAAAAAAAAAGCAAGTTCCAATTAGACCAAGTGGGTGCGGGTGCAGGCCAAGGTGACTTACCTTGAGACTTATCTAAGGGTGAGTTAAATCTTCAGCATATCATTTTAATCTAACTGTAATAGTAAAATCCTCCCCCTGGGTTTTGCTTGCTTGGGTGACAAAGGGAAAAACCAAGCACTCTAAGGACTTTAAAAAATCTGATGCGCTCTTACTCTCAGTTAAAATCTGAGAGATGGTAGCTGGATGGGACTCTCTAGAAGCTTCTCTAAGACCCCCAATAAAATGGGAACAAAGGAGCATGTTTCCCTCTCCTCTCAGGCAACCCGCTCCCTCCCTCCCTCCAGAGAGTGATCTCTTTTCCAATAAACTTGTCTTCGGGTCTTGCCTGACACTTTCTCCTGCAAGAACACAAGAGCTGAGAAGCACAACATGACTTTGGACCAGTGCAGACGACAATAGTGCCACCCACTCCTCCCAGTTTCCAGGGGGCCAGGCGGGGCCAGGCGGGGTGCCCTCCCTCTGCTTTCCCAGGCCGAGATCACGGGATTGCTCTCCTGCTCTCACTTATTCTGCGGGGAAACTACCCCAAAGTTCCTCTTCCTACGTAGGAGGCAGGTGCCCGTTCTGTCCTCCCCCGCCCCCCCGTGGGGCTGACTCTGCTACGTCCCCAGAGCCATGTGCAACGTTAGCCAAGAAGTGTGTGTTGCCATGGAAGAGTGGGGAGGGACTGACGGGGTGCTGGCCCATGTGCTCTGTCCTCACGTGCATGTCCAGAGGTCATATTTTAGAAAAGAAATCAAGTGCTATTGCAGAAAAGTCAGAAAACAGACAATACAATTGTGGCCCTGCTACACAGGGGTTACTGACCCTCTAAACACGCTGTCCAGCCTACGTGGGCCTCCGTTTCCTCCATGTGCAAACTAGAGACACTAACTCTTGCTCCTCCCTGCTTCGACAGACTTCAGAAATGATGCAACTACATTGGGAACTGGCTGCAGGGTTTTTTTTTTTTTTTTTTTTCCTAAACGTAAAAAGCACTGTGGAAATGCAGCGTATTTATTCTTGTCCCATGATAAAGAGGAAATTAGAGCAAGTGGTGTCATTACATTCACATTCTATTCCTAGGCTCCATGAGTACAGATGTAGTGTAAATTACATAAGCCCTTGGAAAGCTTTGCTATATATTGATCAAAAAGTCGTTTTAAAAACATGTGATGCCTGAGAAAGAACAATGTTTATCAAAGCCAAATAAATTCATCTTTATGAAAATAGCAGCTTCTACCATTACTTTCAGGAGGTATTTATGAAGATAAGGACGTGGTGAAGCCAGAAACCTCCTCTGATCTGTAAGAAGCGCTCTGTGTAGTAGTTGTGGGTGCTTCTCGGGTGGGTGTACACTGGGTGGCCACAGAGCTGGTGGACAACGCTCCGGGGACTAAGGGAAGAGCAGCGGGGGTGGGGGGCAGGGCACTAATCCACGGAAAACAAGGACGACTGCAGAGCCCAGGGGACAGGTGCCAGGGGACAGAGTGCATAAAGGTGTCCCTGCATGGAGGAGCAGAGGTGCTGGAGGAGCCCCATTATCCCTGATGGGCACAGGTACCCCCCTCAAAAGACTCAGCTCACAGGCACTTGAGCGCGGAGTCTCCCTGGGCAGGGGAGGAGAGGAACCTGCCAGCAAAGATCAGGGGCCAGAAGTTTTGGAGACAGACACCTGCCCGACTGCAGGCCGCTCTGTCAAGACCTGGGACTGCAACTTCTGAGACAAGTCCACGCCCCCTGACCTCTGAATGCTGGAGACTGCAGCAGCCAAAGGTTTGTCACCAGCTCACTCTTTGAATGGACCAACTCTATTAAGTTAATAGGAGGGTGTCACCTGTGTATCCTGGAAGCCATCCACGCTCCAGAGGCCAGAACACCCTGCCAGGGGAGGATAAGGAAGCGGGTGACTCCTGAGAAGGCTGCCCAGCAGCTGACAGCCCCGCATTCCCGCAGAGCTAAGGACGCCTGGACACCTTCCTTTTCACTGCGGCACCATAGGCTGCTGGGCTCCTGGTCCCTTCTGAAATCTGCCTTGTTCTCCTCCTGCTGAGCCGGGAGGTCAAAGCCTCTTACTCCAAGGGTCATGGACCATCAGTCTAATTTGCATCATTAGCATAATATGGGATGTTCAAAGAGTTCAAAGAAACAGGCCACAGGGGAGTTTAGAAAAGTACAGGTGTAGACGGTGCCAACCCACAGGACCTCTGTCCCCTGGAACATGCCTGCAGTGGCTTGTGTGGATGGCCAGTGCCCAACATGTTCAACCCTGGGCAGCAGCGGGAAGCTGGGCTCCTGTAGGGCCAAGCCCAGCCCCTGCAGGGAGAGGAGGCTTCTGTGGGGAGGGAACACGCCTATGAGCAGGGACCCAGGAAGCTGTGGTTTCTCCAACTTCCTCTGGGCCTCCGGTTTCTCCTCCACTTTCTTTTTTTTTTTTAAATATTTTTATTTTTTAGTTATTGGCGGGCACAACATCTTTGTATGTGGTGCTGAGAATCGAACCCGGGCCGCACGCATGCCAGGTGAGCACACTACCGCTTGAGCCACATCCCCAGCCCCTCCTCCTCCACTTTCTTGGGGGGATTTATTCAGTTGTCTGGGTGCACACCCTCTGACATTCCCTGGGGACAAGGACAGGAAACGCTTATTACCTGGTACCCAGGGACACAGGGACACTGCAGTGGGGAGCCAGAAGCCTGGGCTGGTAGGATCAACAGGGAGACATTCACCAACCCACTCTCTGAAACTCCCACCGCCACCAACTAACCAAAGTGAGCGGTTTCCTTTTTTTTTTTTTTAAATATTCTAGCTAGGAAAACAAAGTTTCAATTAGGAAGGAAAAATCAGCCAGGCACTTAACTTATGCACACAGATCTGATATTTGTGTTTATAGACTAAAAAGGAGTCTCCGTGCATAACAGCCCCCCCAGGGTAGCAAGGGGACCCTGGAGAAAGTGGCTACCTGCCGTGAGCGGCACATAGCGGCTTTCCGCGACCTGGTTCTGTCCTGGCCCAAGGTTCTCGATGATTTTACCTCAGCTGTTTCCACACTTCAATGAGGGGATTGAGACAGGCCCCAGCTAATCCCTTCAGCCATGGAAGCCAAAGCCACAGGCCCAAGAAACATCCGGAGTCTGGGGGAGCTGCCTGCCCTACTGGCCCTCCAACACTTGGTCATTGAGACCCAGGGAGACAGAGGAACCCTGGCCGATGCAATGCTGTCCCAGGGGTGACCTCCCCGCTTCTGCAAGAACTGCTCCTTGGGAAACTTGCCATCCCCAGGGGAGGGTGGGGAGGGTGACCCCACTATTCCAAACATGGCCCAAATGCCCACAGTGTAGGTGGATCCAGGCAGCTCCTCCCCGTGCACTGCTCAACAGAATCACCTGGCTCCGTGTTCTAGACTTACACGTTCTTGTCAAGCATGGAGCCAGGCTCTGCCACCTGCCAGTCATGCCTCAGTTTCTTTATCTGTACATGGGGATGGCAAGGCCTGCCTCATTCAGGAGCTGGTACCTGCCATGTGAGCCCGCCATACCTGCTGTCCCTCCTCTTCCTCTTCTTCAAGGCCCATCCATGAGGTGAAAGGTCATGCTGCACCGTGCACTCCCGCAATGCGCTACCTCACCAAGGGCCTCCAAAGAGTGAGTAGGGCCAACCAGTCATGGACTGAAGCCCATCTCAGGCATTTGCTATGGTGACAGAAAGCTGAGGAACACAGGTATAAGGTCCCTGCTTAGCGTCTGGATGGCCATCTTAAGTGACCGCTGCCATTTTAAGGAAACAGTTTTGCTTTCCCGCCCAAGGGCCTTCCTGAGAAAGGCTCACCACTCCCTCACGCCAACCCACCCCCTAACCACCCGCATTAGGACCCCCGGCTCTGACTCCTGAGCCTCCCCATAAAGTCCCAGACCCCAAGCCTGCTTTGCCTCTCTCTTCTATAGAAGTGGCCTTTATTTGTCAGCTCTGACAAGTAAACTCTTGTGTGTGTCTCTGCCTGGTGTCTTTCATTTCTTGCTTTCCCTTCTACAGGGACTTGGAAGAGGGCTCAGGATGGGACCCTGGTGTCTCCAACACTAAGAGGTGGGGAACACCAGGGACCAGCAAAGGAACCCAGAACAGGAGACCCCAGGAGAGTGAATGACCCAAGAGAATAAAGGTAGCAGCCAGTCCTGGCATCAAAGACTGCGGAGAACTGCCAACTCTGTTCTGAGGTGGTGAACAAAGATCATTCTTACACCTTTGATTGCCTTTCCGTGGGTTCTGGAAGCTCCTCCCAGGGGATCACGCTCGGTTTGGTTTATGTCAAATTCAAGGCCAATGCCACCAGACAACAGAGATTCAAGGGTGAGAGCTTACTATTCACCTATGACCTTCAAGATCAAAACACTCTGATCTATCCAAGATCTAACCCGAGGAGTTTGAAAAATGAAAGGACTCCAGCCACCAGTTCCCAAGCAGAAGAAAAGGCAAGTTCATGACCCATAGCCCCACTGCTAAGAGAGCCAGCCGCCAGCCTTCCAGAGCCCAGGCCAGGCTCCCCCTGCACACAGAGTACTGCTCCACACCCTTAGAAAGCATGCATATTTTAGTATTTCAGAGGGTTTTCTTTTAAGAGCAAATAAAAAAAGCTTTTAAATGAAATTATCTATAAATAATGATAAAGCAAAACCTAAAGAAACATGTCACCCTCAAATTCTTCCTGAAGTTATACTGTGAATTCATTTCTCGGGACCCAAGGTCTCCATCTCTTTCTACTGTATGTGTGTTCAATTTAAATATAATATGTAAAGCGTACATGCATCCACGTGTATATATTTTAACAGTGCTTGGTTTGGTCATACTAGGCAAGCAATCTGCCACCGAGCTACATCTCTTTCTACTGTATGTGTGTTCAATTTAAATATAATATGTAAAGCGTATGTACATCCACATGTATATATTTTAACAGTGCTTGGTCTGGTCGTACTAGGCAAGCACTCTACCACCGAGCCACACCTCAGCTCAAGGTTTGCATTTGAAGGGAAAGTGCCTTAATTTCTCGGGGCCTCCAGGGCCTCATGTATAAATTCAAGACAACAATGATAACTGCCCACAGTCGCCTAAGAATTAAATGAGATACATTTCACAAGAGCCTGGCTTATGGTGGCTGGTAAATGAAATGAAGGCAGTGAGTATCTGGCTTTGAGCCCCAGGAGATAAACTCCCTCCCCCAAGCAGAGAGCCCCAGGGGTTGGAGGATGGATCTGCTGGCTCCAATGTGCATGTCCCCACAGAACCCGGATCAGCCGGCCCAGCTCTCTCCCACTATTCTAGAGTGACCTTCAGACGAGCAATGGCCCCCAGGTCTGTAGAGAAGCCCCTCGGTGCTTTCTGCTCTTCACCCAGGAGCGTGGCTTTCAGCAGGGTTTGGATGGCCAGGGAGCTCTGGGAGCAGTGCAGCCTGCCCTTCCCGGCTGTGTTTGTGGTCTCAAAGCCTACAGCTGCCATCACGCTGTGTACACATGCCTACATCCTGCTGCGCGTCCCCGGAAGCATATTAATGAGGTGACTTTCTTTTGTTAGGTGACTTTTTGTGTGCTCTGGGGTGGACCTCCACCCACCTGAAGGGGAGGAGCCCGGTGTCCCAGGAAAAAAAGCAAACAAACCCCACCCTCCCAGCCCAGCCCATTTGGGTCAGCCGGGGAGAGATCCTGGAGTCCAGACCGAGGTCCAGCCCAGACCAGCTCCTCAGGTCTTCCCGCCACAGGGTCCCAGGCTAGCCCCTGAGGTGGGAATGCCAACATTCCAAACCCAGAGCTCAAACCAGAAGGGTTTATGGTAAGTTTCTTGGGAAGAGTTTAAAAATACATTCATCCTGTGTCCATCAATAATTGCTAATTGAAATGCTACCTCACAGCTGGCACGGGCTTATTGTGTGGTGATGGCCATGTGGGAAAGCCCTGTGAAGTGGGTTTTTGTCTCCTGTGGGACAGGGGCAGAGGCCAACGTGAGGGCGTGGGTGCAAACCCTGCCCAGACGCAGTACTCCCACTGAGCCTCCCTGGAGCCCCCCACACAGGGCACAATGAGGGGGTGGGTCACTTCCCTCTCCCCCTCCTCCTCCCCCTGCCCTCTCCACAGAACTGGTTGAAACAATCTGGAACACTGTTTCTCTGTTGCTCGGTGATTTGTTTGCTCACACCACACTCCTCAGTTCCCGGAGTCTTCAACCAGTGCATTCACTGGGTTTGGGGTCTGGTCAACCATCGCTCAGATTCCCGTCCTGGCTTGCAGGCCATTGCATCTGGCAGGCTTCGCCTTCCTCCTCTGGGCTCCCTCACAACCTTGGTTCTGCTGAAGGGCCTCACGAGCTTCCTCCCGTTCCCACCCACTCCTGTTCCGGCTGGGGACAGATTCTGGGCCGACTTCTCTTCACCCCGTTCTGGTGTCCTGCTGGCTGCTGCCATTCCATCTTCTGGAGTGGCTCCGGGCCAGCCAGACATGAAAGTTAAACAATTCCTCTTTGTCTTTGGAGTTCCTAAATGTCTTCAAAACTCTTCCCAGCCTTTCGCAAGCATTGCCATCTGTCTCTACCCGGCAGACTTCTTGTCTCTTGGCTCTCCTCTCCCTGCCCCCATTGCGGCTCCCTCCTGGCCTCTGAGACCACGTGAGTGAGAGAGCAGGGCTCCTGGACCCCTGTCCTACACTGCTGCCTGTCTTTCTACCACTTCTCCTCTCTGCCCCTGAGGCTGAGCCCTCCTTGAACTGGGTCACACTGGCTGTTGTCCTTCACAGTTTGGCGTCATCTCTTCTCCCTTACTGCCTCTCCTGAGTTTTCTTTTTATGCTCAAAAATCATGTTTTTATCTCAATGATTCTTTTGAGCTCCAGTTGTTCATTTATTTATTTATTTATTTATTTATTATTTGTTCTACTTAGTTGTAAATGACAGCAGGATGCATTTCAATTCATCATCCACAAATGGAGTGCAACATTTCAGTTCTCTGGTTGTACACGGTGTAGAGACACACCATTCGTGCAACCATACATGACCTAGGGTGATGATGTCCATCTCATTCCACCATCTTTCCTACCCCCATAGCCCCTCCTCACCCTCCCCTTTGCCTAATCCAAAGTTCTTCTATTCTTCCCAGGCCCCATCCTGCCATCATAGATCAACATCCACTCATCAGAGAAAACATTTGGCCTTCAGTTTTTTGGGATTGGCTTCCTCCACTTAGCATAATATTATCCAACTCCATCCATTTACCTGCAAATGCCATAATTGTTCATTTTAACGCAAAATGTTTTATATTGTTGGTACAATAGCTTATGAATTTTCTCAAGGGGCAAAATATTGGAATTGTTTGTGAGGCTCGGCTGCCGGGCTTTTCAGTGACTGCCCATGGGGTGAGTGGAAGCTCTGGGTGATCCAGAGGCAGCCAGCGTGGTCTCTGCAGCTGCCTGGGAGTCTGTGGGAGAGTGGGAGGCGGAGTTTCCTTGGGGTGTGGGGCAGAGGTGGGAGGGAGGACGGGGCATCATAAAGGCTGTCACCCACTCTGAACCAATGGGTGGCTCTGGACAAACTTGTAACAGTGCCCACTTTATGCTTTGACTTGGTCCTTGCTGCTCTGCCAGCACAACTGATTTTTAAAATAGACAGGTTTCTTTATCTTCCTCACTCCCCATTCCTCTCTAATCTTTCCTCCTCCCTAATCTCAGAGGAACAGGATTACCTTTCTTCCCCACCCTAGGCAGAATTATCTGTCCCTGAGTACACACCCACCAGAGGAACAGAGGAATTCAGACTTTGGGGAGGGCACCAGAAGATCTCAGAAATGACAGTGTCTCAAATTAACAAGTGAGTTACGCTCCAGACAGAGAACACGAGGAATGTAGCCTTTGAATCACCTCTTTAAAAGCCCCCTGCTCCTGCTGAGGGGCCGAATCACAGCCTCCGGGACAGGAGTCCCCTGAGTTTCTCTTTTGCAACCAAAGTAATAAACCTTCTTTTTCCTTTTTTCCCAAAACTGTGTCCTCGTTATTGGATTGACATCAGGGACAAGGACTGAGTTTTAACAACAGGCTCCTTGGGAGGCTCTGGTGGAATTATAGAGGGACTTCCATCAGCTCTCCACAGCTGCTGCAGGGGCCACCCACCATCTTTCCAGCCTCTAGCTGCTGGTGGGACCTTAGCAGCATCTCTGAAAGGTCAAGGGAAGGGACATGGGGCTGGGCATGCTTGGACAATTTGCTGCTCCTGGACTTCCTGCCTAAAGTGGAATACAGCACCTAGGTGCCCTTTGGCCTGCTGTCCGAGAAGGCCTGCCAGGCCCTGTGCCCTCTGCCACCCAGCAGCGACCCATGGGAGGAATCTGAGGTCAAAGGCTACAGTGGCTGCTCCACGCACAAACAGGACCCTGCCTAATTGTCTCTGGAGGTCCTTCCCTCCCCTCCTTAAGCTCCCACCCCAAGACCTTGAAGCTGCTGGGCCCTACACTTGGTGGGAAGCACAGTTCTGGGCCTTGAGCTTGTCGAAGGCTGTTTCTAGGGCCTACATTGCTTCTTTCTCCAGAGGGAGCTGAGCCCTGCTGAGACGGGACCTGCTGGGCAGCTGTGTGGGATGCAGGTCCAGTGACTGGCATTGCTCCGGCCTTTCTTCCTCACTTCCTCCTCCTTCACTCCCTCCCCCTCCAATGAAGTCATAAATCCACACAGAGGGACAGTCCCATTCTCCAACTGGTCCCTGTCAAAACAGATTTTCACAGGCACAGGCATGAATTTGTCTTTCTTGGGAAGACGCCCAGCAGCCCAGTGAGGCAGTCTGTGGCTGGACCCCACTGCCCAGAATCCACCACCCGGGCCTCCTTCTCTGCTGACATTGGTGTTTGTGTTAATTAGTCCCCATGATTTTAATGTCACTCAACTAGAGAAAGCAGCCAGTTCCAGGAGGATGCTGACAGTTCCAAAGGTGATTCCACTCTCACCTGGAGGTCCTAGGCAAGTGGCTCTCAGCTGCAGGAGAGGTGGAAATGTTCTGGGTGCTGTGGGAGGGCAGCACTTGCCCAGCAGGGGACCCAGCTGATGTACTCTAAGACCAGTGGCCCTATTTATTTCAACCCATGTGTCTGGAAAGTGAGCATGGCTTTTTGTAAATGGGAATCCCTTTGACATGCACAAGGGAAGGTTGTTATTTAGAAGTCAGGGGTGAGTGCTTACTTCCCTCTATCCCGAAATGTGCTTAATTAGTCATTTTAAGAAGGCCACATGGATTAGAAAAGGAACACAGGCTTCAGAACCCTGCTGAGCAGGTTCAAATCTGGGCCGGTCATTTACGTGCTGTGGTCTTGGACAAGCTGTCACTCTCTGGGCCTCAGCGCCCTCCCGTGATGTGGGCATGTGGTGCTCTTAGGGTCTGGATCTGGAACAACCCTAGAGGCTCATGTGTTGAGGGCTTGGTCCCCAGGGCAGCCTGCAGCATGAAGAAGTAGGGCTCAGGGAGGTGCCTGACCAGCAGTGGGTTCCTCCACAGAGGGACACTGCTAGCTGGACGGACTCCTGGGGTGGTGGAAACTGCAGGAGGAGGACCTGGTTGAGGCAGTGGGTCCTTGGGTGGAGGACGTCACTGTCTAGCACCTTCCCGTTCCTCTTCCTGGATGCACAGGCTGAGAATCTCTTCTCCACCACGCCCTTCTCTCATGATGTTTCTGCCCAGGAGCCAGCTGACGGCCAACCCAGACCTCCGAAACCAGGAGCCAAAATAGATCTTTCCTCCTCCAAGCTGATGACCTCAGGTGTTTTGTCACCACAATGGAAAGCTGACGCGGAAGGCTGCCTCAGCATTTCAGGGAACCAGTGGAAAAGGACAGGAAGCACTGGACCCGGGTGGGGTGGGAGGTCTGTCTCAAGTACCTCATTTTCTGTTTAAAAATGGGGACACCAGTGTCACCTCCCACTGCTTGAGAACAGAACGAGACAGGATTGTGATAACTGGCCACCACCAGATATCTCAAGACAGGATGCTCAGTTCTTGTCCCCAATGCCAATCCAGTAACGAAGACACGGTTTTGAGTAAAAGGAAAAAGAAGGTTTGTAAAAAGAAGGTTTATTGCTTTGGTAGCAAAAGAAAAACACAGAGGCTGTGATTCTGCCCCTCAGCAGGAGCAGGAGGCTGTTAGAGGTGGTTCAAAGGCTACATCCCACCTGTTCTCCGTCCAGGGTTATGATTCACTTGTTAATTTGGGGGACAATCATTTCTGAGATCTTCTATACCGTCCCCAAAGTCTGGATTCCTTCATTCCTATGGAGGGTGTGGGCTCAGGGACAGATAACTCTGCCTAGGACGGGGAGGAAAGGTCACCCTGTTTCCCCTGAGATTAGGGAGGAGCAGGGGGAGAAAAAGAGAAAGAAACATGTCTCTTTAAAAACCAGTCACAGTGGCAAAGCAGCAAGGGTTGTGTTTAAAGCATAAAGTGGGCCTGTTACACTCCCAAAGCAGGACAGTCCCTTGCTGCTTCTCCCCGTGTCAGGAGGACCCAGCCTTCTAAACACTTGATGCTAGGTCCCCCATCTGTGGCCATCGCCACCAGCCTCCCAGATCCTCACAGTCACTTTCTAAGGGGTCCCCTCTCTGACTATTCCACCCCACTCTTTCACGTGGAAGTCAGGGTGGGGTTTCTAAAGAGGAAATGCCCTTCTGTCTGTCTCCTGCTGGACTGCGGTCTCCAGGGAGGGACTTCCTGGGTGTTGTTCACCCCTGTGGGCCTGACTCTGGCATGTGCCTGGCTCGGGGGACTCCACAAGTCTGTTCAGCTAGTGCCAGGGGATGCTGTCTGCAAGAGCACCTGGCCCTCTCCCCCGGCGTCTCCTGTCCACAGGAGGTGTCCTGGGTTCTCTCCCACAGGACTATTCTGGGACTTCCATAAAGGTTACATCAAAGGAGTCAAACAGCAGAGGAACTGAAATCAGATCCAGGATTCTGATCCCACAACTCACCAAATAGTGACTCTATGCCTGGGTTCATCTTCAAAAACGGGAACAATGAGGGGCCGACAAGGTCATCAGGGTTAAATGGTTCACAGGGCACGCTGCCGGGACTCCCACCAACTGGCAACTGTGAAGCCACCTTACTTCACCCCAAAACAGTAGCACGTGTCTCCACCACCTCAGAACTCTTACACACATGCTCGCACACGCACGCACACTACCATTAGAACACACTTTACAATGTTAACCATAATATCATAACATCATTCAACCACTGTTTAAATCTCTATTGTCTCATAAATAACTTTGTCAGTTTTTGTTCTGAACATCATCCACATAAGGTCCCTGTGACTGAGGGGGTATTGGGACCCTTTTGACCCAGAGCAGTGGTCGGCAAACTTTCATTGAGAAAACTAGACATTAAGCATTTTAGGCTTTGGGGGTCATGCAGTCCCTGACACAACTCCTTAAGCACCTGAGTGTGCTGTGTATCCATAAAACTTCCATCACGAACACAGGCAACAGGCCAGATTGAGGCCCCGGGAGACATACTGCCATCCTGATGTACAGGCTTGGCCATCCTCAGGTTTGATTTGGGGGGCAAGAACACGTCACAGGTAGCACTGTGAATTTCCGTCTTGGGTAGGTCCCTCCTCCCCCGGCCTCTCTCTGATGCTCAGTACCTGGATCCATTAACTCACGAGGGTCTGCAATGGCAGTGCTCTGATTCTAGCCTTCCTTTTTCACTTAGTACCTGCAGAACTTCTATAAAGAGAATTTTGCTGTTGTCAATTATTTGGTTACATGAAGGTGTAGCTTGTACAGCAAAGTCAAGAAAATAAATGTTCCATTCTTCCTCTTTCTTCGCCAGCTTTTAAAAATAATGAGTTGGTTCCCAAGCATTCTCAAAGATAATCAATGTACTTTTAAAAAGAACATTATGAACAAATACATTTCAACATAGCGGACGAGTTTTGAGCCATTGCAGCTACTGCTTTAGTGATGGGTACATTGTCCTGGTTTTGCCTTAGCTCTTGACAGAGTCTCTGGTAGCATCCTTGATTCCTGCTGTAAAGAGATGTTCTAGGGTCTGCTCACTCCGCTTAGGAATGCAGCCTTGTCCAAGGAACCTAGCTTCCTTCTGGAGAGAAGTGAAGTTTAAAAACCCTCATTTCAGCCAGGTGCAGTGGTGCACACCTGTAATCCCAGTAGTTCTGGAGTCTGAGGCAGGTGGATTGTGAGTTCAAAGCCAGCCTCAGCAAAAGCAAGGATCTAAGCAATTCAGTGAGACCTTGTCTCTAAATAAAATACAAAATAGGGCTGGGGATGTGGCTCAGTGGTTGAGTGCCCCTTGAATTCATCCCCAGTACCCCCTCCCGCAAAGCAACCTTCATTTCAGTACTAGGGATGGTCATAGTTTCTGAAATTTCTCAGGAGACACGGTGAAGACCAGCTTTCTTACAATATGAAAGACCTCAAGGACACATACTGAAACCTCCAAATCAATTCAGGACCACAAACAAGTCTCTTCAGTCTGACAGTCGTAGCTCATTTCTCTCAGATTCCTATTTCACCTGGGGCACATCAACATATGGCAGTTCTGGACCCCTGCCCCAAACCAGGAGAATGGGAACTGGAATATCTAGGGAATTGTTGCAGCCAAGACCCTCCCCACCCCCCACCCCCAGTGATGCTTAACAGACATGAAGTTGCAAAAGTAGCACAGAACCTGTTCTAATATGGTCACAAAATGAGTGATATCACCATGTACCAGGGACTCAATCTTGATAAATTCCATGTACCTTTTACAAGACGTATTCTTCTGAGGTGGACTGATTGGGTAAGAACAAAGATTGAGAAATGTCCTTGTCTCCTGTGGACTTGTGGGTGGAGCTTTTTAGGGGGAGGAGGAAGTTGATAAGGAATGTTGAGGACACTTTCAGGAACAGTGATTAAAAAGGGAGAAGATGGGGCAGTGATCTGCAGGGGAGTAAGATCAAGAAAGGTTTAAACGAAATAAAAAGTGGGAACTTTCACATGTTCAGAGTCTCAGAGAAGAATCTACAAGGCAGGCAGAAAATGGAGTTTCAGAAGGTAGAGAGCAATTGGTAAGCTTCACTGGCCGGCAGGCGGCTGGGGTCCTTTTGGAAAATAGGGAGCTACTGGGCTAGACAAGAAGCAAGAAGCCTTGAGTTAGTCTGCTAATGTAAGAACCAGGACCAGACCCTGTTTAGCCTCTTCCTACCAGTCGGAGGGACAGTGCCTGATACAAAGGTTTCATCCATTATGTCACCAATGACATAAGACACAACAGAAAGACAGTATAAAACTGTCGTTCTCAAAGAGCTGGATCTGGTCCTTCTGGGGCGTCCTTTATTTCAAACTTATTTTCATGATTACACTGAAATATGGGCCCTTTTACTCTCATTCCTTCACGAGTGTTGGGTAGAATGTCTCCCAGGCTTCAGGACAGCTGAGGACTCCAAGCCTAGACGCAGAAGCGGCCAGACACAGAAGAGATTTGCCAAAATGTAAAAAAATGCCACTCTTTTCAGTTATTCTTTGGAAAATAGTGTCCATTAAAATGTTTGTTGTGTCTCTGTGTAATGGTTTATGATTGTTATTTTATTTGAGTTATTTTGCAGGGGTGGGGGGTGGAGTTACCAGGGATTGAACTCAGGGGCACTCAACCACTGAGCCACATCCCCAGCCCTATTTTGTATTTTATTTAGAGACAGGGTCTCACTGAGTTGTTGAGCGCCTCGCTGTTGCTGAGGCTGGCTTGAACTCTCAATCCTCCTGCTTCAGCCTCCTGAGCCACTGGGATTACAGGCATGCACCTCTGTGCCCCTCTGTTATTGTTATTTTAAATGAATTATGACACATTGTTAAAATTTCTGTTTGAATTCCTAGTTTGAATGCCTAGTTTGGATCATGTAAACCAAAGCTCTTTGGGGCCTTTGATAATTTTGAAGAATGTCAAGAAGTCCTGACACCGAGTTTGCAAAGAGCTCCTATGACAGGAACTTGGGGCAAGTGGTAAGAGCCAATGAACACCCACAGAATACCCCAATGCTACCAGGTGCCGGCTCCTCTGGCCGACGGCTAGGCATTCCTCCCAGGAGTCCGTGGTTAGCCCCTCAGGATGGAGGGGAGACCCTCCCTACCCAACGCCTTCCGCAGACATACTCAAGTCCAAAGTGGTCTCCTTTCAAGGAGGGAGGACTTCTAACTGTAGACTTGTTTCCCCAATGGAGCAGGGAGGCGTGCTGCTCCCAGAGGCTGAGAGGAGGAGGAAGGAGGAGGGGGAGTCTGGGGTACTGCCAGGAGGGGAGGGGCAGCTGCTCTGTCCTGCAGGGTCTGTCCATCAGTACTATGGGAAGAGAATTCTTTCTTGGGAAAGGAAAAGGTTGATGAAGGAAAACCAATGCTCCCTCATGACTGCCAAACACCCCTCGATGCTCACACCTGGAAGGTAGAACTACTGTTTCTCAAATCCAGCCAGCACGCTAGCCCCCAACAGGGACCAGGAATTCTGACACCTTCCCCAAAGCAGTCAGTTGAGGAGACCCGATAGACTGTGGCTTTGGCTTGTCTTCTCCCCTGACAAGGCCGCTCTGCTCATCCACACTGCCTGTGCGACTCCTTCCCCACATCTTCAAGTGCCTGTCCACCTGCAAACCTCAGTCATCCCCTACAATCAAGGGCTCAGGAATGTTCACGCTCCATGGACTCTGGAGTTTCAAGTACAACTCTAATTACACTTGATTTCTCACAGATTTCCCTTGTGGTTTTTAACTATTAGAAAGCAAATGTCTTTAATATTGGGCTTCTACATCACGTAACCCTTATATCAATGTCTTTGATAAATTCCATGTGCTTTTCACAAGGTTTATAGTCTTCTGAGAGCTCTCTGGATGTCTTTCTGAACCCTCAAGACTGGACACCAGGGAGCATAAATAATCATTTCTTTAAAATTGTACCCTCCTTTACAACCTTGAATTTGAAATGTGAATATATGAATATAAAGGTCTGGAATAACTATGCAGATTTATGGGGAATATCAATTTAGGTTATATCACAGGCTCCAACTTGGCTTTTCTTTGTATAGCTGGAGATTTGTTAGAGTTGGGCTATAGTTTGGGAAAAATGTGATTTATAGTTAAAGTCATCTAAAAATCAATACAGTTGAAGATTTCTGACATAAGGGTCCTTTGCAGAGCAAGATGTGATGCTAACATTGGGAAGACAGGAACTAATATGGAAGCTAGAGCAGAGTGGCTGGAAGTTGCCCTGGGGCGGGGGGGGGGGGGGGGGGCGGTACCTTGGCTTCCACCTCCTCACTGTTTGAAGATGGGCTTGTGTGTTTTTTGAAAACAGCCAACATAATTCAAGTGGAGGAGGCAGAAAGACTTTTCTATTCCTTGTTTCGGTAGAAATCAATGGCTTTAGTTAGTGTAACTGTACCCTCTGCGTTCAGTATCTAAAATAAAATAAGCCCCATTGCTTGTATGAGAGCATTGCTGCAGATTTGGCGTCTAGGGTTGAACAAGTTATTAATTAGGTAATCTGCCAGGCCAGGCGGCAGGAGGCATGGGGTTTCAATGGCAGGGCGTAGACGCGGCAGCCCTGATTTTGGATTCTGATCCCAACTTACTAAATGAATTGAAGAGACCCCTGGGGGAAGTGGGAGAGCCGTCCTTAGTAGGATCTCCTCTGCCTGAGGACAAGCTTGGGACCCAAAGCCCAGACTCAAAGCCAGTGGCGGGCGCCAGCTCCCCAGCGGGTAGAGCAAGGCGCTCTAGGAGAGGCGAGGCTCCGGTAGGCAGCAAACGGCAGCCCAGCCCCCCACCCCAAAGGATTTCAAAGCTCTCGCGTCCTCGCCTGCTTCCCCCAGCGCTCCGCTCCCCCAGCCTCCACTCCAGCACACCCGCTCACCGCGCCGCGAGGAGGAAGGAGGAGTGGGTAGGAACGGGGCCGGGGGAGTCCGCGCTCGGGAAATGCCCCGAGAAGCTGCCGGCGCCGGTGGAGATGCACTTGGCGAGGGGGAGCGCAGGCTCCAACTCGCTGGGAGCCTCGCGGCTCTTTCACAATCCCCTGCTCTCTTCCTTGACCCCCAAGTCACCCCAGCAGCCCCGGCCGCAGAAGGGCAAGGGGACACGGCGGGCTCGCTCGCGCGCGGGACCCCGGGGGTATTTCGGGCCCTCGCTGCCCCTTTAAGGGTTCTGAAAGTTTCCCTCTGATATCAGATGAGCCTCGTCACATCCGTTGGCCGCAGCCTCCCGAGCGCGTTCCGAGGAAATTCAGGACTCGAGTTTCCCGGGGAAGAGGCGCGGCCCGAGACCAGCGAGTGGGCAGGACCGGCGCGGGTGGCTCTCGCGCCCCGCTTTGACCTTGGGCACGGGGAGGGGCCCCTGCGGGGCAGCCAGCGCCCGCCAGAGGGGGCAGCGGCGAAGAACTTGCTCAAGTTGGAGGCGCGGGTTGGGGCGGCTCCGGCGCCGCCGCCGCCTGTGAGCCTCCTCCCCGGCTCCTCCGCCCCTCCTGCGCCGCCGCCGCCGGCCCGGTGCGCGGCCAGCCCTGCCCCGCCGCCCCTCAGCCTCGCGCGCCCGCCAAGTTGCTGAGCCGCCCGCGCCGCGCCGGCAGGCTCTCCTCCCGGCTCCGCCGCGGCTATGGGCGCGCTGGCCAGGGCGCTGCTGCTGCCGCTGCTGGCCCAGTGGCTCCTTCGCGCGGCCCCCGCGCTGGCCCCCGCGCCCTTCACGCTGCCCCTCCAAGTGGCCTCGGCCACCCGCCACCCGGCTTCGCCCGCCCCAGAGCCCGTGACCTCCGCACTGGCCCGCGCCCATGGCCTGGCGCTCGCCTTGGAACCCGCTGGAGTCAATGCCAACTTCTTGGCCATGGTGGACAATCTGCAGGGGGACTCTGGCCGCGGCTACTACCTGGAGATGCTGATTGGGACTCCCCCGCAGAAGGTAGGTCAGTAGGCTCCCGCCCGCCCTACGGACCCGGCGCCCGCGGTCCCTATAGTCCTCCTGGCTGCAACCGCGGGCTTTTCAGGGGCTCGGGGCAGAGCGGGGAGGTGCCCAGAGATGTCTTCGTGCGCCTAACGTCGCCCCTAAAGCCGCGGCTGGAGGGGAGAGAAGAGTGGGGAGCTCAAAGGGGCTTGGGGATCGGGGAGCGGGGGCGCCCGCGCGCTGGCGAGGCGAGGGATGGCCGATCGAACCCTAGGCGCGGCTGAGTGCTGTGCCCAGTGCTCAGAACTTGTTAGCCCCCGGCCTCCGGTGTGGCTGGCCCGCCAGAGACCTGTAATGCGCCTCCGGCGCGGTTTCCTTCACGCGAATGACACCTCCTTCCAGCAGGATAGGTAGCAGGGACCTTGGGCGAGATGCTATGGGTTGGGAGAAATCACCTCCTGTCCCCTGCCCCCCACGCTGTCTCACATGCTGCTTAAAGAGGCTCGTGGCCGGCATCCAAGCTGCAGTACCCTTTAAAGGGATTTGTACATGAGCTCAGCTACAAGCAGCCAGGTTCCGAAGTGGTTCGCTGTCGCCTGCGGAGCGAGCTGCGTTTCCTCTGGCCGCTTTTCTCTGTGAGTTGGTCTGTTGGCTCCTTGGCTGCCCCTGCGCACGGAGCCGGTCTCCCCGCGTGTGGCTGGGAGGTGTGAAGTGCAGGCTGAGCGAGGCGCAGACAGAACAAGACTCCAGTCGAACAGCTTTCCTTTTCTCTTCCTTGGATGTTCATTTATTAATATTTTTTGGTAGTAAGGCACATCTTAAGAAAATAAAAAGGAAGAAGCCTACCAGGAGTTGATCTGACCCCTGGTTCCCTTCAGAGCCCCCAGTGCACGGGTGAAGTCAGTTTTCTCCTCATTGCCTACGCTGTAAAGATACTTTATTTTTATTTTTAACATTGTCATTTGGGTTTTAATTCTGCTATGATTGCCCATAAATAGAATATATTCATGACTTTTGTATAATTCTAATTAAATCATTCAAGACTTAAAGAGGAAAGATATGCCATGCTAGTTCTTTTTTTAAAAAAAGGAAATATGACTGAACAACTTCTGTAGTTGTTTAATTAGTTTAACAAAGAAAAATAACCTTCAAAATGCATTATTTTTTCTCAGCCCCCATTCTAGCTGCTTGTATGGGATGGGGTGAGCCTTCTCTGCGGCTGCAGGAGGGGACGTGGCTGGAGGGCAGGGAGGATGGGACCACAGTCAGCTGAGGAGGCTTAGTGGCCCATGAGGGCACCACGTGGTGGGGGGAACTTTGTGAATTGCTTCTCACAAGATCCCACGCGACATGGGATAGACTTTTTTGTGTCCTGTGAAATCTCTTGGAATAAGCCCTGAATGATTCCCTGTTTGAGAAACTTATACCTTTTTGGAAAAAAAAAAAAAAAAAAAAAGCTAGCGTTGGCTTTAGAAGGGACTTCTCACTGAGATACAGTGAATGATGGTAGTTCTAGGGCTGAGAGAGCAAAGTGCAAGAGAAAGTCTCGAGAAGAAATAAAAAACACTTCTTGGGCTCTCTCTCAAAAAAAAAAGATTTCATAAGTAATAGCTTGCTTTTGTTAATTAATTCAATGACCTTTCTTTCAAAATGATGAAGTTTAATTAATTTAATTAACAGAATGTAACACATTGAGCACCTGTGCTCATATCTTTACCATAGCCAAAGTGGTGATTGGATCAAGGTTATTTCTCAAACAGTAGCATGTTTTCAGGGCAGGCTGTTTTATAAAGACAGATATGACTTTTAAATTGATGGGGAGTGAAATATCTGGGACCTCTTTCCTGGCTTGATTTAGTGATAAGCTGCTTTATAGCAAAAATCCATGTACATCATTTTCTGCAGGCCTACTGTAAATCCTTAGGTGTTGGTGACATACATCCTGTTCACTCCTGTCCTGCCCTGAGGTGTCCTGACCACCAGCAGGGCATTCGCAGCTGACCGAAGAGGACAGCAGCGGGGTGGCTTTTGAACCACCCCTCATGGGCCACTAAGCCTCCTCAGCTGACTGTGGTCCCATCCTCCCTGCCCTCCAGCCACCTCCCACTCTGTTAATGGTCAAGAGTCATGCATTTATTCTCTGCTGATTCTCTGAAGCCTAAATAAAAATTGCTTAGGTGGAAAGAAAAATAGGATTATAAATTCAAGCAATAAATAACCAGGACTTTCAGGAGTTCATAGACATGGATAGTGTCTGAGGGCCCTGTGCCTGACAGACACTGCGGAATATTCCAAGTGTTTTTCCTGGGAATCCTCACAACCTTTTACCCCTGAAGTTCTTATGTGCATCAGGGAGATGAGAAATCTGGAACTTGGAGCGGCTGAGTGACTTGCGAGGGCAACAGGGGAAGAAAGAGAGAGAGAGCTGAAGTAGAACCCAGGGAGCCGGGCTCCAGAACCCAGCTTCCCAGCCACCAGCCACATCCTGTTCCTTTCCCCCTCACACCTCCTGACTTCTTGGGCTGTGGTTTTGAACTAGCTTTTCCAGCCAGAGATCCCGCAAGCTCACACCTCAAGGTGTTAGTAACTTAATGTGTAACTGCAGTTGGCCTCCCCACCCCCCAGCTGCCCCATGGCCTCCTTCCTTTAGGGCAAAGCTTGAAGAAGAACACAGTGCACAGTTGGATCCAGGAACGAGTGCCAAAGGAACGGAGGGAGGAGTTTGATAGGAGCTGAGCCTTGCAGATCCCTGTCTCCTGTGGGAAAGCCAGCCCTTGGGAGTGTGCTTGTTCCCCCGAAGGCTTTAATCAACAACTGGGGGTCCATTGTTCTGCCCGCCACTCTGTGAGGAGTCATAGACATCTGCCCAGAAACCCCAGTGAGAGCGGCACAGCCGTGAGCTGGCCCACGTTGGCATGGAGATGAGAGCCGGGTTGCACACTGATACCATTATGTGACTTCTTTCCAACAGGAGAACCAGCATCTGCTGGAACCATGCAATTTGGTCTTAATAATAATAATGGTGTTCTAAAGTGATTATAATTATAGCAATTTCCATTATTTAAAAAAATCTTTCATGCTAACACAGTAAATCCAGATGAAGATAGGAAAGGTCTGCAGCCATACACTCTATAGAGGCTTCATGAAAGCAATTTGGGGCTTCTGTTGAAAGATTTTCTGTTGTCTCCACTAATATGGATGAACAGCTGGGAACTCTGTTTTCATATTTAAGTACTCAAATATAAACATCCAAGGAATCATTTGGGGGCATGTGTTTGGATATCAGCCTCTTAGTTGATAACTGTTTGGGAGACTTTGGATTGAAAGTTTGTTCCAAGCTTATAGAATTGAAGTTCGGATTTTTCCCAGTAATTCATCCAGGAGGGAAAGGAAGGTGGCAAGAGGACATTTGGTGGAACAAATATCTAAGGTTGTAAACTCTGAAAGACAAAAAGCAAGATACAAATGTACAAGATACAGAGGTACAGATGGCAAGAAAGTCACAGCCAGTCTGCCACTGGCTCCTTCAGGTGAAGAGCAGCAACATGCGGGCTTTGGCAGAGGAATTTATCAAAGGCTCAATTACAGAGGATGTGAAAGGCAGGCCCAGGAATCAGCTCAGAGCAATGGAGTGGTGGTGGTGGTGGGGGGGGGGGGCGGGGTGTGTATGCAGATCTGGAGAAACTGTCACTGCAGTATTAGAGCTGCCTCCCTTCTTGCCCATCGAGTGTGCAGCACCATGATGGACCTTTTGTTGGTTGGTTGGTTGGTTGGTGCTGCAGGGGATGGAGCTCCAGGCACCTGCCAGGGCTCTGGGCTCTGCCACCAAGCTGTGCTCAGCCCCTCACACTAAGGGTTTTGCCCAGCTCACCTCAGTGAACTCTCATGACATCCTGCACATCTACGCAATTATTTGAATTGCTTTCAGATGGGAAATCTGAGATTCCGAGCCAGGACTGTGTCCTAGGGAGGAAGAGAGCAAGAGAGCGGGGTGCCCATCCAAGAACACTGCCTGTTGCAGTCTGCAGCCTGTGCCACTGCGCCGTATGATTTTAGTTACAGTAACCTTTTAAAAGAGTCACCTTCATCTTTCTGGGAATGCCTGGGTGTGGCTAGAAGAGCCCCATGCTGCAATGTCACACCTGTGCCTGTGGGCAAGTGGTGAATCTTCCCAAGCTTCCCGTTCCCACCCAGGCTGCCCTGAGAAACCCCTCGGCTGGAGACTGGACCAGTTGAAGTTTATTCTCTCAGCCAGGGTATCAGCAGCGACATTCTCCTCCCAGGGCCCCAGAGGAGGTTCCTTTCTTTGTTCTCAGTGTCAATGGCTGTCAGGGGTCCTTGGCTCATAGCTGCACTGCTCCAACCTCTGCCTCCATCTTTCTGTGATATTTTCCCCTCTGGTGTCTCTGTGTCCAAATTCCTCTATTTTTTTAGGGACCTAGCCATCAGACTACCTGACTTTATCTTAGGCATCTGAACGGACCCACTTTCCAGAAGAGCTTCCAGGGACAGTTCTTCAGCACATGCAGTTGCCCCATGGACAACCACAGATGGCATATACTAGGGTGGTCCTATGACCCTGTGCGGTGTGGTGACGTTGTAGCTGTCTTAGTTGGTGTAAGCACACGCCGTGATACTTGCGCAGTAAAAAAACTGTCTAATGATGCATGTCTTAGAACATCTCCTACTGCTAAGTGCCGTGGGATCTGCGTCGTGTTGGAGGACACAATTTAGCCCACAAGTCCATTATGAGTTTACCTTTCTGTAGTAGGTTTTATTCTCTCACACTTTTTAATTGCCAGTAACTTCACTCAGTCTTTCAAGTGTAATGTTCATTAGCAGCAGTGAGCAAATGGTGGTTTTGGTGTGGGACTGATGCGGAGCCCACGGCAAGGCGGTGCGCTGGGGGATGGGAAAGGAGGAGAGAGGGTTTCTGCGGCTTTTCTTTGTTTCTGTATTGGTTTCCCCATTAGAGATTAATCGCTTAAAATTTTAATATGTCTCTTATCATGTTGCCACCTCATTCTAGAATTGCTGAAATTAGTGCATAATGGCAGAAATATATCCAACTTGTGCAATCTTGGGTCAGCAATATTTAAATACCTCTGACTAATAAAACACTCTTGTTAGGAACAACACAGATTTTTGAAGCTTGTGTATTTCATGTTTTAAAGACTTTGTGAGGCACCTGCTAAATCAGGATATATTTAGTATGAAATGGACAGCCCAGCCCCTCCAGGACTTCTCCCGTGGTCTTACTGCCCGCTTCCCTGTGTCGCAGGTGGGCTGACTGAGCCCATCATCCTGCGATGGGTGCTCTGCTCCTCCAGCAACGATTGCTGATCGCTGCTTACTGAAAACCAAAAGGGGAAGGATAAGTTTCGCTATTCCTGTCTTAGTCTGTTTTCTGTGCTTTTACCCACAATATCACAAATTGGGCAAATTGTAAAGAAAAGAGACTTATTTTGGCTCACATCTGTAGCCCTGGATCAAGGGGCCACATCTTGGTGATGGCCTTCTTGCTGGCAGAGTCTCAGGGCAGCACATGCCTCCCAGGGCAAGAGACCTAACCAAACTGGCTGCTCTAGCAGACTCGCTCAGGATAACTCAGTAGGGTAGGGCTAAAGTGGGACATTTGCCTAGCATGTGGAAGGCCTTGGGTTCAATCCCCAACACTGAAAAACCAAAGTACCCTCTCTGTTAATCACAAGAATTGGATTAACTCATTCACAACAGCAGAGCCCCGATCACCTTTTAAAGTCCCACGTCTTCCTGTCTCCTAGGGGGGATTAAATTCCAACATGAGTTTTGGAGGGGGCACATCATATAAAACTGTAACAATCCGACTAGTGATTCCTCCTTATGCTGGAGGTACGCAACTCTGCTGCACCTGTGAGGAGCAGTTCACTTCTCTCTCCCTCAAGCCATCTGACAGTATGCCTTGGGATGTATTTTGTGTCTCAGAGCAGGTCAAGCCTTATCCCCTGGAAGGTCCACCCAGGCTGAGGCAGTGGGTGGCCTGGTGGCTGCTGATTCCTGCACCACCTTCCTGCAGAGTGCAGCAGGAGCTGGGTAGCCCGGCCTGCAGGTGAGCAGGCACTATTGCATCCCATCCACGAGTCTCTGTTTATGACTAATGATGGCCTTCTGCCCCTTCTTGGCTCCTTTGCTGTCTGCCAGGGCTCCCACCTCCTGGTCACCCTGCTGTGCTGCCCAGCCTTGGTAAACACTGGGGTTGTTTGTTCCTTTGTAACAGTGGATACCACCTGGAAAATAACCTACCTGTGAGGCAGGTACATGGCTCCTAATGGCTTCTGTAACTTCTCTGGCTGTGAATGCATACTTACAGGTGAAGTGTGAGGCAGAGCGTGTGTCACATATTCTGTAAGATTGTGTGTGTGTGCGCGCGCGCGTGCACGCAGGCATACACGAGGGCAAGATGGTTGGATAGGCTGTCACGTGGCTCCCCTGGGTGCCTTCCTGGCCCAAATGGACTATTTGCTATTTTGCCTATTGCTACTCAATAAAAAATGGACACTTCTTTGTTCTTAGAATTCTCAAAAGAAGAAAAAGCGCTCTGGGAGTGCAGTCATAACCACATTAGGGAGTTGGTGCTTGCTGTCCAACACGGGCTTCAGGGTGGCACATCATATACCTGTACCTAGAAGTGCACGCTCCCAGCTCTGCCATTTGGGGAAGACAAAGAGGACTGTCTGCCAGGGCAAGTGGGGCTGCCCAGGCCAGCTTCATCAATCACTCCAGGGAGCCGTAAAAGGCCTGGAGAGCACACTTCTGCCACCTCACGCCACTGAGAGTGGCAGCAGGAGGACTTATCCTGGCTGCCAGGACAGCCTCATGCTCCCACTGCAGACTACTTGCTCCTCCAAAATGAGTGCTCCGGAAAGGGCCTTGGCAGTGGGCAGAGACCCAGGGAGAACCAGCAGGTCTGTGCCAGTCACACAGATCCCCTGCCAGAACCCGAAGAAGACCTCTAAGGCAGCCCTCTGGAAGACACACCCTGGAGGAAAAGGTCAGGCATGGAATCCAAGTTTTCCAGGTCGGGCTGTCGGACCTCCGGAGCTCTGACCGGAGGGAGGGTTGGTTGCTGGAAGGAAAGCTTCTTCTAGGGCGGGGGTGGCTTCCAGAGGCCTCCATGGAGCTCCTGCGCCCTCTCCACTGCATGCTGCGCCTTCCAAGGAAACGCATAGGTGTTTCTCCATCAGAAAATCCATCAGGAAGCCGAAGCAACTGTGGTGTGCGCAGTGGTTAGGAATCCGGGGCTTTGGGTGCAGATCCCAAATCTGCTTGCTGTTATCCTCACCTGAAAATTCAGGTACATGACCAGACAACCTGAGATCTCTTCTAGAAGCTCCAAGACCCCACTGCTGTCCTCTGTTCTACTGGCGAGCATTTTTGAGCCCTCATTTTTCACCCCCAGATGAGTGCTGCTTTGACTTTCTGCAGAAGGGAACCCAGGGTCTGCTGAAGTGCAGTCATCTCAGTCAGTGTCCTGGCATGGGGTGGGGCCTGCTGCTGGCTCATGGTCACGTTTGGGGACACTGCTGCCCCAGATCAACTGACCATGGGAGGACTAGGAATACTCTGCAGAGCTGGTTAAAAACAGAGGTTCCTGGGACCCAGTCCACACTTAAAGGATGAGGTCCGCACCTGGACTGAGAAGCTGCATGTTCCAGCTCTGACCTAGGAGCAATAAGCCTCCAGAGCAGCGTCCAGGGCTGCACTTGAACACTATTTGGGGGCTGCGATGGAGGCCGGAGGCCCTGCCAGGGGTGCCTGTACACAGAGTTCTGTTCTGTCACCTTCCTAGACATGTGATTTGGCTGGGGGTTCCCTCTCTGCCCTTTGAGAATCTTTTCTCAGGTGGACTGCTCCAGAAGCTTCCTGGTGTTGGGCAGGTTGGAAACAAGGAAGGCTTTCTCCAGGGCTCAAGTCCTGAGGCAGTGCCGCGCAGAGTCTCCAAGTCTCGGGGCTGAAGGCCACCTTTTGAAATTTCCAACCTGTCTCAGAGCCAAAGTTTGTGAATCCAGAAAAATGAATTATCAGGAAGCAAAGTGAACATGAACCAGAGGTGCTCAACACAGCTTGGTTCTTTTCACTGTGAAATGTAACAGATATCCCTCTGCAGACCAGATGGGACCTGGGAGCAGCCGGGCAGTGGTTACCCTGTTACCCTGAGGAAGCTGTGTCAGCTGCCAACTGAAATTGTTACAAAAACTCCAGAAACACATTGTTGTGCCCCCTACTCCCTTTAATTAGAGGGTGGTCTTGTCTTTTTTTGCTAAAGCAAAAAAAGGAAATGTGGTTAAGAGCAGGTGTTGTGCTCTCTGGATGTCCTTCCTGGGGAAAATTGAGGGCTGCCCCTGGATGAGCAGGTAGAGCCCATTTAAATCCTGTGTTGCAAGGCTGGCCCTATGCCCAGCACCTTGTGAGTCGTGGGTCCGTCAGCCACTTGCGTGGGATCCCAAGTAGAGGTTGAGAGTCAGCAGGCGGAGGAGGGCAGACCGTCTCACCTGGCAGAGCAGCTGTTGCAGACACCTGTGTTCCAACATACGTCCTGCCGTCCCTCAGAGCCCATCCTGCAGTGTTGAGCCTGCTTCCCAGGGTCACAGCCAGAGCAGATCAGTCACAGCAATGAGGAGAGGGCTCCAGGGGGTTACTCCGCCAGTGTCTGCATTGAGGCCAGGCATGCCAGGCCTCAGCCTCCTCATCTCTCTAGTGGTTTCCAAGAAGGCAGATATTTAACAGATAAAGCAAAATGCACTCCACTGCTACTGTGAGGTGTGCACCGGGTAGATATGCTGGGGGGGTATGCCGCATGGTACGGGCTTCCCAGATCTTAGCTCAGCAAAAGGCAAGAGCCAGGAAACAAAGCTGGGAAGACAAACAGAACAACACAAAACGGAACAGGGCTAGGCACTCACATCCCGGGTCTGTGTCCCGAAGGAACCTCAGTCTTGCTTGCTCATCCCAAAGCCAAGACTTCTGTTGCCCCACCTGCACCTCCTCGCCCTCCTGCAGAGGTGAGAATAGAGCTTCACCTCCATGCAAACAGGCCTAACAGTGGTTCTCAGCCCGAGGCCAGCACGGCCTGTCCAGGGGACACTGGCATTGCCTGGAGACATCTGAATCTTCACCAGGAGTGTGATGCCACCTGGACAGGTGAAGGCCAGGGGTGCCACTCAGCATTCTGCAGTGCACATGATGCCCCCACCAGAGAAGGATCTGGTCAGAGTGAAAGCAGTGAGGAGTGAGAAGCCCCCACTAGGGCCTGGCACACATGCCCAAGGAGCAAGGGCAGAATGTCCACTGGGAGCCACTGCACAGGCACAGGGAGGGGCAGAGGGGACGCCTGCTGATGGCTGCCGTCTTGCTGTCCTGTCCTTCCTTGTTCCTGACAGCAAGATCCTGAAAGGCTTGGCAGTGCCTGCTAACTGAGGTGATTGGGGACCAGAGGGGAAAAAGAATTTTGAACTAGCTCTGAAGCCTGGACTTGCTTTCGTTCCTTAATTCAGCATGTCTATTAAGCACCTACTGTATGCCAAGCCCATTCTGAGCTCAGGGATACAGCAGTTAACCAGACAAAGATGGTCTTTGGGAGGAAGATGGATTGTGAAGAAAGCACACAGCATTTCTGGTTAAGTGCCATGTCACAGCACAGCCTGGCCATGGGTGCTGTACGTCAAGAGTTAGAATGGGTGCTGGGGAGATGTCACGGAGAGGTGCAGTCAGACTCAGACAAGGCCCAGGCCTAAGAAGCTGGGGGCAACCAGCTCCAGGATGAGCCTGGAGATGCAGACCATGCCCAGGAGGCGCTCAGTGTGGGTGCATGTGTGGGGCCCCTCTGAGACACCTGCCTTGGCAGAAGCTCATCTTCGTCTGTTTTAAAGTGTGCTCTGAGGTTGGGTTTTGTGAGAATAGAGTATGCAGACATTATGCTCCCCTGCCTACAGGCATGAGGGTATGAGTGTGAGTGGTTTATTTAGGAGAAGACCTAAGGAGTCATGGATAGGGACCGGGTATGATAGAGACAGTAATAGGTGGGGACAGCAGGGGCTCATCCCTAGGGGTTTCTGAGAGATCAATTCAGCTAGGCTCTGCTGAGGGGCTCTGCTGAGGAGATAGCTGTGGGGCACTGTCACCCCCTCCTGTCACAGACTGGGAGGCCACTGGCTTGGGGAGGAGGCTTAACCCTTCAGCATGGTGCTTCTGCAGGGCATGGCACACAGGCATGTTGGGTTCCCGGTGCCTGCATGGAGAAGCCCACATTTTTTTTTTTTTTTTTTTTATGGCTCTTTTCAGTTTATTGCATGAAGGAGTTACACTAGTCCAAGTTAAAAGCAGACCCCAAATGGTTACATTATACAAGCTGTGAGGTTTTTAAACTTGTGACAAGGGACAGAAGGGGAATTCTACTCATTGCAAGGAAATCCTCACTTAAGCTTCAGTGAGCCACAAGCACTTAAAACCCATGAACCTTCAGCTGATCGTCCTTAGCCAATCCAATCTCTACCAGGAACTGGCATATGTTCTTGCGCTGGTCACCCTGTAGCTGAATTACTTCTCCATATTCTGGATGCTCAATTACAGTACCATTGCAGGCAAACTTCTTCTTAAACGCCTTCACTAGTTTCTTTTTATCGTAATCATCAGCGATCCCTTGGACAGTAGTAAGGGTCTTCCTGCCGTTTCTCTGTTGAATTCTTATATGGATATAATCCTCAGTGCCAGCAGGAAGCAGGTCATCACCCTTACTTGCATCAGCAAAGGGGTCGAAAGAGTGGAGGTTCTGGATAGCGGACATACGATACGATTCCTTTTCCTTGGTGGAAACGGCCTGCGGAAGGCGGCTGCGGGAGAAGGCGGGCTGGGGGGACGGAGCGTCGGGAAGTGAGGGGGCTCGAGGGGGAGGCTGCTGAGTCCTCGGCGGTGGCTCAGTGACTGGGCGCGAAGCCCACATTTGAGGAATGAAACAGTAGTTGCTGTCCACTGCTGAGTGACTCAGGAGCATCACTGCAGCCCCATTGTCATGAAGTAGTCTTAAAACCGTCCTTCAAAATCACAACCTGCTTGCGGGATTCAGTCTGTAACCCCGAGCGTCTCTTGGGAAGTGCGCCTCTCAGGGCTGTGTCATGCTCTGGGCTTCTTCAGGACTAAGGTGTGACGTGTAAGGTACCAAGCAAGAGACGGGGGTGGGCAAAGGGAGACCTGCTTGAGGTTAAAACAACCACAAAATCGCTTTTGAAAATTGAGTGTTGGGACCATAAGGACTTTCAAAACCTCTGGAACAGCTGTGTGTTCACAAACAGGTGGCAAGTCCCAAATCCATGAGCGTCCCTGTGATCCACACACGTGTTTCCCAAAGGATGGCCCCAGAGCATTTTGCACATGAGAATTCACCATGCCCTGGTTTTATTGTACTCTCCGTAACATGGGTTCTTAAGTACAGTCTCGCTCCACAGAATGACAGCGTGATCAATGGCAGTCTGCATACAATGCTTGTCCTGTCGGGTGAGAATGGGGCTGAAGGATTCCTGTCGCCTGGTGACATTGTCACCACTCTGTGAGACACAGCAACGCGTTACTCAGTGTTCACAGTGGTGCTAGTAGAAACAAACCTATTGCACCGCCAGCCATGTAAAAGTGTAGCACAACCCACACAAGCACAGTCATCTGATCCTTGAAAAGGTGCCAAAGGATACAGTGGAGAAGAGACAGCCTGTTTAGCAAATGGTGCTGGGAAAACTGGTTACTCACGTCTAGAAGAACGAAACTGGACGCTTACTTCTAACCATGCACAAAAGTCAGCTCACAGCCTCGGAATTAGACCACAAACCATGCACCTCCTAGACACAGGCATGACTTTCTCAACAGGACCCTAAAGTTCAGGAAATAATACCAAGAGCTAATAAATGGGATGCCTTCAGGTTAACAAGCTTCTGCATAACGTAGGAAAGAATGAGGAATGTGGAGAGAACCTACCGAACGGGAGCTACTCTTCTGGAAGAGGGTTAATATCAAGAATATACAACAAAAAATTAAATAGGCCGATTAATAGATAGGCAAATGAATTAAACAGACACCTTTCAAAAGAAGCAATCAAATGCTAACAAATGCATGAAAAAATGTTCAACTTCATTAGTAATTAGAGAAATGCAAATCAAAACTACACTGGGATCCTATCTCACTCCAGCTAGAATGGCCGTCATCAAGAACACAACTAATAATAAATGCTGGAGAGGATGCGGAGGAAATGATCACTTTACCCTGTTCCTGGGTGTAGCCCGTGTGTTCAGTGGTAGCAGTCTGCGGCGGCGCACAGGCCCTGCCACACCTCATGGCTCACAGAGGACCTCCCCACAGCCACGCAGCCCCGCAGGCTCTGTTCAGGGTAAGAGCCCTACACTGGTGTACCATTTTTTATCTCTAATACTGTGTTACTGTCTTTCCTGAGTCTCTGTTTAGATTTACACCTACCTACCATGGTGCCACAGTGGCCTCTGTGTTCAGTAGAGAAACTGCTGGGCCACTTAGTCCAGGTGTGCTGTGGGCTGTCGTCTAGGTCTGTGCAGGTGCTCCCTGATGTCCCCATAATGATGCAATCGACTGACAATGCATTGCTCAGTATATCCCCATCGTTAAGTGACACTGGCTGTATGCACGGATTTTACAAGCATTTGCCGTCCTTGTCACCATCCTTTGATTAGTAGATACACGAGCATTTGGGCACATGCATCTTCTGTTGTCCACCTCCTTGCTCCTGTGTCCCTAGGAGAGACTTCCGTGCTTGTGGAGTCCGGCGATGTCCTGGGCTCCTCCCCTGAGCTGGTGCTTCACGGGGCTGCTTGCCTCTGTCTCTGCAGACACACACTCGCTGTCCTGGGTTGGGGGTCAGGAGTGAAAGCCCTCAGCATCACTGCAGGACCTCCAGGACCTCCAGGTCAAGCCTCACGCTCCAATCCAGCTTTGTGGGGGCTCCTCGTGGGTGCAGGGGCGTGGCACAGCCAGTGACCCACGTCCTGCCATCCCTCAGGTCTGTCACCAGCTCAGGTCCCCACCCCTGGGGGAGCCACTGGGCCCCAGGAGCCCAGCAGTCCTGGCTCTCTGATACGGCATCTCCTCAGTTTGGAAGCTCTTCTCACATGGTCTCACCTGGCCCCTGGCCCTCTGGGAACATCTGAGACGTTCTTGGACCTGGCGTTGGGAACGTTCTCCACTGTCTGAGCCTGGGTTTTTCTTCTGTTTTGTTTTCTGTGCTGGGCGCTTGGGGAGTCTTTGCAGTCTAGAAATGCAGCAGGCTTGGTGCAGAGCCTGGAGCTCCCCGTCCTCTCCTGTCGGCCTCCTGGGTGTGGACACTGGGCCTTCTCGCCTCCCTCTCCCACTCTCATCTCTGTCTCTTGGGTTCTGCTCTCTCATTTCAGCCGCCATGGTTTGAGTTTTCAAGAGCACTTTTTTCTTCCCTGAAAGCCCCTTTTTGTCCATCTTACAGCGCAGAGTTGCTTATCTTCTCTGTGTCCGAGGAAACGAATGATGATTTTGTGTGACATTTCTTCCTGCTGCCTGTCTGTCATCTGCCTCTTCTGAGTGCCACTTCTCTGCACCTGCCATGGTTTCTAACTCACAGAGACTTTCCCCGCCGTGACCTGGTTACTGGCATTGGGAGGCTGGGATTCAGGGCTGTGTGCGGACAGGGCCTCGAGCACGTGTCCTGTGGGACCCACGCCGTGAGGCTCATGGCATGTGACCTTGCCTTATCAGCGGGTGACTCGACAGAAACACCTTCCCAGCTTTTCTTGCAGACCTGAGAGTTTTTACAGTGGCTGTGGACTGTGGGCCCTGAGTGGCGCTCTCCTGGGGATTTAGGGAAGCTTGCTTTCCTGTTCCAGGGGCAGGGGCTGCCAGGTAATGCTCCTCCCACTCTCTGCCTTTAGTGAAAACACAGGCTTCTGTCTGGAACAGCCACATCTGACCTTAAGGGAGAGGTCAGGAGGACGGTCAGATGCCAAGCCTCTGAGATGTTGATCTAACACCAGCATCTCTGGGAGAAAAACAAATCCCTGCATGTTCTAGTCACTCAATCTACATTTTTTTGTTTGTTTGTTTATTTTTAGCCAAAAAAATTCCAGTTGATGCACCGGCCTAACTCTGGGGGAAAACTAACAAATAGGAAATGTGCTATTCTTTTTCTGTTCTCAAAATTTTCCAAGTACGGAAGGACACATCTCAAAGCTTGCTGCTATAGTCTTTCTTCGTAAGGCATTATTTCCAGTGGGGAAGGTGTGGATTCTGTTAGAAGGATCTAGACTTTGGTCATCACTAAAGGGACCTCACATGAGAAGAACCCCCAGGGAGTTTGCAAGGGACAGATGGGAGGAGGGGAGAATAAGACCAGGACTGAATATGGCCACTGCCTGTTTGTGTAAATAAAGTTTTATTAGGACACAGCTGTGCTCATTTGCTTTCATATTACCTCAGGTCATGTCTTGGTCTTTCTGGTTCACGGCTCAGTGGTACCATAAACTGTAACAGAACACCACCGTCTGTGTGCTTTGTGAAGAATATGGGTCATTCAATTTGTTTCTGGAGGCTGGGAGGGGTCCGAGAACCTCGAGTCAGCACCCAGGGGTCACATGGGAGATATGCAGGCAGGCCAGCTCAGTCTCTCCCTCTTCTCAGAAAGCCTCTGATGCCATCATGGGGGCCCTGCCTCATGATCCCAAAGACCCACCTCTGAACACCCTCAGCATGTGGCTTTGAGGATTAGGTTTCCAACACCTGCTCTTCTGGGGACACCATAGCAGCTGCTGTCACACAGCAGCGGCAGAGGGGACCTCTGCATTTCCACCTGGGCTTGCTTACACAGAAAGTGCTTGTTGGCTCGGTTGACTGGCAGGTGCCAGTGAGTAGGGAGGGAGGTGGCCACTCAGCCCAGCAGGCCTTGTCCACACCTGGAACTTGCAGGTGGAAGTGTCAGGCCAGGCAGTGGCTCAGAAGCACCCACTGAATGTCCTAGGGTGCTCGGGTCATGACACCAGCCTCACCCAGTGTTACACCATGCAAGGCACTTGTGGGTGTGCTGAGCCTGCACCTCACCGTTCCGGTACCTGTGCTGGAGGCCTGGGGCCCCGTGGGAGCCAGGTGGGGAAGCAGTGGCACAGCCACCTACCCCCTCCCTACTGCAGACCTGGAGCCTGAATCAGGCCCGTCACCTTGGATTCCTGCTGTGGTTTGGGTACCCCAGAAACTCTGAGCTGGAAGCTTGGTCCCCATCATAATGGTCTCGAAAGAGGGGAACCTAGCGGCAGATGGTGGGGTCTGGCTCACCCTGGTGAAGGAATTGATGTGGGCCCACAGTGAGTTTGATCTCCCCGCAGTGGATTAGTGCCTGTGGAGTGAGTGGACTATGAAAAAGCAAGCCTGGCCCTGCCAAGGCTCTTGCTTCCTGGCTTGAGCACATGCCTCTTCTGCCTGCATCTGGCTCCCTTTCCTCCCCTCCTGCAACAAGATTCTGGCACCTTGTGTTTGGACTTCTCAGCTCCTAGAATCGTGAGCCAAATAAACCTCTTTTCTTTGCATGTTATCCAGCCTCAGGTATTTAGTTAAAACAACACAAAATGAACTAAGACGATGTCAAAAGGAAGTTTTGGTAGTAGTTAGGACTGGACTTGCAATGCCTAAAAAGAAATATATTTTCACAAAGCTATTGTGACAATATAGTATTTGCCAAAGATTTCATTCAAGGGTGGAGAAGAGTGATTTATAGAGCATGTTTGAAGACAGTTATTTGGCAAGAGAGATTTTTGTTGAAATGCCCTATCATGCATACCCATGGACAGAGATTTGGAAATGTGTAGCAGAAGTATGTATGCATTTTTCCTTTGACATAGAAATCTACTTCTTTAAGTTTATACAAAAGTTAAAGCAGAAAGGATACTAAAAGCAGTTTGCAAGGTTTTTACCCATTACACAGGTAACAGAAGTGATGGGAACAGTCCGCATGTTTAACAAGAGGAAACTGAGTGAGCTAACCAGTTCACTGACACCATAGAGCACCCTGGGAAGGAATGAGGACTCTCTATACACTATAAGGGAAGAGCGAGGTGGAGCAAGAGGGTACTGTCCTGCCATTCATCTAGAAACGTGCCCTATGGCACAAGTAGGAGCCTTGATCAAGGAAGGGGAATTCCTAGGACAGAGGTCCCCAAACTTGGGGTGGACACATCCCAGGGAGCACCCAATGAGCCACTGGGGTGCAGGAGGAACATATGTCTGCATCTGTTTTTACCCAAGATAATCAGGAACGAGGCTTTACTAAGTCCTAGTGGACACCCATAGCTTCCTGAGGCCCACCTGCTGGGAGCCAGGTCACCAGCGGCTGTTGCACACCGGGCAGGTCTGGGGTCCAGGGGACTCTTCTGCTCTGAGCTCAGTGAGCCAAGCTGCTGTCCCCTGGGTGCCTTTGGTGTAGCCTGTCCCTGGCTTCCATTTCAGCCTTCAGCATGTCATCGATCTGGTTTGTTTTTTAAAATAAGATGAATTACATGCTCTCAGTTCCCAGAAAGTCAGCTCCAGGTTTTCTGAGTGTTACTGTGGTGACAAACGGCCAGCAGCGCCGCTCCTTGGTGGACGCTGGAGAGAGAAGCAGTGGTGAGAGTGCACAAGGGTGTTCAGCACAGCGAGGCCACCTTCTGCGAGTCCCGAGCGGATCTGTGAATATCGCTGTGATTCCACTTATACCAACGGCAGTGTCTGTTTGCTGCCTAAAAAACACCTTTAAATCCTTAACATGGAAACATAACGTCTAACTATGTAAAAATCTTCCAAACAATTTCAGGTTATTTATTTATTTATTTTTAACCCACAAACTGGAGAAAAGTATTATCTTCTGATGAATTTTCTGGAGCTACCTACTGGTGGGCGTTAGGGGGATGAGAGTTAGCAAGAGAGTTCATCTCCATCTCATAGGTGGGGAAACTGAGGCACCCATGGGTTACATTGCTGAGGTGGCACAGTCCATGGGAGCAGAGCCAAGATTTGGAAGTTGGCTGGCCCCAGCCGTGACCTCTGGATAGCATGCTAAGCTGCCAGATTTCACAGTGTGGCCAGGGTCTCTCTTCTGGCCTCTGATTGGTTACACTGGGGCCAGAGAAAAGGTGATGTAGATCCTACTCCCCTGCCCTCCCCACTTTGGCAGCCTGCATGTCCCTTCATGACCCCAGCCTCTGATGGAACTCCCTCCAAGCTCCTGCTGGTTCTCTCCTGGCCCAGGGTGTCCAAGGCCATTTGTTCTGCCCTCCCCCTCTGGAGGTGATGCGGATGGTCCCCACCACTGCCCCAGCCACACCTGCATGAATGGCCCCTTCCTGAAGGCCTCCTGAGTAACTTGGGAGCTCCTGTCTCTGTGGGGCTCTGAATAACACAGCTGGTGGGCACTGCTACTGTGCAGGCCTTTGGATCCTTAAGCCCAGGCCTCAGTTTGCCTCTGTTGGTTTGTAGACACTTCAAGCAGCAAGAAGTCAAAGAAACTGGAATCCACACTCCTCATCGCCTCTTCTCTCTGGGTTGGATGTCAGAGTGTGCATGCCCCTGGGGTCTTGGAGTGATTGAAACCATGTGGGCTGCCAGGTCTCAGCCTCATCCCTGCACCAGGTCAGCCCCCACCCCCCACCCCATCATGCTTGAATTGTGTCTCCTAATTTCCCAAGTTGAAGTCCTAACCCCCAGTGTCTCGGGAGTGACTCTTTGGACACAGTGGTGTCTTTACAGAGGTGACTAAGGCAAAATGAGGTCCTCAGGGCGTGGGCTCCACTCTAGTCTGTCTTGTATTCGTATAAGAGGAAACTAGGATGCCCTGAGAGACACGGGGCTCTTGCACACAGGGGACAGCCGTGTCGACAGGCAGCAAGAAGACGGCCCTCCATGAGCCACAGGGAGAGGCCACCTGCAGCTGCCGTGGTCATCATACGTACATCCTCACACTGTGTCTGTCCATGCTGGGTGATCAGGTCCCTCAGTCTTCTTATTCCAACTTTATGTTGGCAGGAAGGACGAGATGGATGGGGTGCACACCTGGTCCCGTACAGTGATGTCCCATCTGGATTTATTTTCTGGATTCATAAGAAAATGTGTCCTATGAATCTGGTTCTCCAACAACTGCCTGTTAACATCATAGGAACTCATGGAGCCACCCAGCTCTTGCCACCCCAGAGCCAATTTTAAGGGGAACAAGAGGGTTAAGTCAATTTGTTTTTCACAAATCAAGACACCTCCACTTAGGGCAAAAATCGTGACATTCAGGTGAATCAGAAAATTATGACATTGCTTAAAGCCAGTTATCCCAGAGCTATCCACGCTTCTGAACACTTAAAACAAAGAGGACTGGAGTGTTTGGTACAAAATCCACCTCTTAAAGGCTAGAGCTTTCTGCTGTGACTCTCACCTGCCTCTCCGCCTGGCAGGTCGTTGATCCGCAAACCTGGCAGCCTCCTTGGGGAGAGAAGATTTAAGGTGGAGAGGCCAGCTCAAGCCTCCAATTCGCCCGGGAGCTGGGCAGTGGATGGAGAGCAAGGCAGGCTCACGGGAGCTGTCTGCCCTCCGCAAGGCTCAGGACGCTGCCCGTATAAATCAGAGTTCAGGAAACTGTGTGGTGAAACGTTATTTCAAACTCTGCACTTAATGCCCTTTTCCAAAGATCTATTCTGCAGTGGAGGAGATAAAATTTGAGTTAATTCTGGCCATTTTAAACAGCAATCAATATTTTTCAAATTAGTAAACCCAGCATTTTTTAGGATCATTGACAGTGATTAAAACTAAAATATAGTCGTTTTAAGACCCTGTTGAAGGCTGACCAGTGGAGGTGCTGGGTTGGTTGGGGCAGGGGGTGGGAAGCACTGAGAAATCTCTACGTGCAAATCTTCTCTATGTCTGAGGTCAGCTTTTGGATAATTTTTAATGTTTTAGGACATTTTAAAATGTGTGATGCAATTTTCACTATGAATTATTTCAAAGGTCTTCATGCTAAGTGACCAGCCAGGACGGTGACAGATTTTGTTGAGTGTGTCGTGGTGTGGATCACACTGAGCAGACATGCAAGGGAACTGTGCACTCGAGTGTCACTCAGGGTTGAGTTCTGAGCAAGGCTTAGTTAGGCAATTTCATCACTGTGGGGCCGTTCTGGAGTCCACCCATGCAGCTCAGATGGCATAGGTCAGTCGCTCCAGTGGCCCTTGGTACAATCCAGCAAGGCTGCAAACACGAGGTGGGTGTGGCTGCTGCCTGCACACTGCCTTATGGTGAACTTTTCTGTTACAAGTGGAAGAGTCATGCTCAATAATGATGGAAGTAGAGCCTATTAATAAGTAAACTGGTAACAGCTAATATATATCATTATCAATGGCACGAAATGTGCGTGACCCTGTGCACGGCTTGTCCACACCAGCTCATCACAGCATGCGAGGCTTTGCACCCAGCGACTTGATGTCTTGGTGATGGGATTTCTCAGCTCCATGAATAATCTTATGGGACCCCTGTCACCTATGAGTCCCTAGTTGCCTGAGGCCTACAGCGTGTGGCTGTAGGTAGATGCTTGGTGGGTGGGGTGTTGAAGGACACTGACTTCAAATGGGACCTCGAGGCAGTGCTGAGGTGGCGGCAGGGTAGGAGTGTCACCATGCCCAACATGGGGAGCGCTCCAGGGTATTCACAGCCTGTCCCTCCACCAGACGGGGTGCTGTGGACTCTGGGCAGGACACCATCCAGTAGGCTGCCAGGTGGGAGAGGGAACCACTGGGAGCAGTCAGGTGTTTGGCCAGGTGGAAGTTCAGTGAGGACAGGCGCCAAGTCCCTCTGGTGAGGTATCTGTCCCCAGGAAGAGCATCGCCCTGCTTCGGGTATCTTCATTACATACTGTTGACTTAGAGTGAACGGGAGGGCATCGTGAAAGAGGCTGTAACATGCTAGGGCATACAGGAGCACGCCCCCATGACCCAGGACTAAGGACAAATGTGGTCACCTGTTGGTGACAGTGACAGCAGAGCGGCCCTCCTGGGCTCGTCAGCTGGGCCCACACCTGCTGGTCATCAGTCACCTAGAACCTTGTTGAGGAACAGATTTTGGATTCCAGACCGCGCCCCCGGGGTTGGGGATTCCATGCTTTTCTACACGTTCCCTAAGTTCCTGGGTGATTCCAGTTATCAGCCAGGACAAGATGACGACCCCAGTCTCCTGTCAAGTCTTTAATTGTCACGTTCATGATAAATCCTAGTCTAGTTGTTGATTCGTAAGGCAGTAGCTTTGTCTGCCCGTGACGACAGCCTTCAACAGAGTCAGACGTGCCCTTGGCCTTCACCTGGCCTGCTCTGGACAGGGAGCACACAGCAGTGAACGGTGACCAGGAGTCCTTGCCCGCGGGGAGCTCGCATGTTAGAGTGGCATATCGTAAACATACAGTAGGGATGGGACAGGGCTGTGAGGAGACCTTCAGGCGAGTACAGGAGCAGGGAAGGGTGGCTGATTTGTGCAGATGGCCAGAGACGTCCTCTGGAATGAGAAGCCCCGGGGCAGAGAGGGGGGAGAGAGATGAGTGGGAAGGTGTTCCAGGCAGAGGGGCACCCACTGAGAAGGCCCTGAGCCAGACGTGCACTCACCTCCTGGACCCCAAGGAGGCCCAGGTGAGGGAAGCCCTGTAGGTAGATCCTGGGCGAGAAGGTCCGGGGAAGGGGAGTGGGTTTCCTGTTGGGAAAGTCTCATGGTGGAGGGGTAGGCTGTGGTTTTGGAAATGCCTTCCCTAACACTCAGACCCAGCTGTCCAGGAGCCGCTGGCCCCAGACAGACACCAGCTTGAGAGCCCACGTGCAGAGGTGGCATTAGAGCCAGGACAGCAGGTGCACGCCGCGTGCACAAGCCTAGGTGGAGAGGGGGGAGGCCGGGGATGGGGCCTGGGCTCCTGCACCCTAGAGGAGGTGGGGAGGAGGTCCCGGGAAGGCACAGCCAGGAGGCTAGAGCAGAGCCAGGGTGTGTGGGTTCCTGGGAGCTGAGGGAAGCGGGTCATGAACCAACCAGGATGACCAGGGAGAGGGGGCCTGGCGGTAAGCTTTGGCACCTGAGGGAAAGAAGAGCCATTTTTGTGGGGTGGTGGGCTCCAGTGAAAGTGGGCGGAGGATTTGGTAGCTGGGAGCCCTGTGGGCTGTTTCCAGGGGTTTTTCTACAGTGGAAGACAAGTGTGGGTGGAGTTTGCCCTGATCCCTTCCTAAGGGCATATAACATGCTGTCTGCAAGTGGGCGGGCACGGTCCTGGCAGAGGAGCGACCGTGGACGCTGCAGAGAAGGCGGAATTGGGGATCTGCTGTGCTAGTGGGCAAGGGTGCCCAGGCCCAAGGAGAGGGGCAGGATCTGTGGTACCACTGCCCGTCAGACACATGACACTTGGCACACAGGATTCTCACCTGTGTTTGGGGGTCTGTGGAGATTTCTGGGTTTCTTCTATTTCTAGAATGTTCTGGAAGATCTCCATGTGACTGTTTTTTACTGTGGTTAGGAAAACATCTGTATTGCACTGGCTGAGACACAAAAGAGGGCTATTTCTTTCATTCTCTCCAAGGTCTGCGTCCTTTCAAAGTATCGGACATTGTAAAAATGCAAAAGTGCGCAGAGACTTAATGTTTTTCCTGAAAAGAATTTACTGGGAAGGCCTTTAACAGATCTTTCTGGCAGAGAGTAGTGTCTTTGATTGCCATATGCCCATTAAAATACTTTTTTTTTTTTCTTGTGGATTTAACAAGAAAAAAACATCAAAGCCTCTTACGAACTGCTTAGAAATAGCCTGCTTCTTAAGTGGCTGGTCTGGAATTAGAGAAGGGGACAGACAGCAGCCTTTCTGTGTGACACGTTCCAGGTGGGGCTGAGCAGAGGGGTGAGGAGCGTGTCAGATGGGAGATGACGTTTCAGATCTTAAGGTTTCACTGAAAGGCGGGTCCCAGCATCCGTGTGGGGGTGAATGCTGGTGGCCCTGGGTTACAGCCATGGCCATTAGCACACTGTGTAATCCCCGAGCTGCTAAGAGGTGCCCCTGCCTCTGTGACCCTGAGAGCTTACATCCATCTCCTGTTTTCAGCGCACTTAATCGTAGTCAGTAGTTGAGAATGTATTTTCATAGATAAAATCAACTCCCAGGGCTCTCCTTGCAAGGCCATTCAGCAGGCCATTTTTAAATACAGCGAGGTCATTATCCACTCATCTTTGTGCATAATTCAGAATAATGGATGGTTGATTGGCAGCCCACCTCTTCATTTACCGCTACCACTTTTGTATTTTACATTGTATTCAGATTGGTGATGGTGCCTTGAGAATACCTTTATGAACACAGATTGTTAACTGTTTCACGGGTGTTGAGTGGCCGAGGAGAGAGCTTAGAAGTTAAACTCCCCAATCGCGGATAGACTGTGTGTGTGTGTGAACTGTGCTTCGTCCCCCACTGTCCCACAGTCAGAGCAACAGGGATGGACACCTGTCATGAAAAGGGAGGCATGGAAGCCAGGAAGAAGCAAATTCCCTTCATCCCTGTGACCTGGCTCCTGGCAGCTGCTAAGTATTCATTGAAAAAAGAATTTCCCTTAAAGAATCAAAAGGAGAGTCTAATCTCAAACAGCTATTTGCACACACACGTTCACATCATGCTTCACAATAGCAGATAGGTGGGCGCAGCCCAAGTGTCCACTCACCGACAATTGAGTAACAAGATGTGTATATGTCTTAGTTCAGCTGCTGTAACAGCTGTTAGACTGTGTGGCTTATAAACAGTATGAATGCACTTCTCACTCTTCTGGAGCCTGCAAGTCCAAGGTCAAGATGCCAGTGTGGTCAGGTCTCAGAGAGCACTTTCCCAGGGGTGTAGGCTGCAGACTTCTTGTTGCACCTCACGAGAGCTCTTTGGGTCTTTTTATAAAACCAATAATCCCATTATTTGTGGCCTACTTCTTTATCCTATCAGTTTAGGGGTGAGGATTCCACCTCTATGGGGACAGAGACACCCAGGCCATAGCCACATGCAGTGGAATTGAACCTCAAGAGGGAAATCCCTCACAGGCTACCACGTGGGTGAGCCCTGGAAGCACGGTGCCAGTGACAGAAACCAGCCACAGAGGCCACTCCACAAGGTCCCTCGAGTATCAACTGAGGGACAGTTGCTGGGAGCGTGGGGAAGGCCGTAGTGCAGAGCTTCAGCTCCGCTGGGTCAGAAGAGCTCTGCAGGTGAGGTGGCCGCTACACACCAAATGGCTGAAGGACGGACGCTGAACTGTGCATTTAAAGTGCTTAAGATGGTAAGTTTTGTGGTGCGGATTTTACAACAATTAAAAAAAGTAATAAAGGACACCTAATACTTAGAATAGGGGCGAGTGACCAGTGCACAACAGTGACCTGAAGTCTCTCCTGTTGCCGCAGCAGGTAAGTGTGCTTTCTCTCCCCCCTCCCCCTCCCCTCACTCCTCTCCCTCTCCCTCTCCCCCTTTCCCTCCCCTCTCCCCCTCCCCCCACCCTTCTCTCTCTCTCTCTCTCTCTCTCTCTCTCTGACTCTCACTGAAAACACTGGCAACATTGGAATGTTGGGAACCAAGGTGAAGCTGACCACGTCCTTCTACTGAGAGCTCAGGTCTGATGTGGCTTCTCAACCAGTTTCAGCTCTTGACAAAGGGGGACATTTAGTGACGCTCCAGAGATTTGGGGGGAGTGAAGACTTAGGCTTACGCCTGAGGGGAATCTGGGGGCCCTGGGAGTTGGGCAGACAGAGCTGTGTCTTAGGTGCACACTAGGTCCCCCGAAGCCCTGAAAACGCAGGACAGGCTTCAGCTGTCCCTGGGTAGGAGGAGGCTCCTAGAAAGGCTTCCATGCCCTTCCGTCACCGCCCAGCCATGGGGACCAGGCTTCTTAATGCCTGCTTTATCTGATGTGGTCTAGTGGGGCCTGTCCTTTGCTTGGGAAAAGGAGCCTTGTCTTTCTGGAATAAATGAATGAAGTCAGCCAGTGACACTCGCACATGACCGCAGTCAGTGGGCCCACATCCTGCCCGGAGGCAGACTGGAAGCTCAGAGGCTTCCGGAAGCTCCACAGCCCCGGCGGGTCTGCAGGAGCCTGGCGTCCTGCATGGAGAGAACGCTGCTTGTTCTCTTCCTCTCCACCCGTTGCTGCCTAGTCTCCCTGAGAACGCTGTCCAAGCAGTGGACGTCCAGCCACCTGTCATGCAGTAACGATGTGCTCCTCCTGACCTGGGGCTCTCACTTGTGGAAACTAAAAACAGGAGGCAGCTTTCAGCCTCGCTCCCCGCGTCAGTCTTTCCATGTCCAGACTCGGAGGGAACCAAGCCCCGAGGATGATGCAGCATGTGCAGACAGCTCCTCAGGTGGGACAGCTCCTCAGGTGGGACACCCACTCAGGTGGGACACTCCCCAGGTGGGACAGCTCCTCAGGTGGGACAGCTCCTCAGGTGGGACAGCTCCTCAGGTGGGACACCCACTCAGGTGGGACAGCTCCTCAGGTGGGACAGCTCCCCAGGTGGGACACCCACTCAGGTGGGACAGCTCCTCAGGTGGGACAGCTCCTCAGGTGGGACAGCTCCTCAGGTGGGACAGCTCCTCAGGTGGGACACCCACTCAGGTGGGACAGCTCCTCAGGTGGGACAGCTCCCCAGGTGGGACACCCACTCAGGTGGGACAGCTCCTCAGGTGGGACAGCTCCTCAGGTGGGACAGCTCCTCAGGTGGGACACCCACTCAGGTGGGACAGCTCCTCAGGTGGGACAGCTCCCCAGGTGGGACACCCACTCAGGTGGGACACCCACTCAGGTGGGACAGCTCCTCAGGTGGGACAGCTCCTCAGGTGGGACACCCACTCAGGTGGGACAGCTCCTCAGGTGGGACAGCTCCCCAGGTGGGACACCCACTCAGGTGGGACAGCTCCTCAGGTGGGACACTTCCCCAGGTGGGACAGCTCCTCAGGTGGGACAGTTCCTCAGGTGGGACAGCTCCTCAGGTGGGACAGCTGTTCAGGTGGGACACTCCCCAGGTGGGACACCCACTCAGGTGGGACAGCTGCTCAGGTGGGACACTCCCCAGGTGGGACACCCACTCAGGTGGGACAGCTGCTCAGGTGGGACAGCTCCCCAGGTGGGACAGCTCCTCAGGTGGGACAGCTCCTCAGGTGGGACACCCACTCAGGTGGGACAGCTGCTCAGGTGGGACACTCCCCAGGTGGGACACCCACTCAGGTGGGACAGCTGTTCAGGTGGGACACTCCCCAGGTGGGACACCCACTCAGGTGGGACAGCTGCTCAGGTGGGACACTCCCCAGGTGGGACAGCTCCCCAGGTGGGACAGCTCCTCAGGTGGGACAGCTCCTCAGGTGGGACAGCTGCTCAGGTGGGACAGCTCCTCAGGTGGGACAGCTGCTCAGGTGGGACAGCTCCCCAGGGGGGACAGCTCCTCAGGTGGGACACTTCCCCAGGTGGGACACCCACTCAGGTAGGACAGCTCCGCAGGTGGGATAGCTGCCCAGGGGGAACAGATGCTCAGATGGGACAGCCCCCCAGGTGCTATAGCTGCTCAGGTGGGACAGCTCCCCAGGGGGGACAGATGTTCAGGTGGGACAGCTCCTCAGGTGGGACAGCTCCCCAGGGGGGACAGATGCTCAGGTGGGACAGCTCCCCAGGTGGGACAGCTCCTCAGGTGGGACAGCTCCTCAGGTGGGACAGCTCCTCAGGTGGGACAGCCCCCCAGGTGCTATAGCTGCTCAGGTGGGACAGCTCCCCAGGTGGGACAGCCCCCCAGGGGGGACAGATGCTCAGGTGGGACAGCTCCTCAGGTGGGACAGCCCCCCAGGTGCTATAGCTGCTCAGGTGGGACAGTTCCCCAGGTGGGACAGCTCCTCAGGGGGGACAGATGTTCAGGTGGGACAGCTCCCCAGGTGGGAGCAGATGCTCAGGTGGGACAGCTCCTCAGGTGGGACAGCCCCCCAGGTGCTATAGCTGCTCAGGTGGGACAGTTCCCCAGGTGGGACAGCTCCTCAGTTATGCAAATGGTTCTGTGGGCTCTGGGGAGAAGATGAGAGGGCGGGCCCCTGTGTCTGGTTCTACCCCTGCTCTGCTGGTCACTGGCCTGGCAGCCTGGCACCACAGTCCCGACCCTGGGGCACCGGGGGGCTGGTCTGGTGCTGAGGAGGACTTGCACATGACTGCCAGCCTCATTCTCCGCAGCCTGTGTGGATGAGGGAGCCTGGGGATATCAGTGAAGCAACCCCAGGCACATCACACAGAAGGAGGAGACAGAGGCCTGGGAAGCACAGGGCACCAAGGGATTGAACCCAGAGGTGCTTAATAACTAAGCCACATCCCCAGTCCATTTTTTTATATTTTATTTAGAGACAAAATCTTGCTGAGTTGCTTAGGACCTCTCTAAGTTGCTAAGTCTGGCTTTGAACTTGTGAGCCTCCTATCTCAGCCTCCCTAGCTGCTGGAATTAGGTGTGTGCCAGTGTGTCCAGAAGAAGCCACAGCTTTTAAGCGGGGTGGCTTAGGGCTTGCTTTCTCTTTCTCCCCACCCCTGGTGTGTCTACCCACTCTTGGAGGAAGTAGGTGGCACCTGCAGGGTGCATCTCTTGCACATTCTCAGGGGTGGAGAGGTATTTAAAGCCCTAGTGACTCTGAGACTCTTGCCTTCTCCGGAGAGTGGGAAATGACTGCGCTCCCGGGAGGAAAGGCATCACAGGCCACCCCGGTGCCCCTTGTTCAGCAGAGACAATAAGGAGGTTTTTGGGTTTTATGTGTGTGATTTATTTTTTCCTTTAAATAATTTTAGTTGTAGATGAACACAATACCTTTATTTTATTTATTTATTTTTATGTGGTGCTGAGGATTGAACCCAGCGCCTCACACGTGCCAGGCAAGCACTTAACCACTGAGCTACAGCCCCAGCCCTAATTTTTGTTTTTAAAATTTATTTTAAAGCTTGAGATAAAGTTCACATATCACTTGGAATTCACTGAAGGGCACAGCCTGGTGGCTTTTCGTATGAACAAAGAGTTGTGCGGCTGTCCCCATAGTCTGTGTGGGATGTCTTCATCATCCACGGCATTAGGCATCACTCCCCGCTCCCAGAGGAGAGCTGCCGGGCTGGGCACTGTGTGGCCACAGTGGAGGAGGGTACAGCTGCATGGGAGGCGGCAAGGCCACAGTGGGGGCACCGGTGCCAGAGGGAGGAAAGGACGGGGCCTTTGCTCCACTCACACTTCCACTGCTTCATCCTCTGCCTAGTTCACACGCTGCGGTGGCAACCAAAGGGGAGAAAGGGCCGCCGCAGGTGCCACGCAAGAAGAAGCTGTTATTGTGAGGCCCAGAACTCACCAAACCCAGGAGGGCATCTGCCCTGAGAAACCCCAGGCCAGAGAGTTCCAACTACCTGGACTTGAGTGTCCTGGGCAAAATGGGTTCAGTGATGTTGATATCCTCACATTCATCCACCCATCCATCCATTCATCCACCCATCCACCCATCCATTCATCCACCCACCCATCCACCCATCCACCCATCCACCCATCTACCCATCATTCATCTACCCATCCACCCATCCACCCATCCATTTATCCACCCATCTGCCCATCCATCCATCCATCCACCCATCCATCCATCCACCCATCCACCCATTCATCCATCCATCCACCCACCCATCCATTTATCCACCCACCCATCCATCCACCCATCTATCATCCATCCACCCACCCATCCATCCATCCATCCATCCACCCACCCTTCTATCCATCCATCCATCCATCTATCCATCCATCCACCTATCTGCCCATCTATCCATCCACCTATCTATCCATCCATCCACCTATCCACCCACCCATCCATCCATCTATCCACCCACCCACTCACTCATCCATCCATCCATCCACCCACTCAACCATCCATCCACCTACCCATCCATCCACCCATCTATCCACCCACCCATCCATCCATCTACCCATCCATTCATCCACCCATCTATCCACCCATCCATCTATTCATCTACCCATTCATCCACCCGTGCATTCATCTTCACCTTTGTGGAAGCTGCCAGGGCCACCCAGGAAGTAGTGGGGAGGAGTGGCTTCCACAAAGGCACTGTAATCAGGGTAGTCAGGACACAGAGCCTCTCAGAAATGGGGGCTGAGGGAAAGGAAAAGGGATCAGAGGAGCTTGGGAACCAAGGGATCCTGTGGGCACTGGCTAAGACAGGGCCGAAAACAGACATCGAGACGGCAGTCTATGTGGCCCTTCAGTTGGACCCTCCTGGACGGAACTCTGCTGTGGTCTCCCCCAGCTGTTCCCCCAGGTCATGTGCCCATCCCAGCATCACCTGCATGAGGACCAGGTGGTGGCAGGACCACCAAACGTCCTGTGCCCAGTCCGCAGTGCTGTGCGCACCCCTTCCCACTGAGTCTAGACTAGTGGCAGGGAGAGGAAGAATGAAGGGCTGATGATACTCTGGCCCAGGTTGGGTTTAGCAATGAGATATTTAGGAGATCAGTCTGGGAAGACATCCTCACCTGCCCTTCTTTGAGTAGTTGAAACCTCATATGCCAGATGATTTCTAGGGACATGATACATATATGGTTTCAGGTGCTGCTCAGAGCAACAACCATTAACCCAGCTGACAGGAGAGCACTGAGACTCAGGTAGGGTGTACAAACCTCAAAGGTAGCACAGCCAACTGCAGATTGAGCCTGGGTTTGAATTCAGCTAGCATAACCGTAAATCCAGTGTTTTTGCACACAACCCTGCTTTCTTTAGCGAGTGTTAACAGGCTATATCCCAGGACCAGTGCTGGAAAATGAACTTGAATCTGTCATCTTATGAATCCCACGAACGGACATGTTGCCAGCATACTTAAGGGCATTAGCTTCAGGATTGGGATAAAAATCCACACTGCCCCCCTCCACCTTAGTGATTTGTCATTTACACTTTTATTGACCAAGATGAATTGTTTGAAAAGTTTGCAAACTCAGAGGGTCTTCTTCCCCTGCTCCATAATTCTCCTCTCATCTGGAAAGGGTCCCAACGGCAGGGTAGCAGGGCTCCCAGAGGATTCTGAGCTGGGTTTGGTTTTGGCTTTGAGTGGCCTTGGAGCTTCTTGGCGGAGGCATCTCCTGCACCCTAAATGCCCCTGCACTCAACCTCAACTTCGGCAGCCAGTCTGCACCTGCCCATGCCGGGCACCCAGCGGCAAGTGTGACCACGTTTCAGAGTCCACAGCTGAGCCTGTGTCCCTCTCTGCATCCACTTGGGGGGTGTGGTTTTCCGAAGAGCAGCTGGGACCCTGTGTCTCCCAGCGCGTGTTTTTCTGGAGGAGCCCCGCTGCAGCGGGAGGCCACATACCAGCCTGCACGTGCTCGCACGGCCAGCCGGAATCAAGTGCGTCAGCCTCCTCGCAGCCCAGTTCTGGGACAGCTGTTCATGTTAAGTGGGGCTCTTGAAAATGATCTTTTCCCCTCCTTGATAAAAAACAACCTTAATTTTAGATTGGGGAGAAATGGCATGTGGCAATTAGCTTTTGCTTTCTTCAATGTGCTTAAGTCAATGAGACTCATTTCTGGAACCGGGTGTTGAAAGAACCCAATGAAGGAAGTCAGTGCCCACTGTCACGTGTAGGGACTGTGGGCAAACAGCCCGAGTGGCGGGCGGAAGGCGCTGGCTGCCGTGGGCCGGGCCTGCAGCCTGTCTCCAGCAGATGGGCCGCTAATGCAATTAGGAACCGTGGTGTTAAATGAGCCATTATTTAAATTATCTGCCACTTTTCCTATCTATTAACCAGCTGAAAAAGAGTGGTGTCTGAGAATCCCAGGCTGATCACCAACCAGCTGAGTCACCCGGCTTGTCCCTTATGCCACACTTCACCTATTGCAGCCATCAGCAACTGTCTTTAGGGCCACTGCTCGGTGTGTCAGCTGGAGATTAGGAGGACCTGGGACACAGGTGCAGGCCATGTGCAGGTTTCTGCAGCTCATGAGAGTCCCTGGCCCTGGGAGGCTCCTGGATTCCGCCAGGGACTCTGAGTGAGGTGACACCTGGTCTTCGGGGAGCATGTCAGCTCATTCAGAAGTGCTACGGCAGATTACCCAGAAGCCTTCCGCCAGCCTTCTGGAGAAGGCTGCTTCCTGGTTCACAGAAATGATACCCTCTCTTCTTGCTGTGTCCTCAGATGGCAGGGGAGAGCTCTCTGGGCACCTTTGTCAGGTGCCGCCCTAGTGACCCAATCACCTCCCAGGGGCCCACTGCTGAAGCCAGCCAGCTGGGTGAGGTGGGCACACACCTTCAGACCATGGACAAACCTAAGGCTCTCGCTTCTCTCCATCCCGGGGGTGGGCAGGGAGGCAGGGAGGAGTGGGTTGTGCAGCCGGCACCACCAGGGACTTCAGGGAGACCTCACAGGGCACCCTGGGTGCTGCCTGCCTGAGGAAGGTCCTCCTGCACCAGAAGTTTGCTTTGGGCTGAAGGCTGCTCCCAGGAGCATTCACCCCTGGCCACTCCAAGCCTGCCCTGGGTGCTGGACAGGCTCGGTCCTGCAGCAGATAAGATGCCAAGGTTGGGGTGAGTGTGAAGGAAGATGGGGTGCCATGACCTCTGCCTCTTCTTGCTTCTGACTTGGGTTGTGCTGGGACTTCAGGACGTGGGCCTGCGATTATCTGTGAAGCAACCGGGAAGTTAACTAAGGTTAGCCTATTGTCGAAAATCTAAAACCCTCTTTGCACACACACACATCAGGAGGTGGCAAGCTGGCTTTCTCTACCTGTGTCCCCTCTGCTCCCAGTGCAGCCCATGTAGGTCCCCTGTTTTGGCCAGCTTTTCATTTCTGTGACCAAAATACCTAACAGAACAACTGAAAGGTGCAAAGGTTTGTTTGGGGTCATGATTTCAGAGGTCGTAGTCTGTAGCTCTGGGTCCGAGGTGAGGCAGCACGTTGCGGGAGAAGGGCCCAGAGGCGGAAGCTGCTCCCATCATGGTGGGGTCAGGAAGCAGCCAGAGAGGGAGGGGGAAGGGGCCATCAGAACATGCAGCCTTCCAGAGCACCCCCCAGCAACCTCCCCTCCAGCCACCACTCCTCCAGCCACGTCCACCTGCTACAGTGACCACCCTGGTCAGCCCATTCACACTAGGATGGACTGATTAGGTCACGGCTCTCACAATGCAGTCATTTCACCTCTGAACTTTCCTGCATTGACAAAGGATCTTTTGGGGGACATATCACCTCCAAACCATAATACTTCGCATCTGAAGGAACAAGAGATCAGTGAATTCCTATTAGTCGAAGGGGTCCATCCCTTTGACTCGGGGGACCATCCAAAATGGACTAAGGAAAAGGCTTTGCCCTCAAAGCTCACTGAGGGAAGAGATGGCAACTTGGAGGAATTAGGGACAATGAAAGAATTCAGGGGTGCCCCAAATCAGGAACGTGTGCATCACATTCCTCTTGGAGGCTCTCTGTGGGACATGGGACTCTGTCAGGTCACAGAGACGGGTACTATGTGTGCCTGGTCCTGAGCCCTCATCTTGGCAGAAAGGGTGAGAGACGTGTTGGGAACGAACGTTCCTGCTAAAGCTCACGATGGTGTTGGGAGGTGGGTCTCCCAGAGGTGCCGAGGTGTGGAGGACTGTGCTTGGGATGGATTCAGGCCAGGGCTGGGGTAGTTAGCTGGCAACTGGGTTCTCTTGCTGTGTGAAGCCCCCACCAGATTGTGACCCAGCAAGACGGCCCTCACCAGATGCAGCCCTTCCATCCAGGACTTCAGCCTCCACAGCCATGTCCATCAGATAATCCCCTTGCTTGTAATTCTCCCAGTCTGTAGTAGCAGCAAGACCCAGACTCACACAAGGTGTTTATAATTGTATAAAAAGAAGCAAAAAGGCCCCTAGTACATGCCTTTATAAAGCTGAGTAAGCTCTATCTAGCAGGGCCAGGCATGTGCCCAAGCACATCCCTAAAGGAACCTTCCTGAAGAATCCCTTAGATTCAGATGGCTCCGGGATAAGCCAATTTCCTTGGCTGGAGATTTATGTCCCTTGGGATGTCATGAGTTTGCACAGTGGTCACCAACAACTGAATTTTATTGACTGTATCTCTACCTGGGGGTCTAAAACCGCACATCTTCACCCTCTTCACCCTCTTCCTGGAGGAGGTGAGAGGGAACCTGCCCCGCACGGGCTCCAGGTAGCAGGGCATGGTTTGACCCCAAGGCATGGGTGCATCCAGCCCTCCTGTTCAGGAAGCAGAGGCGGAATTCTTGAGACACAGGGCAAACCGGCTTCTAAGGGCTGGAGACGTAGGCGGAATGTTGTGCGTGTGACCCATCCAGGGCCCACCCGCCACACCATGTGCGTGATGGTCGGCTCTGCCTCCTGATTATGTGAACCTCATTCGGGGAGCACATCAGAGAAGTAAGTACCGTAATGACAGATTGCTATTGTGGGGCAGGAGGATCTTCACGTCTTCCTTCTGGTCCTCTAGAGTAAGCCATCCAAGGTCTTCCACCCTCTCAGATGTTGCCCATACCTGGAAGGTGCTCCTGCAGATGGCTTTACAAGTGGAAGACAGCCTTCCTTTGCCTGCTAGTAGGCCCCCGCTGCTGTCTCCCTCCTGGAAGGCTCTTAGCCCTGACTTTCACTGAGTCACTCAACAACTCTACTGAGTACCTACTAGGCCCTGGCACTGTCCAAAGCACTGGGATAGAGAGATGCCCATGTGTGCATCCTGCTGTCACAGAGGGCACCCTGTGCAGGGACTGTCATTGGAGAAGTTGGGCTCCAGTGTGGTAATGGTGTGTAGGCCCCGGGGTATGAAATCCTCTGGAACCCTCTCCACTTAAGGCAGGGGAAGAAGTCCCTGCAACAGAGAAGGAGGGAAAACAGGACAGCAGTACTTCTGAAGCTTCACAGGAGACCAGGGCCACCATCAGGCCAGACGACCATGGGATAAGGGTACCCGAGGTTGCTGGTGAGCTGGGTTGGCCCTGGAGGGTATGTTGGAAGCTCCATCTTGGCAGGTTGCTGACCAAAAGGGAAGGGAGAGGTTGAGACCCGTGGTGGCCCATGGTGGGTGCTTGGCGGTCGCGGGAAAGAGAGCAGTGGCCGGAGGGAGCTTGCTTTGGATTTTGCTGCTTCTAAGACGTTGACAAAAAAATGAGTTTGCTCAATTCCTGCAGTTCTGCCCTCCTAATCTGTCTGGATCACAGCTTCAGAGGTCAAGTGCCTGGGGAAAGTTGTTTTTTCCTCTGTATCTTGGACTCCGCAGGGGCCAGGACACCCGGCCCCGCCCCCAGCATGCACACGCGCGCGCACACACACACACACACACACCCTGTTACTCCTCTGACTCCCTGTCCAGGGCCCTACACAGGAAGAACCCACCCCTGCCTGCAGAGGCCCTCTGAGCCTGCTGGGATTGAAGGAATGAAAAGTCAATGAGCCTATTAATCCCAGAGGCTGAGGCAGGAGGATCATGAGTTCAAAGCCAGCCTCAGCAACAGGGAGGCACTAAGCAGCTCAGTGAGACCCTGTCTCTAAGTAAAATACAAAATAGGGCTGGGATGTGGCTCAGTGGTCAAGTGCCCCTGAGTTCAATCCCTGGTACCCCTCCCTTCCCCACCAAAAAAAAGTCAATGAGGGTGGGAACAACAGACCCATCTCTGGTGGAGGCAGGTTTCCCCGTGGGCCACTGTGTCAGAGGAAGTGGAGTGGTGGGCTCTGCAGGAGGCTGCACAGTGTGGGAGAGTAGCAGGCAGGAGGCAAGACCTCAGATCTTGCTGGACCTTCCCACCACTCCCGGTTGCTGGTTTTCTTGCTTATAAAGTACCCATGCCATGATGTTCTGTACGCTTCTGAGTCAGGTCACGCTTTGAATGTGTGAAAGCGTTTTCTGAATTTGTGACTTCAGTATCCTTTTAGGAGTCCGAATGATGTAGTCTAGAGCTGGGCTGGTGTGCACACAAGTGTGTGTACAGTAGGAGTGCATGCACATGAAGTGAACCCAAAGATGCAGGTCGTGATTTTAGAAATCCCTGGGACATGGATAGGAGGAGGAGGACACAGGGCCATGTGACGTGAGTGTGTCAGTTCATGTAAAGACAGCAGCAGATTGCATTTCTGAGTTGTGCGGGATGAGGGTTCTGGAAGAAGACCACAGGCTGAGTTTTGGAGCGCCAGGTACTTGAGTGCATCCTGGGAAACTTGTAGGGCGTTGATGGTCTTTTTCCCTTTGCCATTGAACTCCTTGCACAGGTGGGGCTGCATCTCAGGGAGCACAAATAGTGTTAAGGCGTCTGCCTCTGATGCTGCGGAACGGCCCGGGGGTTTCTGCCCCTGGATTTTCATCCACTCCTGACTTGGAGCCTGCTTTGTTTATTTGGGACGACTTCTGTCCTCAGATTGAATATGTAAGAATGACCTGTCACCTGGTGGCCTGAATGCTCTTGAAAACTGACTTCTAAGGAAATCTCGGGGAGGTGTGACTGTCCTGAACTCCTGGGCGGTGAGAAGAGATGTCGGTGTGCAGCACTGCAGCCCACGCCTGGGTCTGACTGTCTCTGTGCTGGGTGCCCTGCCTCTGCAAAGGAGCAGCCAGGCCCAGGACGGGAGTCAACAAGCCTGTTTATGAGGTGGGAGGCAGGAATTCCAGACCCAGGAGAGCAGGGCAGAACGTCTGCCCAGAAAGCTCCCGGGCACTGGGACTATTGTATGGAGGACAATAGTCTTGCTGCCACCTCAGCCAGGCCTGGGGTGTAGGAGCCGCCAGTGTGGACGTGGAATGCCTGCCTGCCTGGCAGAGCCCGTGGGCGCTGGGCGGCCGGGCCGTGCTGGCATTTTGCCTGCGTCTTGCAGCTGCTGGGTGCGAGGTTGCCAGAGAGACCCGGGGAACGCGGGTGACATGGCATGCTTCTGAGACTGACAGCAGGCCTGGGGGACAGCTGCTCCTGTTCAAGATCCCATGGCTTTTATTATCTGTGGCTTTAATGACCAAGAAAAATCTCTGCAACCGTGTGCAGGAGTCAATCTCGAGGTGGCGACATCCCTTGCCTCGCAGGCACACTGCCCTGTTGAAAGCTGGGACTCCTGGATTGGCCCCAGGAAGGGATCCCAAGTGGTTCAGGGCTCTGTTGGTCTTCACCCTCCCAAATCCCTTCACCCAGCAGCTTCAAAGCTCATCTTTGCCCCCAGGAAACATTTACACTCAGGACGTGGACAGGAGGAGGAGGACACAGGGCCACGTGACGTGAGTGTGTCAGTCCGTGTCAGCTCCTACTGGTGTCTGCTGGTCAGGCAGTAGCCTTGGCACTAGACAGGGTGCTTTGGAACCCATTCCAATGGTAAGACCCCAGGCCTCACTCTTCTGCATGGACCACACGTGTGGCCTCAGCTCCTGAGTCACCCCTGAGCTGGCTACAAAGGAGTCATGGAAGCCAGCTCTGCAGGCAGTGAGGAAGCTCAGAGACAGGCCCACCTCGAAGATGAACAGTGTGACGCACTGACAGGGGTCCACATCCATTCACGGCACCTGTTCAGCGCAGAGTGAACGGGATGCCAAGGGTTGCTGGTCAAGCTGGAAGCCAGACGAGGCAGGAGGGACCCCCCTTAGAGCCTTTCTGGGGCTCTCAGCCCTGCCAACACCTAGAGTCTGGACTTCCCCCCTCCAGAACCTGGAGAGAATAGGGGTGTGTTGTTTTGTGGTGCCCCGGCAGGGTATGTGCTACGGCAGCCCTAGAAGACCAAGGGGAAAGTTGAGCCCCTTTGTCCGGGAAAGTTGAATCAGCCAACCAGTGTGAAGTCGGACGGATACTGTGGAACTGCGAGGCCAAGAAGCAGTCTCCAGGCGCCAGGGAGAAAAGGAAAGAGTAAGACAGGCTCAGGTTTCCCTCAGGTACTAGAGAAACATATATATGCTGCTCAGAGGAACACGTGATTCAGGCGTGTAGAGCCCAGGCAACCCCTCTTCAAGTGTAAGAGTCTTGGCGCTGTGTCCCAGACAGGAAGGGACTGGGGAAGACGGCTATCTCAGGGGGCCACAGGATGCCCAGCAGAAGCTCCCATGAGGGACCTGGGGGCGCCAGCCTGGGCCTGCGACTGCTGTGACCACTGAGCAACGGTGGGAAAGGTGATTGTCACAAGCAACCCCTGAGAGGGCGCAAACAGCAGTGTGAGCCGTGGAGAGGCTCCTGGGGCAGAGATCCACAGCCATCTAGGAGGGCCAAGGACGACCAGGCGGGCAGACAGAGGAGGGTAAAATGCCAGGCAGGTAAAAGCAGGAGCGCTCAAATGCACCGCGTGAAACGGTAAACAGAGCTGCCCAGGAGAACCAACAGGGTGTGAGCCAGCGCGTGCTCCGTCCCTCCTTATCTTACAACACCCGCCATCACCAGGCTTAGCTGTGTGCCAGTTTTGTCAGATCTCAGAGTGGAGAGCCCACAGAGCCATTCTAAGTTGTGAAATCAAGACAAGAGGTTAAAGGCATCAGGTAAAGTTGTAAGACAACAAAAAACCGAGTTAAAATGGATACAAAGCTTGCAAATTACAAGAATTCTTAAAAACCAGGGAATTCCAAAGTAAAGATTAAAAAAATAACAATAAAGTAAGAAACATTAAAACAGAAACCGAGGTACAGGAAATGATAGGGTTAAGAAAAATGTGTGTGGTTGGGTGGGTGTGGGGTCAACCATCTCTTAAAAGATGAAGGAATTAAAAACTGCCCAGCAAGTCTGACATGCCTGGAGGTGAGCCTTTGAAAATTTAATCTTGTCTGTGTGTGTGTGTGTGTGTGTGGTGCTGGGGATTGAACCCAGGGCCTTGTGCATGGGAGACAACTGAGCTATATCCCCAGCCCCTAAAAATTTAGTATTTATGAACAGAAAGAAAAGGGAACCTGGCCCTACAGGAGGGATTTGTTCAGCAAGACTGAGCTACAGATGGGTCTCCTTCACTTGTTTTTGTTATTGTTGTTTATTTTGTCCTGGTGTCTGAACCTTGGGTGCTTACCCACTGAGCTACATCCCCAGACCTTTTTATTTTTTATTTTGAGATGGGGTCTCACTGAGTTGCTCAGGGCCTTGTTAAGTTGCCAAGTCTGGCCTTGAACTTGTTATCCTCTTGCCTCAGCCTCCTGAGCCACTGGGATTATAGGCGTGCACCATGAGGTCCAGCACACCCACTTGTTTTAACCTCTGACTGATGATTCAATACATAAGATGATTTCTTAGCATCCACCAGTTTCTCTCCACCAAACTCCAAGTTCAGTTCAGCCCTTTGCATTTCTAGGTTCCACATCCAAGGATTCAAACCACCAGGGATCAAAAATATTTTAAAAAATAGTACTGAATATGTGCAGACGTTCTGTCGTTGTTCCCTACACAGTGCAGTTTAACAACTCTTTGCATGCATTCACATCCTGCTGGGTATTATAAGTAGTCTAATAAGTCATTTAATCTGCATTTAGAATATGCAGGAGGATGTGTGTGGGTTCTATGCAGATACTCTGCCACTTTGTATATGGGACTTGAGCTTCCTTGGAGTTTGGTACCTGCAGGGTGTCCTGGAAGCAATCCCCCAGCTACCAAGGGAAACCATGAATGCAGATTTGTTTGGTGCTCCTTTGGACCTCGTTCCCTCTGAGGCCCTGGAGAAGCCTGCCCTGCCTCTTCCAGCTCCTGGTGGTGGCTGTGAGTCCCTGGTGTCCTGGGGCTGTGCAGCCCTGACCCCTGCCTCGATTGTCACATGCAGCTCCTGCATGCTTCTATCTTTCCAAGGACCTTCCCCTCCCTGCAGTCCGACTGGATGGGCCACCCTAGGGATGCTACCTTAACTTGACCAGCTCCGTGAGGACCCTGTTTCCTGACAACATCCACTCAGGGTGTGAGGTTGGGGTTTCAACACCAGAAGGCCGTGAAACACCAAATGCAGGTGTTGGGCTGGTGAAGCCTGGAGTCCGGGGCCAGGAACCGACTGGCTGTGAGCTTGGGGCTCAGGGGTGAGAGGAGGCCTTTACAGACACGAGGTTGTGAGTCTAGAGGGTAGAAGCCACGCCAGCCTGAGCCCTGGGCAACTCCATCCAGCAGCAGGGGTGTGAGGAGTCGCAGAAGCAGGAGGAGAATTCAGGAAGGCTGGAGTTCCAGAGTCCAAGGGGAAGGAGGAATTTCCAGGAGGAGGGGTTGAACCTGAGCCAAATTCTGTGGCTGGGTCGAATAAGTGGGGGTTGGGGGCATAGAAAATTCTAGACTTAGCAAAACTGGGGGTATTGGCCAAGGCAGCAGTCTGTCCATGAGATAATGCTGGACAGAAGCTTGCCTGTTCTGTTTCCTGTCTCTAGCTGTTTAAACTTGATGTTCAGCCTTTGGGCTTGATCTACCTACTCTGTGTTCTAGAGGCTTTGTTCACTCTCTAAACAGCTGGCCATGTGTCTGCACTTGGGATAGTGCTGGGCATAAAGAGGGGCAACCCACCCTTTCTCCCCTCATGCCATTGTTGACTCGGGTACATGGGCCAAACTGTGGACAGGCAGCAGTTCAACAGCATTGGTCACTGGGGAGGGGCAAGAAGCCTCAGCAAGATGCCACTATCTCCACTGGTGTGGCAAAAGCAAAGGCCACCAACACCAGATTTGGGGGAGAATATGGAGCAAATAAGCAGAGTGGACCCTGGCACGTTGCCACGGGAGTGCATCTTGTATGTCTGTGTTGGAGAGCTGCTCAGCCGTTTATTTAGAAAACACTAGAAAGGCATCTTGACCCTGTGACCCAGTAGGTTTCAGTCCTGGGTCTTTACCCACGAGAAATGGAAGCATCTGTCCAAAGACTTCCAGGAGCGTCCACAGCAGCCTCACCCACACCAGCCTTCAACTGGAGACCAGCCAGCCCCATCTAGAGAAGCAGACCCACTGCCGCGCACGTGGAGGAACGCTCCTCCGCCGCGGAGACTCCAAGAGCAAAGACCCCAGCAAGGGAGCAAACCCAGCACCGCCCCGTTGCCCTCACAGAACGTTCAGGAGCGTAATAGAAGTCAGAACGTGCGTGGCAGCTTCTGGGGAAGAGGCGCCAAGGGGACCGTTCAGGGACAACAGAAGTTCTGCGTCTTGGTTTGAGGACATACTGTGGCAGTGCTCACGGAGCATTTCAGGCGAGATTGGGCACCTTCAGGGTGGTATGGCCATAGTCTCACCACGCATTTCAGATCTTGCATTTTTATGGTACAGAAATTATACTGTAATCAAGCTACAAAAGCAGGACTGGGGCAGATGTCCCCAGGCACTCTGCAGGGGACATCTGCAGAGGGGCCAGGGGGCCAGTAAGAGGCTGCTGAGGAGAGAGGTCACGTTGGATCTGGTTTTCCCAGAGATTTGGGAAGGCAGGAAGAGGGTGTCCCAGCCAGGGAACCAGGGCACAAGCTGGGGCTGGGGGCTGGTGGAGGCTTGGCCTTGTTAGCCAGTCCCAGCGGCCTGGAGGGAGATGCAGCGACTGCAGGGCTGTTTCCAAGACTGTGTGTGCTTCTTCATGGACTCTGTCCGATTCGGTTTACAACAGCCAGTACAAGCTTTTGCCTTATGATACTTTCTATTTTGTCTCCTTAAAAAAATAAAAGCTACAGATTCTCGTCGACACTGGAAGCAGTAACTTCGCCGTGGCAGGTGCCCCCCATTCCTACGTAGACACCTACTTTGACGCAGAGAGGTAAGCGGTGGGTCCAGAGTGGGCCTGGCTGGGGGGGCACACCACATGAATCGGCATGTAGAATATACTGGAACAAACCAGCCAGAAGACTGACTCACTTTCAGGGTGTGTGTGTGCGTGTATGTGTACACACGCTCATTCGTCATCTGTGCTTGTGTCTGGATGTGTACCTGAACATGCATGTATACACGTAGATGCACATGTATGTATGTGCGTGTTTCACTTCAGGGGAATCCATCACACAATCCCCCTTACGTAGCCTCGGTGCATCCACAGGAGAGTCACCTTATGCATTGTCAAGTGAAACAACTTCTGCACTTACACAGGAGTGCAGAGCTTGTGAGCTGTCAGTGTGCATGGGGAGGTGTGGGCAGAGGAACACCATGGGATAGTGTGGCCATTCAGGCAGGGGCCATTCTAGGCAGGGGTAAGCATGCAAAGCCAGCTCTGCGTTGCCCCGTCGTTCAGAAGGGTTAGGGCACGGTTCACAGGAACATCGCTGTGGGGAGGTATCTGGGGAAAGAAGTCAGTGGCTCATTGGGAAAGAGTGAGGGTGCTGAGCACAAAGCACATGACCTAAGCACTAAGCACTAAGCACTGAGGGGCTCCACGGGGCAGCTATGGGATGGACTTGTGAGAAGGGTGGAGGTCTCTGGAATAGCAGACTGTGCCCAGTGCAGCGGCCACGACTCCTGGCTCCAGAGGACCTCTGAGTGGGTGCAGGGAGGGTCCCCAGTGGCCTCATGTCACTCTCCAGTTCTACAAGAGCCCTGGATCTGGAGTCCCCGCCCTCTGGGCACTTGAAGCTGCTCTAATGCTGTCCACATTTGGACTTCATGTCAGTTTTTGTGAAGCCCAAAGGGAGCAGGCAGAGCAAGCCTGCCGACATGCATAGGGTCACGAACTCCCATAGCCTGAGAACTGCTGGCAGGATTCCCAGTGGCGGACCCTTGGCATCTCCGCCCCTCTCACTTTCCTTATCCACAGTCTTTATTCCGAGGACTAAAGCCCAGATTTAGCTGCCAGAAAACAGGGAAATAAGAGCTCGAGGTTTCTGAGGACCCGGCGACTTAATAAAGTGAGACTTTGGCATGGGAAAGAAAACGCCCCCAGAACAGTCCTATGTGGGCTGCGCTGCGGCCCCCCTGAGGGGGACAAATGGCGCAGTGACCTGGGTGTGCAGCTGCAGCTGCTGGCTATAGGGGGAGCGGTGGCCAGTGCATGCGGAGCCCCACAGAGCCACAGAACAAAGTGGCACCCCTCAAGGAACTTAGAGCGCAGCACGTGACTCCACATGTTGTAAGATCCCGCCGTTGATATCCTAGGGTACACTAGCTGGCCCGTGATGGCCTGGGGAATGAGAAGATCAGTGTGTGCCAGAAGTTGTGCTGTGACCACGAACACGTGGAGAAGTGGGTGGCGTTTCTCGGTGCGGAAGGGGGCATGGCTGTCCTTTCCCATTCAGACGCAGGTTCATCCAAGTCCTCTGCCCACAAACAGCTCCCACCTCCAGTTGCTCACTCTGGGTGGCCTTGTCATGGGACGGGACGCCAGGGTGCTCCAAACCTCCCATGTTTATCCACATGGCCTGGGAAGTCAAGTAGGCAGCAGCCCACCCACCTTCCTGATTCTGCACAGCAGTCCCGGGCCTTCCGCCCCACACCCTCCTCGTGACAAGTGCTCTGTGTCACCCCAAACGAAAGCAACCAGGAAATATAATTCAACCTACATACCTGATTCTGCATGGCCCTATGGAGCTCCCACGTGGAACACTCCTAGTCCAAAAATCGGGCATGCTCCAAAGTCCACCAGCTTCTCGAGCACTGACATGATGCTACAGGCGGAAACGTCCACTCCTGGACTCAGGTGACAGGTCATGGTCAAAACAGGTGCCCCAGAGATACTGTGCAAAATGACTCAGGCTGCATGTCCAAGGTGCAAATAAGTGAACTTTGCTTTTATAGTTGATTCCCATTCCTGAGGTAGCTCATTGTGGGTATGTGAACATTCCAGAATCCAAGACACCCCAAATCTGAAGTTCTTCCAGTAGCTTTATTTTATTTCAGGAAATAAACACCTGTGTGGGTGGGAGGAAGGAAAGGGATGTGCAGGAAGGTAGTCGTTGTCTCTGAAGGTGACCTGTGGTTCAAGCACACTAGGAAACCATGAGGGCAGGGCCTGGAGGCTGTGCAGGGACCACTGTGGCTGCATATCACCCAGTGTAGACTGACCAGGGCTGATTGAGTAAGACTCCAACCCGCAGCGCAGCTTGGGTTGTTGAAGTGGTTTCTTATGTGGTGAAGAATCCTGGTGAAGTTCAAAGAAAAAGTTATCACCTGCCATCTTATTTACATAGCAGTTAATATCCAACTTCTGTTAAACCCACATAGAAAATATTCAGTGCGTATGTGAAAGGGAGGCACATCTGGGGCTCAGGTGGGTTTTCACCCGTGTGCGTGCCCAGAGGGGCTCAGAACGTGGACAGGGATGAGGGACAAGGGCTTCTAGGATAGCCATTGTGCCTGATGCTGGCCCACCAGTGGCCAAAATGCCCCCAGAGTTTCCACCACTCTCCCACAGGGGATGGTGTCCTCCTCACTGAGAACCGCTCCTGGTGACAAAGTTGTCCAGCCCTGTGTCCATTCTGAGCAGGTTCTGGTCTGTTCTGCACACTGACCCGGGTTCCCCTGGGCGGGGTGCTCAGGACACAGAGGCAGGAGGAACAAGCCCGAGCAGGTTCACATCCCAAATAAGTTCATTCCTTATCATACATCTGTCGACATCAGTCACAGTAGAGAGACCGGAGAGCCAGGTCGGGCTAGTGTGCACGGTCACTTCCGGGTTTAAATGTGCAGACTTCACACAGTGGTGGTCACTTCTAGACTGTAGGTAGATGGGGTTCTTGGGCAGCTGACAATTGCCAGCTCCACAGAAGTCAGATGGGCTTCTTCACCCAGGCCCCGAGCCAATGCCATTGTCAAGACACCCAGGGGTAAATAACAGTCACCACCGCCAAACCACGCACCGCCCTCCATGCAAGAGCCATGGTTAATCAACCACACAACCGGGCATCCTTCCCTTGGACTCTGCTGCACTCATTGTTCTCATCAGGCCCCGGGAGGCCACATCTGTCTAACCTCCCTGTTGGCTGGTCCAAGTGGATTTTGTGCACACAGCCAGCCTGGTGTTCAGGTGGCAGGTGGGTCCCTTTACCCAACCTAAAGGCTGGGCTTCTCTGGCCATCTGCCCCTGACTTGGTGCAAACTCCTGAGGTGCACATAGCTCCCTGTGTGGCCGAGCCTCCTGCTCATCCCACCAGAGGATGCAGACCTGCTCTGACCACTCCAGTTTCTGATTCTGCTTCTCCTCTTGTGAGTAGATAAAAACAGACTAAGAGCATACCCATGTCCAGGGAGAGCCCTGGGCTGCCCCAGTGGTCACTTTGGCCCCTGACCACTGCCTGCCAGCAGGTACTGCTGAGTTTGCTGTGTTCAAAGCTGCACTGCGGCCAGGCCTCCTGCCCTGGTCCTGCCTCTTTTCAGGAGACCGCTCCTCAGCAGGGCTCGAAGGCCACTTCTTTTCTTGGCCGAGTCAGACACATGCCTGTCCCAGGCTGGCCTTGCAGGTCAGTCCCTTCTGGGGCTCGTGTTAACCTCGCCTTCTCTTTTTCCAAGCTTCTGGGAGGCATGTGGCCGTCACAGATCCATTATTTCAAGATCCCGGTGTTTTCTCTCGATGACTTGCTGCGAGGCTAGCTTGTCCGATGCATTCCCCTGACTTTGGCCTGAGCTTCCGGTGCACCTTCAGCCCTTCTTCAGTGGGAGCACAGAGGGTATTCTCTTCCCTTCTGCGTGTTGGACAAAGGAGTCTTTTCTGGAATGTGGCCCCCCGCGCGGTGAGGTTTCAGTGTGAGCCTCGGCCTCTGATCTTAGCTGTCATAGGGTTTCTGGTTGGGTTTGAGCCTCCGATTCCAGTCCCCAGTCTCTGGGCATTCAGGTTTAATGTCTCCGGAGGCACTCTACAGTAATTGGAGGTTTGGCTTGGCTTTGATTTATGGGATGAGAGGTCGGGCTGCCGTGAGTCATTGGCATAGCTAGTCTCCATCAGAACTTCTTCCATGGTCGCGAGTGCTCCAGTGAATGACTATGCAGTGGGGAAAGAATTGTGTATTTTTTTTTTTTTATCTACTTTTTTTTAGCCAATAAAACAGCCTCTGGCCCTTTGGCTTGAGGGAAAGCCAATATACACACCCCTCGACCCTCTACTGATTTGGTCAGGAAATTAAGTATATATTCCCATTAAAATTTCCTGGCTCCTGGGCTGCATGTGAGCAAAGCCCACAGAGAGGGTGTGGCGAGGAGCCAATTGTTCTCTGTAACTGATTCCTGGAAGTGGGATTCGGGGATTGAAGACAACTTGGTGCCTTCTCTACAGAGGCCAGACTGGACACAGATCAAATGCCTTTCCCTGTAACAGTGACAGATCTGTCTGCCTGATTATTTAGGTGCCTTCCTACACCTGTGACTTCCTGGAGGGACTGGCTGTATTAGAGGCCGTGAGTAGTGGTCACTGCTGAGGGGGTGTTGAGGACCCATGAGGCTGGGCAGGCTTGCTGAGCTGCCCTGAACCTCGCGGCTTCCATCTGTTCCTTCTGGTAACTTCCAGACTTACAGAAGAGAGCGAGGGACCTCTGGTCATCTGGGCCAGGCCACCCCGCCCACAGGTGGCTTCCAACCCTGAAAAGATCGGGAGAAGCCCAGGGAGGCTCAGGCAGAACTCTTCAGGAGACCCAGCGCTCCCTGGTGTAGGGGACCCAGAGCCGCCCAAGGATTCAGCTGCCTTGAATCTGCCCTTCCGGCTTCTCTTTTCTGTTTGCTGGAAACGTTGGTGGGCTTCATTTAAAACAATAAGACGCTCTGCGGCTCTGCTCTCCTCTTCGACTGACCTTGCTTTTTAATCCTGAGTCCCCTGAGCTCTCTTCTCGGAGACAGACTGTCTTCTGAGTTTGGTTCCAAGTGTGTTTGTTGCTGTGACTGGACTTTTTCCTGCCACCCACAGATTGTCCCTGACAGATTGTTGTTTCTCAGCACTGGAATGGACCTTACATATGAGGAGCCCACCCGGCGTTCTCTCTGGGTATATTTAATTAATGAACAGAGGGGTTGGCCATTCAGTGCCAGGAATTAGGATGTTAGAAAATGAAGGTAGAAGAATTTGTTGTTTAATTTAAAGTTCTGGAAATTCTATGCTTATTATCCATAGAGCTGCTTATGATTCTTCTCCAGGACTCCACTCTTTTGAGATTTAGTGAAAGAAACCCAGAGAGAAGGGCTTAGAACTACTCTTCTTTCTCACATTACCTCGAATTGTGTTTCTGCAAGAGCGCACAGTGATCACATGGAACCTTTTAAGCTTAAATTCACTAACCTCAATGAAACGAAGGCTCAGTTCTTCAGTCACACTATTGTCACATTTCAAGTTTCAGTAGCCGCTTGTTGCTGCCATGTTGGGCAGTGACAAAGCAGAACATCACTGTCACCACCGCCGGTTCTGTGGGATGGTACTGGTGCAGAGCAAAGAGGGATTCAACTTCTGAGAAGCCTGTTGCTCAGGGGGTTGACTGCTCCCCCACCACCCCAACCTCCTTAGCAAAGCCAGGCCCGCTGTGGGCAAGAGCTGCCCCTTTCCATGAGGTTATGGGAACTTAGAATGAGATAATTCGGGGTCTTCAGTATTAGTAGTTCTTTTTTTTTTTTTATGAATCAATCTTTTTTTTTATTATTTTTTTATTGGTTGTTCAAAACATTACAGAGCTCTTGACATATCATATTTCATACATTAGATTCAAGTCGGTTATGAACTCCCATTTTTACCCCAAATACAGACTGCAGAATCACATCGGTTACACATCCACATTTTTACATAATGCCCTATTAGTGACTGTTGTGTTCTGCTACCTTTCCTATCCTCTACTATCCCCCCTCCCCTCCCCTCCCATCTTCTCTCTCTACCCCATCTACTGTGATTCATTTCTCTCCTTGTTTATTTTCCCATTCCCCTCACAACCTTTATATGTAATTTTGTATAACAATGAGGGTCTCCTTCCATTTCCATGCAATTTCCCTTTTCTCTCCCTTTCCCTCCCAGCTCATGTCTCTGCTTAATGTTAATCTTTTCCTCCTGCTCTTCCTCCCTGCTCTTAGTTGCTCTCATTATATCAAAGAAGACATTTGGCATTTGTTTTTTAGGGATTGGCTAGCTTCACTTAGCATAATCTACTCTAGTGCCATCCATTTCCCTGCAAATTCCATGATTTTGTCATGTTTTAGTGCTGCGTAATACTCCATGGTGTATAAATGCCACATTTTTTTTTTATCCATTCATCTATTGAAGGGCATCTGGGTTGGTTCCACAGTCTAGCTATTGTGAATTGTGCTGCTATGAACATCGATGTGGCAGTATCCCTGTAGTACTCTCTTTTAAGGTCTTCAGGGAAGGGCAATAGCTGGGTCAAATGGTGGTTCCAGTCCGAGAAGGGCAATAGCTGGGTCAAATGGTGGTTCCATTCCCAGCTTTCCCAGGAATCTCCATACTGCTTTCCAAATTGGCCGCACCAATTTGCAGTCCCACCAGCAACGCACAAGAGTACCCTTTTCCCCACATCCTCACCAGCACTTGTTGTTTGACTTCCTCATGGCTGCCAATCTTACTATAGTGAGATGGTATCTTAGGGTGGTTTTGATTTGCATTTCTCTGACTGCTAGAGATGGTGAGCATTTTTTCATGTACTGTTGATTGATTGTATGTCCTCCTCTGAGAAGTGTCTGTTCAGGTCCTTGACCCATTTGTTGATTGGGTTATTTGTTATTTATTGTCTAATTTTTTGAATTCTTTGTATACTCTGGATATTAGGGCTCTATCTGAAGTGTGAGGAGTAAAAATTTGTTCCCATGATGTAGGCTCCCTATTTATCTCTCTTATTGTTTCTCTTGCTGAGAAAAAAACTTTTTAGATTAAGTAAGTCCCATTTGTTGATTCTTGTTATTAACTCTTGTGCTATGGGTGTCCTATTAAGGAATTTGGAGCCCGACCCCACAATATGTAGATCGGAGCCAACTTTTTCTTCTATCAGACGCAGAGTCTCTGATTTGATATCAAGCTCCTTGATCCATTTCGAGTTAACTTTTGTGCATGGCGAGAGGAGGGGATTCAGTTTCATTTTGTTGCATATGGATTTCCAGTTTTCTATTAGTAGTTCTGTAGGAACATTTTCTAGAAAAAAAATTCTTGAATTTTCTAATAGTAGCTCATAGATTGGAGAAGGTAGCAAGTGATTAGATAATTATAATAATAGCAGCTATTTTGGTTATGTACCTGTCATGTTCTGGGATTTTTTTTCTAAATGCTGCATGGGGTTAACTCTTGTAATCCACATAATTAACCCCAGGGGGTCTGATAGGAGGACCCCATGTTTCAGTTGAGGAATCCGAAGCACAGAGAGGTTGAAGAGTTGGCCCAGGTCTGGAGGCTTGTGGGAGGGGCTGAACCTGTACCTGAATCCAGGCACTGTAACTAGCTGCCACTCCCTTTCCTCAAATGACACTGAAATATCCAGAACAATGTCAGGGGCCAGCCATCTGGGCAGGAAACTCTAGAAGACACGCCTAACACCCAGCGTCCAGAAGGGCTCAGGTTCCTATCCCAAGGAGTTGTTTACAGACCAGAGGCAGTAAAAACAGGAGGCCACCACACTTGAGACTGTTTGGGGACGATAACTAACATGCTAGCCCAGGGGTTGGCAAACTGTCACTGTTGGGCCCAACCTGACCTGCCGATGCGTTTATAAATCTGAAGTTTTATTGGCACACAGCCACGCAGCCGTTTCCACATAGCACGTGGCTGCTTCCACATTACGGTGGCAGAGCTGAGTAGCTGTGACAGGCCTCGTGTGCAATGCAGAGCCTGCAACGTTTCTCTGTGGGCTCTTCAATGGACAAAGTGTGCTAACTCCTTTCTAAACCGTGCTCTCGAAGCATTTCAAAGTGTCAGCAGTGGTGTTCCTGACCTTGAGGAATGACCTCAAAATGTCAAAAGGGACTGAATAATTCAGAGTTTTTCTTGGCATTGAACATGACTGTGTGCATGCCCTCCTGTGTGCCTGGCCCATCTGAATTTGCACTGACCCTGGAATTTGGCACTGCACCCATCCTCAGATACTCACACCTAAAGGTCCAACTGTACTTTCCATGGCGATTTCTGGTGGGGCAGCCGGGACTCAGGGTGCCCAGCTCTGCTGCCCTCACCCTCTGTCTCTGCGCCTGCCCCTCCTCAGGAGGTGTTCCTCTTACGTTAGGGCCACAGTGGAGGGAACTCAAATGGTAAGCTGATATTAAAATTCAACACCCGTCAGAGTTTATTCTCCATCATAAAAGTGAGAATAAATTAAACTGCACTGAAATTTCTTTGCCAGACATTTTTTAAAATAACATTTTTTCCTGATTCTAAAAGTCACATATAGAAGTTGCTGAAGGATTCAACGACAAGAATGGGCATCTCTCCACCAAACCCATTACCCAGAGACAGCCACTGCTAATATTTGACTGTGATAAGTAGTTTTGAATATTTTGCCACAGAAACAAATTTTTCTTTCAACTTAATTTTTCCCTGACACTTAAATGGTAGGAAAAGCCATATTTTCATTGCTGCATAATAATCTCTCATACAAATACACCATAGTTTATTGAACTAGTTCCTTTTTACTAGGCCTTTGGTTTGTTTCCTATTATAAATAAAACATTGTGACCCTCTCCGTTTCCTGTGTACATCCTCAGGGTCAGATTCTCAGAACTGTGATTAACAAATTAAAAATGATCTGGGCTGGGGTTGTGGCTCAGTAGTAGAGCACTTGCCTAGCATGTGTGAGGCACTGGGTTCGAGCCTCAGCACCACATAAAAATAAATAAATAAAATAAAGAGATTGTGTCCATCTACAACTAAAAATATTTAAAAATGGTTGACATTTGTATAGCGTAAAAGATACATGAAAAAGAAACATGCATAAATATGGAATCATGTCATCTCTGACTTAACTTCTTCCTGACCCCAAGCAAGACTGCATTAGCTTCCAAATAAAGACACGTTAGCTTGTGTTGATGTTGTGCAGCCCTTTTATTGGGGCAGAGTGGAGTGGAACTGCAGGAAGAAGAGCCCTCTAAGGTGGTTGGTTTGGTGATTTGACACTTGTCTTAGGAACCTGGTCATTGTCTGTCTTGAATGTCCAGATATCTGCCCAGAGTCATTCCTGGGGTTCCTTCCGGTAGCCCAAGAGTTTTCAGACTCATGTGGATACAAGAAGGACTGCAGGGCTGGACACCCAGGACTCTAACGCCCGCTCTCTTCTCCCCAAGAGGGCCTCCCCAAAGCCACAGGACTCCGTGCCCTCATGTAAGTGCCTGGTGTCAGAGAGGCCTCTCTCACCGCGAGTCCCTTGCTTTCCCGCCATCTTGGGAAGAAGCTCCAGTTCACTCTCATGCTACCCGAAGTGCGCTGTGCTCACATGCCGAGCGGGTTCCTGGCTGATCCTCAAGAGGACGGCATTGCCATCTGTCTTGCCCATCGCCTGCCCCTGTTCATGTTATTGTCAGTAACCGTGGCCCTCAGGGTCCCAGGTTCTTGGTCGTGCCACCATTTAGATATGAGTGTAATCAGCTTTGAGGCGTTAGGAGAGCCTTGAGAAGGGCCTGTGACTTCAGGGCCAATGCTGGCTCTGAAGAGGCAGGACCTGGACTCCCAAGAGGGGGCTTGGTCTTTGTCCCCTGGGTCATGTGAATCTGAGCCTCAGTCACTGCTGGAAGAGCTGGTAGAGCCTCCTCCTGGGCTGCCAGCACCTCTGTGTCACAGAGCAGCATCCAGTGTCCCTGCGAAGCCAGTGGGCAGGCAGGTGCCCAGATCTGGTGGTGTTCTTGGAGGCTGAAGGGATTCGTGGGTTGGGGTGAGGAGAGGGAGAAGGACACTTGAGGGCTACAGGATAACCCCAGAGCCGCCCTTCCACGTGGCACCACACCCTGTCGTCAGAGTGCGACTTGTCACCTGTCAGCACTCTTGATCATGAAGAACTTCTGACAGTGGGCTGCCACGGGGACAGCTGCTTGTCCACAGTGACCACCCTCTCCTCTGTGGGTCAGGGAACCTGGCTCTGTGCATGGAATACAGTGGACTTTTCTTTCCCTTCTGCAGGTCCAGCACCTACCGCTTCAAGGGCTTCGAAGTCACCGTGAAGTACACACAGGGCAGCTGGACTGGCTTCATGGGGGAGGATGTGGTCACCATCCCAAAGGGCTTCAACAGTTCGTTTCTTGTCAACATCGCCACTATTTTCAAGTCAGAGAATTTCTTTCTGCCTGGGATCAAATGGAATGGAATACTTGGTCTGGCTTATGCCACCCTGGCCAAGGTGAGGCAAATCCAGGGATTGCAGCCATTTATTTAAGTTAATAAACTACGGATGAGAGTCTGAGAACCAGCCATTAAAGGGCTAAGAGACGGGGGACTGCCCCGAGGGTACCCAGTGAGAATCCCCCCCCCACTGTTGAAACAGACCAGTGCTCGCACACTCAGGTCCAAGCACTTTTAAATTAAAGGTAAATGGCACACTTCTTGGGAGCATCCCTGCAGGATTTAATCATAACATGAACTTTTTTGTTTTTGTTTTTGATTATTTTAGTTCTGATGCTAAAAGGAGTCAGCAGAATCTGAATTGTGTTGATTATGGAGTTGGTTCAGGAGTTTCTACCAAAATAGATTTGAAAGAAAACATGCATGTGTTCAGTTCACACAGGCACATGAACAGGGGGCCTGTGGGGGATCCGGGGACACCAGCAGGTGGAGCTGCCCTCCTGTCCTGCCATCGCCCACCCTCTGGGGGAGCCTCCCAGGACACAATCGGAACAGGAACATGTTGAGTTGCCCTGGGGATGGCCAACCCCTCCAAGGAGTGACGAGCCAGGAGATTGGGGACCTCACTCTTAGGGCCATCGTGGCCTTCACATCATGGGGCGGGACAGAATTGGACGTCTGCAAATATTTATACTGGGGCCAACCCCCAGGAAATAATGGTGTGCAGAAGAGGGAGGCAGGAAGGCGGATTTCTCCCTGGGAGTGTCACCAGAACAATTGGGACTAGATAGCAGAGGTGTGCCCTGGGCTCCCGGAGACAGGCGGGTCTACATGGGCTTGCGAAGAGCACAGGGGGCATCTCTTGTGCTGGCCCTGGGCCGCACACCTGGCTTCGTGGTGCAGCCTTAGACTTGGAGGCAGAGCTCAGCGTGTGAGAAGGAAGGGTCTTTACCCTGGCAACAGATCCTGTGGGCCCTTGGAGATCCAGAGCGGAAGGCCAGTTTGCCCGCCCTGCGGGACCATTACTCCTGTTCATATTCATTAGCAAATGGTGTGTGGTGGAGCAGACAGGTTTAGTGGCAACCGGTGACTCCCCAGGGAGAAAGGCTGACCTGGTTCTGGGTGCCTGTCAGGCCCCGGGGAGAACATCACAAGCCGTTCATTCACTCGAGGTTTGTGTCCTGTGACGCCCACCTCGTGGTCTCCCATGTTAGAGCTGTGGGGGCTAGGTCAGAAAGGCTTGACCCCTCCACTCAGAGCACAGAACCTTTCACCCTCTCTGCCGAGCGGCCGCAGTACCCTGAGGTGAACGTCTTAGATTGCAGACGGGTAGAAACTTAGTAAATCCCATTTCGCAGACAGTGTGACCTAGGGCAAAACATCTCATCTTTATGTGGTCATTTGGAAATGAAAGATGTGAGCATGATTGATTTTATGCAAATTATTCTAGATGGTAGAGTAAATTTCAATTATCTGCAATTAATAGAGTGTAAAACTTCTGTGAGAACAAACTACTTTGGGGTTTTGGGGTACTATTCAGACCCCCCACATGACCTTTGCTCTCTTCATCTGTGAAATTGCAAGATGACTGACAATTGGCTTCATGCCCCTGAGTTGAAGGAGCCAGTAATAGGAGCTGCAGGGGAAGTGGCCCATCTGGAAGGACCAGCACAGTGGTGTGGGTCAGGCATCCAGTGTTTCTGGAATAGGGTGTCGAGCACTCAGTGGAGGTCACAGTGTGTGGTGTCCCCTTGTCAGCCCCAAGTGCTCCCACCAAGGCTGTGTGCGACAGCTACCACTGCACACCCACTAGACCATGTTCCCTTGGGGTTGGTCCTGAGCCACTGCCTGTTTTTGAATCCCTTGGGGGATCCTGAGGCAGGGTTCCAGTGGAGAGTGGCTTGGCAGAATGATAGCAGAGCCTTGATCATGTGTCCCCTTAGGTCCCAGAACAGGCCTGGCAGGTGATTGCTATCACAGGCAGGAAACAAAGGCATGACCCGGGTCAGCAGGGTGGAGCCCGGCCTCAGTCCCAGGTGGTGTTGTCCCTGCTGCCTCTCAGGAAGGCAGGCCAGAGTCCACCAGACCCCACCCTGCTGCAGGGACTTTGTGTCCCTGGGCTTGTAGCTCTGCTGCAGGTAGCCAGCTGGTGGCCAGATGTGGGTGGGCTGAGCGAGCGGGAGGCAGAACTCATCCCTCCCGCCTCCAGAACTGCGATGTCAGCTCTGCACTCAGTGAGCCACCCTTCCTGCCGAATGACCACAGGTGTCAGGGGACGCCTTCAGCCTCTGCTCATTGTTGTGATGGCATCCAAAACTGACCCTCCACCCCCGAGTGGCTTATCTAGATCCTCCCAGGTGTCTAAACTCAGGTCTGTAGTCAGTGACTTTCTGCTTGGCTGCCTGCTCCCTGGCTCCCTGACGTGGAGCTGTTTGCAGAGTACCCCTCTTCCCTTTGAGACCTTCTGCAGAAATGGGGATGTCTTCTGCACGCGTAGCCGTGAGTGGGGACCAAGGCTGTATGACAACACACAGAGCAAACCAGGCCTGCTGCGGTTTGGCAATGGGAATCACCGGGCTTTGTCTTTTTAGGTCCTTTTCTAATTGCTGCGTTGTAATTGCACCTCAGAGTGGGTTTCCCTGTCACCTCCTCGGGCTGGAGCATAGTTTGGACAGTTTCGCTCCCCAGCACCTCCCCTTCCCCTCAGTCACCAGCCTTTTCAACTCCGGGGCTCACTGACACTCTCCTGATGCTGCCAGAGTCCAGCTGGCCGGGCCTGGGCTGGGGACTCACTGCCTGGTGGACCAGTCACTGGTCACTTGATGTAGGGCAGTTGCTGGGAGGTGGGTCAAGCTTCAGCAGCTGCAGTAGCTCCTAGAGACACTGTTCCCTGCCACTCTCCAGTGTCCAAGGTTAACTACACTTCCTCCTCGTGACCCACTTCCACGTGGACACACGCCCCGCTCTGGAGGCCGTGGTGAGCCATCGGAGGGTGTCTGCGCCACTCCCAGAAGCACTGTCTTCCTTCACAGCAGAGCTCTTGCAGAAGGCGCGCGCCACACAGGAGCAAGCGCCACTGGGGGTCTCCGCACCTAATCACAAGCGTTTTGTGGTTTAGCTGGAAAACTCCAAATTTGAAAGACCAAAAGAACCGTGGACCATGCTTGGTGTCCACACTGGGCGGCCCTCGTCTCCACCACGACTCGTGAAGCCCTGTCCTTCTTTTCACCCTCCTCAGCCATCAAGCTCTCTGAAGACCTTCTTCGATTCCCTGGTGACTCAAGCAAAGATCCCCAACGTCTTCTCCATGCAGATGTGTGGGGCGGGACTGCCAATTGCTGGATCTGGTACCAACGGAGGTAGTCTTGTGGGTATCTTTTAGTCTTAAAGGGATGAAAAAAAATCACAAATTTATGGGGTTATTTCAGCTTTACTAAAAACTGGATGAGAAATTTTAGACACATAGGCACACATAGGTACTGTAGCATTGTGATACTCTTTGTTATAGAAGCTTTTAAAAATGGATAAGCTTGGGTATTATTTTATCCTTCCTAATCATGCCGCCATCTAGAAATATGCGCCTCCAGATCCCACTCCCTCTGTCCTTATTGACCTTTGAAAGCACACTGCTTTCAGGGAGAGGAAAGGCACAGAGGAGCAGAGGGGAGGTGGCAGCTGGGTCTACTGTAGGTGGGGGCCATGCACTCCCTGGGAGACAGGAACATGGGCACACAGCACGGGGAGCAGGTGTTTCCTATGGAAACACAATCCAGACTATCAGCCGCACAGATACACTGTAGCCAGAACTTCCCTTGGGGGACCCTGCACCCAGACATCTAGAGTACAGGGGACAGGAAGATGCACAGGAGAGTCCATCTCCGGGAGAGCTGGCCACCCCCTCTGCCCTGACCCTGAGAGGCATGCTCAGCACCCATCCCAGCCACTGTCATCGGCTGATGGTCACCAGCTCCCAATACTCCTGTCTTTGTCTTTTTTTTTCTTGTGTAAAGTAAGAGTTGAACTCAGGGTTTCTCTACCACTGAGCTGTGTCCCCAGCTACCCTCCTTTTTATTTTTTGAGACAAGGTTTTTCTAAGTTGCTGAGGTTGGTCTTGAACTTGTGACCCTCCTGTCTCAGTCTCCTGAGTCCCTGGGATTACAGGTGTGCACCACTGTACCCAGCTTCCCAGCGCTTCTCTCCCTGCTCCCAGGGGACAGGGTAGCCTAGCACTTGCAGCCTGATGCTGTGACTGGGGACGCCCCCGTGCTCTGCTTTCCTGGTCCCTGCCCTCCAGGGGACTGGTTACCATCTGTCAGGGCAGCTAGGTGTCTTATTGCATCTGTTTGGGGTGGGGGTCTCAATGCTCTGAAGCTGGAGTCGTGTGTGCTTTCCTTAGATAAGGACCCCGCCAAGGGGTCTTGGTTACACCAGGGCATGGCTCCGTGTGACCTTGCCGTTGTGGCCCTCAGACATTCCCCATTTAACTTTGAAGCATCAGTATTTGCTTCCCAACATCACAATAAAGAACAAGTGCTAACTCCAATGAGGCTTCACCTGTGAACGAGTGCTTCTAGGTGGAAATGTTGGCTGTGCTCTTCCTCTTACACCTGTACTTTCCTCCCCAGGTCCTGGGTGGAATTGAACCCAGTCTGTATAAAGGAGACATCTGGTATACCCCCATAAAGGAGGAGTGGTATTATCAGATAGAAATTCTGAAACTGGAAATCGGAGGCCAGAGCCTTAATCTGGACTGCAAAGAGGTGAGCACCCGCCACTCTGTCGGGCCTGTCTGGGGCCTGGGCCTGGTGTGCTTCAGCATTCACATCTGGAGCCTGCACAGGAAGTCAGAAGGTGCCTTATGTCACAGGCTAGTTCAGGAGATTCTTATGGGAAAAGACACAGGGCCTTGTGGATGGTAATTTAGTGCATGAATTCCAGCCCCTGAGACCCCCTGGCTTAATGGGGCAAAGCTAGCACAAGGCAGGGAGAGAGGAGCCCAGAGCCAACTATACCCTTCTGCAGTGCCTTGACCTGGGGGTCCCTGACCTCCGCTACAGAGGAGGAAGCAAGCAGATTTCTATCAGAATCGGGGACGGAGGGGAAAGAACTCAGCAAAACTGAACCCCCCAAAGCCATGTACTTTATCTGCCCTGTGTGGCCAAGCCCTGCCCTCGAGAGCGGTCCCCACCCGCTGAGCTCACAGCTCCTGCTCAAGGAAGAGCCTGCCTGCTGGGTCACGAGGTAGGCGCTACGGGCCCAGGGACACACAGCTGTGACTCTGCGAGGCACCCTCTCACTGCTCTGTGGCTTTTATCGGGGCACGTGTGACATCATGAGCGCTGTGGCCTTTCAGCATGGCCTGTGAAAGACCCCGTGGCTCCTGTGCTCCTGCCCACCAGCTCCCTGCCCTTCACCACCACCTTCCTCCACCCGTGCTCACGTGCAGACTCCCCGGGACCAAGGCTCACACACCTGTGTTTTGTTGTGACAGTGTTTCAGCCCCAGCCCTAAATCTGTGTTCATGTCAGAGGCACTTATTCACACTTCACAATTCACCGATGGACCCATATGCGGGCCTGTGTGTGTGTGTGTGTGTGTGTGTGAGAGAGAGAGAGAGAGAGAGAGAGAGAGCGCACAGCGCCTATCTTGAGGCTGGATTCCTAGGCCTGGGCTCTATCCTGCATGCCCTACATGCTGCCATCCCTCAAAAGAGCAAGTGACAACGCCCAGGCCATGCCACATTTCAGCCTCCTACAGGACTGTCATGTATTCACTCTTCATACAGGTACAAAAATGTATAGTTTTAGGAGCAAGCAGAGTTGACTTTCACATTAGTTTTTAAACTGAAAATAAGCGTGTTTGAAAATAATATTAAAAAGTCAGTTCGTTTCATTTTCTCCAAATTCTTCACTCCTCCTGCTCACTTCCTTGGCTCACTGGCATGTTTGGCCATGGGAGTCACAGACTCGTGTAAAGTAGGAGGGTGGAATTGCCATGCCTCCTCCTTTCCCAGGCAGCTTCACTCAGCTGGGTCCCTAGTGGATGTAGTGGCCTATCTCTGGTTGGCCCACTGATCCCCTTTCTCCTCTGTCACATCAAGAATGTGACAGTGGGGACAGGGCTGGCTGCCGCATGTGTGTGTGTGTGTGTGTGTGTGTGTGTGTGTGTGTGTAAGTTTCCCATGACAGTAACTGAGGTAACCAACTTAAAAAGAGGAAAGGTTGATTTTGACTCACAGGTTGGAGATTCCAGTCCATGACCGACTGCCCTGTTGCTTCTGGGCCTGTGGGGATGCAGCACATTATGGTGGGAGTATTTAACAGAGGAAGCTGGGAAGCAGGGTGCCAGGAAGAGACCAGGGTCCCACAATCCCCTGCAAGGTCACGCCCCAGTCACCTGTGCCTCCTGCAAGTGCCACCTCTTAAACTTCCCATCACCTGCCAAGGGCACCTGGGGCTGGAGTCCCAGCCTTTCACAGGTGGGCCTCGGGGCACTCCAGAGGCAAACAACAGCAGTGCCCACCACGGGTGTCCTGTCCTGTCAGTCTCCTCTCAAATGCGAACATGGCGAGCTATGGGGGGTGGTCCTCCTTGCCCACGAGTAGGTAATAGAAAGTTGATCTGTGCAGCTTGCAGATGTGGCCTTGATAAGTCACGTCAGCCTCTAAAGTAAGGGGTTCCCTCTGTGCTGGGTCGGGGGTCCTGGGAGAGGGCATGGGGCCGCTCCAAGTGGCAGGTCCAGCCATGCTGGTGGGAGTGTGCCCTGATGCAGATGCCCCTCCCTTCTAGTACAACGCGGACAAGGCCATCGTGGACAGCGGCACCACACTGCTGCGCCTGCCCCAGAAGGTATTCGACGCGGTGGTGGAGGCTGTGGCCCGCACGTCCATGGTGAGTCCCGCACGTCCATGGTGAGTCCCGCGGGCTCGTGCAGCGCCAGGAGCATCGGGTGCTGATCACACGCCCAGAGTAGCACTGTGACAGAGTCTAGCAGCACGGTGACAGAGCTATCACTCTGTGTGTGCTGAAGGTTTTGAAGGGTGGACTTTTAAAACCTATTATTACAAAGTTCACGTCCTGCTTGGTGTTAGCCAGTAAGTAACGCCTTCCAGTTGACCCCGAGGAGCTGGCCCAGAACGGTCGACTCTGCCTGGGGTTTCCATCGCAGAGCAGCGGGTGCAGTACTTCGTGACACTACCACAGTCCCCTGTCGCTTGAGGACAGAATGTGCTCTGAGAGATGCCTCGCTGGGCCGGGTGGACGCAGTAGCGCGTACCTAGAGGAGCCTGGTGGCGCAGGGCAGTCAGGAGCACAGTGGCCACATGCCCTGCGAGGCGGCTCCTGTACACGGTCATTTCTTACTGTTATCAGTATCATGTACTTTCATAGGACGGGGATGTACCCCAGCTTCAGCACAAACGTGGGAGAAGTAAAACGTTGCACGGTGGCCACGCTGACCACACTGTCACTTGGAGGCAGCTCCGATGTGGTTCCCGGGACCTCCCTTGTAGGTGCAGGCTGTTGTTGGCTGGGACGCTGTCACTTGGTGCATGACTGCATGTTAAAGTGACGGTGCATCGAGGGTGCCTGTGTGGCCTTTAAGCCAAGACAGGTAGCCCTGAACATCACCCGTCTTTGGCCTTCACCACCGTGTGCTGGCACCTTATCCCCCACTTCTGGGGGAAGAAGGACTTGTTTCACAGATGACAAAGGTCAGTTGGCCAAACTAGTGAATATTTCATGGCCCTGCTCTGAAGGGCAGTTAAAATTGGGACCTGGCTGCTGGAACTTTCAGTGTCAACCCGATTGTCTGGACAGTCAGGACATCAGGGTGGGCCCAAAAGCACTGGACAGAACACAGCACTGGGGTCCAGCGGAATCTGGTGGGGTCCAGCCTCTACCACTTAGCGGCTGGGTGCCTGGAGAGAGCTGCCCTCAGAGAGCCTCCGCCTTCTCCTCTCTGGGGCTGTTGAGGGAGTTTGGGGGAGATGCCCCGAGCTGGTGTGTGGTCGGCACTTGGTAGAGAGAGCTTCCATGAAACGCCCAACGAGGCACCACTACAACTTGTTTGGACACCGCTTCTGACTTTGTAGGTGTTTTCGTGGCATCTGCACACTTGAGGCGGTTTTTGCAAGATCACCAAAAGTGAGGATTTCCATGCAAAGCCCGTGTGCTGGTGGTCGTGTGGGGCTGGTGTCCCGCCATGGAACCAGGATGGACTGATAAGAAGATGCGTAACTGTCATTTTGTTGCAGCTTATAGCAGAAACGTAGGGAGCAAGAGGGGGTCCAATTGTCCTGAACCAAAACTTCCAAAGTCTAAAGCTGCATGGGAAGAGCAGCAAGTCCACAGGACATGAGGGAAATGGCAAGAAAGGACGCGGGGAGGACGTGGAGCCTGGTGTGACTCGGCGGGGGCGGGGCATCCTGGCAGCTGCAGCCGAGACCAGAGCCCATGACCAGCTTGCTCAGCATATCTGCGGGATCCAGAAACTCCAAGTCAGGGCTTTAGTGCTGAGAAGCCAGGATGCTTGTGGGACACGAGACCCACCTTAAATCAGGAGTGCTGTGCCCGTTTCCCAGACAGCAAGAACGTGCCCATGTGGTGCTCTGAATGGTTGATGTTTACCAGTGTCCCCCCGGGTGAGTGTGCAGGGTCGGTGTGTGGCCACAGCAGGCGTCCCACTGCCTGGGCTCTGTGGGCCTGGGGCGCGAGCCTCCTGAGAGCACGCAGCACGTGCTCAGCAGCTACTCACTTGGGGAGAAGGAGTGAGCAGACGACATCTGCTTGCCTTGTCTAAAATTATCCTCTGATTTCATTCCGCGCCATCGGGAAGGAGAGACGCGGGCCGCTTGTTTGCCTTGGGCAGAGAGTGCACAGGGTGCATCGTCGGTCCTGGAGGGTAGGGCCCAAGGACCGGCCGCTCCTCTCCCTGCTAGGTGCCCGTTCCTGGCTCTGCTGCCTTGGTTTCCTCTCTAGTGAGGAGAGGGCTGGATTCAGAGAGTTAAAGGAAATAAAAACCCTGGGCCCTGACCCTAGGCTTGGGTCCTTCAGGGTGGGATGCCGAGTTAGTGTTCAGTGGGTTTGTATTTCGGGGGGATCTGGGGTGGGATGAGGTGCCTCCGTGTGCTCACCTCGGTCGGTCCTCCTTCCCTAAACTCTCCTCCCTGAGCGGTGAGGACTCCAGCTGTGGCTCCCACCTGCCGCCCCTCCCGGGGTGTGTCCACCTGGCCCAGAGCTCATTCTCAGCTCCCTGGACAGACATCCCTCCTCACTCCCTCTGTCCTCTCCTACCTCTGCCTCAACACACGTCGGGTGTGGGGTCCTGCCCCAGGTGGAGGAGGGGAGGCTGCTGGGGAGGCTGCTGGGAGAGATACAGGGGTAAGGAACCTGCAGGATTCGCACAGGGGGTCTGGCTCCGCCCCTCCCCTCCCAGTGAGGCACAAGGGGGCGTCCTGAGCTGGTGGCCATGTCTATGTCCCTGGGTGCCTTCATTCCCCCCACCCCTGAGTCTCATCCGTATGCAGGCGTCAGGACTTCAGGGGACCAAGGGGAGAGGGCTTAGGCTCTGGGGCTGGAAGCAGAGCCGCACCACACCAGGAAGTGTCCCAGGCTAAGGGCCTCGGGGGGGACAGGTGTGCGGTGGTGGCCGTGGGCGCTCCGTGAGGATCAGGGACAAGGTGGCACCCGAGCCAAGATCTGGAGGACTGCCAGGCTCCAGCCCTCGCAGGAGTCAGGAATCCAGGGGGCAGCAACACCCATAAGGGCCCTGAGGGTCACAGTAGGGTTTCTCTCTTCTAAGGGGCTGCCACCCACCACCGTGTGGCCTGGGGCAGTTTCGGCCCCTCTCTGTGTTTTGGTTGCCTTATCTGCAAAGTGAAGGGGTCCAGTGGCCACCCGGCTGGGGCTGAAGGCCAAGTCGCTACCGCTGCATAAGCCCAGTGCTCACGCTCAAGAGCGCTCTGTGAGTCTGAGCAGCTTTTACGATTATTATTTCATCCTTAGCAACACCCCCAAGGGACTGAAGTCCCTGCCACTCTGTCCACATGAAATGCTGTTTGTGCCCGTGGGCATCTGGCGAGGGGACCAGGCAAGCCGGGCACTGTTTCCTGTTGACGCGCGAGACTGCTCCCTGTTTCTCACGGGATCTTGTTTTGTCTAGATTCCAGAATTTTCTGACGGGTTCTGGAGCGGGGCCCAGCTGGCGTGCTGGGCGAATTCTGAAACGCCTTGGTCCTACTTCCCTAAGATCTCCATCTACCTGAGGGAGGAGAACTCCAGCCGATCCTTCCGCATCACCATCCTGCCTCAGGTACCTACGCGAACCTCTGCTGCCTCTGTGCTTCCTACAGTAAGGAGCAGAACCAGGGGCTCTGTGCAGAGGCCCGTGAATTACAGGTGCCACACCCCCCACTGGACAGCCTTCTCCCCCAGGCACACACTGGTGCTGAGCCCACAGGTCTGCTGGTCTCCGCCATGCTGGCTCACCTGTCTCTGGTCGGTAGCGGGCGCTGGGCTTCCTTGGCCCCAGAACAGGGGGCTGGAGGGTAGCCTTAAGCATAGACTGGGGGCCGGGTGGGCAACATGATGGGTCCACGTGTCTCTCTGCATTCCATACCTGACTTTGACATTGCAACTGGGTTCTAAGGAGAGGATCCCTGCTGTGACCCCTGACCTCTGGGCTCAGAACTGTCAGCCCTCTCCTCCGCAGTACCCTCCAAAGGACCCCAAGGTCATCAGATTCTGGGGCTGGGAATAGAGAAGCCCCTCATAGTAGGAGGAGCCACGGAGACACATTGTGGAGGGTGGCCATGAAGAAGGGTAGCACTTTTGTAGCATGTGCCCCACACCATTTTATTCAGCCATGGAGGCATTATCATTTTTCACTATGATTCCAGTAGCCGCAGACAGAGTCCTTTGTCTTGAGTGCCTGAGCAGACAGCATCCCTCAACCCCTCTCCAGACCACAGCCCTAGCCCAGATCCTCTCACCACCAGCTCCCCAGCAGGCTGGGTCCTCCTCTGCAGCCGATTCCCACCACCCCCGACCCCCATGGGGTGCCTCAGCCTCTCCCATCTCCTGGCCTGAGTTCCACCGGCGCCCGTCCTGGGAGCCCATCCCTCCTCCTCCGTGTGTGCAGATCCCTCCCGTCTTCTAAGACCCAGCTCAGACAAGCCCTGCTTTTGTTGAGACTCGCTGAACAGAATCACCCGTTTGTGAACTTGCCCTTCAAACGCATGCTGCGTGTTTGCCAGTCCACCCCTCTGGGGCGGGGTCATCTATTTGGGATGTATTCTGTGCTGTTTCCTCTTTCCTTTTGCCTTCTGTTTTCTTTGTGAAAGTCATCTGATGTCTCCTCTCTGTTGGTTATTAATTCCTGGGGGATGAAGATGGGCACCTTGAGGTTCAGAGACGGCCTTCCTCTGGACACTGGCAGGCAGCAGGGGGAAGGCGCTTGCTGCTGACACAGGAGTGGGTCCCAATTGTGATCTGGGTATGGGGGATAGAGCTGGGACTGGAGAATCGGGAGGGGCTGACTTCTGAAGGAGAGAGCAATACCACTTGTTCCTGTGTTCAGGTCCCGGGGTCCTGGGAGGGGGGACAGAAGGCCACAGGAGAGCAGCTCAGCCGAGGACACACAGGCCAGGCATGAGGGCTCAAGTGACACCGTCGGCACCACCCTTGAATCCCGAGTAACTTGGAGCGGGTGGCTCGGCCCTTCTTTCTCACTGTGAAGGAGAGGGAGTAACGCCAACCAAAGACGTTTCCAGATAACCTTGAATGAGCACCCTGCATAGACGGCTGTTAGAAAGATTGATTTTCAGCATCTTTAAAATAATGTGTTGTTTATAACAACTGGTCAGTCAAACTGCAATACGTGGACACTGTCTCATCCATGTGGTTTGTAGCCAGTGTCCAAAGCCAGCCTGAGGACAAAGGTGGGCAAGAAGTGGTAAATAAGGGCCTGAGGGTTGATTGACAGAGCCCAGGACCGGGAGAAGCAGCTGTGGGGAGCGTGGGAAGGCAGAGAGCTCTCTGTCCACAGCACCTCCTGGCCACAAGAACTGAAGCTAGTGGGGAAGCTGCCGTGGGGACCAAGCTTCGGACCACACAGGACTATCACGAAGGAGCCCTTGCTGTGTCCTTGTGAGAATTCACCGTGACTCCCTCTTGGGAGATGGGAGACTGGGGGGTTGACCTTGACCCGCTCACAGTTTCATGTGCACAGATCTGTTTTCCCTGCTGCTGTCCTGGGTTCTCACTCAGGTCACTCGCTGTTCCTTTGGTCCCCCTCCTCCTTGCTGGGGGAGGACAGAGGCAATCACCTGGGAGAGGAGGTTCCGTGAGCTCCCTTTGCTGCTGTGCCCATCAGGGATTACGTGGGGAGCCACCCCTGAGCAGCTGGCCCTGCCCAGCCAGCCCCTGTACTGACACCCAGGGCATCCTCAGGCTTCTTGCCACAAAGGTCCAGGGTGGGCTCTCAGGCCTCAGCAATCACAGGCAGGCAGATGACCACGAGTGCAGCAGAGTCAGGTTATAGCTATGATATGTGTGCAAATAGGGCAGAATCAATCTTGCTATTATGTATAATCATAATGCACCAATAAAATTAAAAAAAAAATAATAGCATACTTTAGTGTCAGCCGACAGGGCAATTCTGATTTTTTTTTTTTAACATAACCTTAAAAATGTACTTACTTTCCGCCTAAATACCACTAGTTTTTCTATTTGTGCTATTTTAGTTTAGGGCAGACAGTTTATTCTGAGATCCAGCAAGACTGAAGCTTCCCAACATATTACAAGATGTATGGCTTGGAAAAATCTACTGGGACATACACAGACAGGACTGAGTAAAAGATCCAAGTTCGGTTTGCCCAGTGTCAGGGAGCTGCTTGGTCGCATCTATAGATCAGTGTCCTTGGACTCGGGTCAGGCTCGGCACCATCGTTCACTCAGCACAGTCACGGAGTCACCCTTTGCCAAGGTGGTGACATCTAGGGAGGAGCTGTGGTTCCTGTGGCCCTGAGCCAGGGTCTGCAGACAGACAGTCCAACAATGACAGGGCCATACTGCAGGGACGGTTCCCCAGAACAGCAGCCATGGGATGTCCACCTACAGACAACCCTGAAGACAGTCACCTCCTGCCTCGGGGCCTTTGCTCACCTTCCCTGCACATGGGAAGTGCAGTGAGGCCCCTCTCTCCATGCTGGTCTGATCAGACAGACAGACAGACTCCTTCTGTAAGCACGTGCCTGCGTAAGCCACAGGTGGCGTGTGTGTGTCCTCGTGTTTCTGTCCCTTTCAATAAGCATGGATGTCACTATGCTTTTGATCTTGTCTCCTGGGTGGCAGGGACTATGCTGCCATCTGTCTCTCCGTGGCTCCCCTTCACCATGGGGGCCTCCGAGCCTGCGGTGACCGTCACTGTTTTGTGACACCGTCCGACTGGTGCCGTTTCTTCTTCTTCCCCCTCCCCTTCCCCCACAGCTTTACATCCAGCCCATGATGGGGGCTGGCCTGAACTACGAGTGCTACCGATTCGGCATCTCCTCCTCCACCAACGCGCTGGTGATCGGTGCCACCGTGATGGAAGGCTTCTACGTGGTCTTCGACAGAGCGCAGAAGAGGGTGGGCTTTGCTGCCAGCCCGTGCGCAGGTGAGCGCTCCTCATGTTCAGAGGGCACTTGGTGTAAGGGCACCAGCTGGGAAGCAGGGCTGCAGGGCAGGTCAAGCCTGTCCTCGGTCACCAGGTCTCACCCAGAGAACAGAATGGGTGGCAGGGTTGTTGGGAAGATGCAGTGAGATAATCCATGTCCCGTGTTAGTTCGCCCTGTGCTCAGCACAGGGCAAGTGCTCAGTAACCGTGAGTCACTATCGTTACCTCTCAGGTCAGGTGAGAGTGGCCGTGCACCCAGAGTACATATCCTCCCTGGGACCTTGGTGTCGAGTCCCAAGGTTTTGTGTTTTATTTTTGGGGTGCTGCCTGTGAAGCCCTGTGAAACCCAGGGCCTCAAGCTAAGCCCATGCTCTGCCACTGAACCACATGCACCCAGGCCCTGAATTACAGGTCTTTGACGGTTAAAGGAACATAAAGAAGAACATTCATATTCAAGCTGTGTATATTCTTCCTTCAACACAATCCTCATTGTGAAATAAGAAATAAATACCTATCATTGCTTTTTCTCAAAATCCTAAAATAATAAGACCAAGGAGCCCATTTTTCTTGTGAAACTTATTTGAAGGGTGGTGTGGGGCAACCCAGCGAGTTGCTCTGCAGAGTCTAGCTTGAGGACCGGCAGGTCTTCCTGTGAAAGCTGAGCAGGCTGCTCTGATGGGGAGTTCAGGCAGCACCTGGCTTTAGGGTGGATGGGGCACTAGCGGCTAGCAGTCCAGGCTGGCCAGGAGGAGGCCAGCCAAAGGAGCCAGTACGCAGTTGAGCTGCCGGAAACTCATGGAGGGACAGTCTGCCCAGGTAGGTGGCCAGGATGGCTGCAGTGTATCAGACCTGGAGTTCAAAGGCTGAAAAAATCGGGGCTGCCTTGGCCTTGGAGTCAGAGACAGAGTGAAATGCTGATGTTTTGCTGGTTAGATGCCAAGGGAGAGAGGAATGGTAGATCCCTGGGGTTGAACCACAACTGACAACAGAGAGGAGCAGAAGAGGCAAAGACGGGCTCAGAGTGAAGTACGAGATCTCTGTGTCATGCAAGGAAAGGAAATTTGACTTGATGGGGAAAAGCCTTAATCATGAGACGGAGCTGAGGGACAGGGAGGGATGCTGGACCAGCCCCCAGGGAGCCTCATAGGCACCTTCACTCTGTTCCAGTCCAGCTGAAAAACGTGGAGAGGCCAGGAAGGTAAATGCCACATGTGCAGCTGAGTTGCTAGGGAGGGAGTTTGGGTTTTAATACCTAAACCATAGTCTGAACCTGGTCACTAGAGCAGGGGAGGGGTTCTTCCCATCCTCTGACAGCACACCAGTGTTTCTCAAAGTGTCCAACAATTTGGGGAATGGAAGAAGAGCAATATTTTTAAAAAAAATTTTTAAGTTGTAGATGGATACAATCTTTATTTATGTATTTTTCTGTGGTGCTGAGGATCAAACCCAGTGCCTCATGTGCCTCAATGTGTGTGAGGCAGGTGCTCTACCACTAAGCCACAACCCCAGCCCCAAGAAGAGTGTATTAAAAGGAAAAGCTACCTCTGGACTGATAGGCCAGCTCATATTTTGTATGATAAACCCCCAGCCCAGGACACGTGGGTACCTGGCGGGGCACCTTGCTAGGTGTCAACGCACACTTAATCGACTTGGTGCAGGTGAGCAGACCTGAAGTCTTCAAGATTGGCCATGTTTTCCACCCTTGAGATCAGACGTCCACTTTTCCATGTGCATTAACTTCTGCCTGTTAGGCTGTCACTGAGTGAGTGTCGCTGAGTGTGGGGGTGAGTGGGACCACATGGCCTGAAATGCCACCATATTTTCCAACTGTGAATGATTTACTTCTTTTTGACTGAGGGGATCTTAAGAACTAAAGCAGTTTTGCACACCATTTCTGTTCTCTCGTTAAATACCTACCATTAAAGTAGGGGATACTAGGCAACAGCTGTCCTCACGTCCACTTTGCTGAATACCTCAGAGTGGAGCGGTGGTGAGTTTCCCAAGTGAATTGCTGTTGGAAATGGCTTAATATGGAGTGTCTCTGGGCAGGACCACATTGTTTCCTTCTTTTCTTCTGAATTATTTGTTAGATGCTCTTACATAAGATTTTTGGTGTTATTGCTTTTTTAAAGTGGATTGAAGGCTTTGGCACTTAAACATTTGATTATGCTGGCTGTGGGAATATACCCTGATGTATGTCCCCTCTTCAATGCAAATTACTTAGCCATTAAAGTAATTGCATCCCTCAGGGCTGCAATTAAAGGAGCTGTTGGTGCTCTATAGACCTCTAATAAATGGAATGGTTATCCTGCCTTTCCTTTTTAAAATCCTTCATTTTTAATTATAAAATGTTGAAGGAGTAGATAGATGTTTTAAATGTCAGAAAATGACAGTGTCTGTGGGGGATTAGCCCTGGACCGCTGGAGGATGCCACAGTCCGTGGGCACTCCAGTCCCTAGGTGTACCTTTGCCCAGAACCTGAACACACACTCTCATATGCTCTAAACCATCCCCAGATGGCTTAGGTTTCCTGGTTCAGTGTCAGTCCACATAAGTGGTTGTTGTGCTGCACTGCGTAGGGAACAGTGGTGACAAGTCAGTACCTGGTCAGTCCAGACTCCATTTATTCCAAATATTTTTAATCTGTGGTTGGTTGACTCCACCGAGGAAGAACCCACGTATACAGAAGGTTGACCCTACACACCTTGGGCACACTTGTGGAGCATCCAGATTTAACATGTTGACACTGTGACATATGTTCTTCAAAAATGTGAAGAAATTTTTAAAAAAAGCAAAGCCAACACCTCATTCCCACACCTTCCCCAGAGTTACCCTTTATCCTGAAATTGATAAATATAATATATAATATAATATATAATATATATATATAAGTACTTTACATTAGTTACCTATTGCTGCATAATAATTGTCCCCAAGACTTATCAGTTCCTTATCACAGTTTCTCGCACAGTTCTGAGGGTCGGGAAGGGAAGCATGGTGGGCTGGCTGGTTCCCACTCAGGGTTTCCTCTCCTGAGCTGCAGTTGTGATGTTGGCAGATGCTGCTTCCAGGCTCACTCACACGGTGATTGGCAGGAGCCCCCATTCCTCACCATGAATGTTCTCAAGACAGGGCACCTGTGATCCAAGGTGTGCACCTGGAGGCCCAAGGTGGAAACAGTCCTTTTATGACCTAATCTCAGTGGTGACATGCCATCACTTCCACCCCCACTATTGGCCAGCAACCCTACTGCATGTGGGAGAGGACTGCACAGGTTAGGCACCAGGAAGCGGGGTACTTTGGGAGCATCTCAAAGCTGCCTAACACACACTTATGGCAAATATATTGGTTGGTTAGTGGTTGTTTTTGTTTTCTTTCTGTTTTTCAATTTCTGTGAGTGCTATGGTAATGTGCATATACTTTAACTTGATTTCACAGTTCTACATTAGATTTTCTAGATTTTCCATATTGATATGAGTACCAGGGCATTTGTTTTAACTGCTATATCATATCCTCACATGTGAATAATCTCAGATTATTCACCCAATCTCAGGTAGATTAGCATTTGGGTTGTTTCTCATATTTGCAAGTACACACAGTACTACAGAGAACATCTTTGTGCACATGAACAAGCCGTTCTCCTTATTCTTATTTAAAATTGTCCTTTGGTTTCTCTTGTCAAGACAGGTGGAGATTCTAATGGTATTTTGGTGAGCACAGCCTTCAATTTATAGATTAATTTGGGAAGAATACCCATTTTTATGATATGAAGTCTTGCCCCAAGAATGTGCTAAATTTCTTCATTTGTTTAGTTCTTCTTTTATGGTGTACTGCAGTGTTTTGTGATTTTTTTCCCCCCATAAAAATTATATGTACTAGGCACCTCTTAGTTCCTGCTGTTGCTGTAGATGGTATGATTTAAAATAGCGTTTTCTAGTGGGTTGTTATGTAAGTATGCATTTTTTTTACATTAATCTTTTATCCAGCCACATCACTGAGTTCCTATTTTATTTTAGAGTCACTGGATTTTCCACTAAGTTACTCAAATAATCTGAAAATAATACATTTTAATCTTTTATAATCTTCACATATTTTATTTATGTTTATTATGTGATACCTTCTGAGACAGTATTGAATAGAAATGATAATAATGGTCATTTTTGTCTTTAAGGGGAATACTTTCCATGTATCACCATTGAGCATGATGAATGGGGAAGGCTTGTGGAATTTCCTTTTTAATCCTAAATTTAGGGATTCATAGTTCTTGGAAGTGTTTGGTGTGAATAGAGAGACTGCTTCACGATTTCTTCTAACATCAGACATGTGCCTGTTTCATAACTCAGCAATTCTAATCCCAGATGTATGCAAAGAAATGTGGACGTCTACCCAAAGTCTTGGCCAGAAGGTTCACAACAGCTTTGTTCATAAGAGAATGAAAGCAATACATCATTTAGGAATTTCAGAATGGTACTCCCATGTCCTTCTCATCCAAGAGAAAGCCAACAAGTCATCAAAGGAGAGTGGGTTAAACAAATGGCTGACTTTTCATTCAGTGGAACACTACACTGCAGTTCTTTCTCTTGAAGAAAATTCTCTTTCATAAGAGAATCTTAGAAAGATTTTTCTTATGAAAGTCTGTGAAGGGGAATTAAGAAAACCTAGAATTCATATCTCCATCGTAAATTTTTAAAATTTTCCATATAATGTATTTCAGTGTAATAAATGTTCACTTTGTGTATTTACACATTTTAGTCTTCTGCTTTAAGACAATTGGGTTTACTGTCCCCTTTTAAATAACTTTTCTCACTAAAAGTGTGGTTTTTTTAAAATTTATTCAACAACTTTATGTTTAATTTACCTTGCATAGAATATGTGTAGGATATACGGGTTAAACGGCCTCCCTCTGGATGACTATCCCATTGTTCCTTATAACATTTATCAAACAGTCTATCTTTTCTTTACTAATTTGAAATCCCACAACTATTACACATCAAATTCCAGTAAATTCTGGAAGATGGATATTTACTTCTGGATTTCCTATTCTTGCTCATTGATTAGTATTGGTTCCTTTCCTTATTCTTTTGTGTAAAGCTTCTCTTCTCTGTTTTCTTTTGTTTTATGAACATTTGAATCAACTATTTAAACAGGATCCTGTTGGTATTTTGTTGAGTTGTCGACCATTTCGAATGCAGCTTCTGTATAATTCTGCATCCATTTTTCTACTTCTCTTTCATTGATGAAGAGTCTGTCTTACTTTTGTGGAGACACTTCCCTCTCATGGTGGACATTTTTGTTGGGTTGTTTTGTAATGTTTTGTTGAGCTCCTCTTTGGTGGGAGTGCTGATTCTCCTCCTGGGAGAGTTCAGTGTGCCTTGGGTTGTGAGCAGGTCACCATAAAACCATTTTGTGGTGTCCTCTGACCATGAGAACTCGTAGGTTTCTACACTAGGTGGTGTGAATTCAGACTCCAACCATGCTTCAGGTGGCGGTCTGAGGGTTCCAATTCTCCTGGGAGATTCTTTCTTGCCCTTCTCCCCAAGACCTTCTGCAGACCTCAGGCCGACTCGAGCTTCCGAGGTGGTGGAGATTCCCCGTCCCCTTCCACCAATGGGCTAGACTTTCACAGGCGTCTCAGCCCAGGTGTCCACTCCTTAGTGTTCAGGGTATTGAGATCTCAGCAGTAGCACCTACTTCTGGTCAAGGAAGGGCTTTTACTTCTGGTCTCAGCTACTTATTTGGAAAATGGGGGAGAGCTGGGGGTAGTGGATGCCCCTATATTTCTAGCTACTCCGGAGGCTGAGGCAGGAGTTCAGGACAGCCCAGGCAACATAGCCAGACCCTGTCTCTTAAAATAATTGCAGGGGGAGTGGGTCAGTGGTAGAGCACATGCTTGGCATGCATGAAACCCTGCACTCAACCCCCAGCACCCCAAAGTAAATAAGTAAAGTAGATAAAAATCGGGGGTAACGTTTTATCCTGGGGCTGTGTTGTAATAGGAGCAGGTGCCACCAGTACACTAATCAAGTTGATGGAGCCCCAATCTTTGGGAGCGTCCCTTCTCTCCCAGTGTCTTTTATCTTTGTTTTATTTTTGTTTTGTAAGACGACTCTCGGTTTACAGGGTCTGGTTCCCTATAAGGGCTGGGATCAGGGAGCAGTGGAGGCTCCTGGGTTAGAAATCCCTGGAAGCTCTCCCACACCACACAGTTGACCTCAACCCCATTTTCAGCCAGGGCATATCAGCGGTGGTGCAAGAGCCATGAATGTTTGGAAAAGTTCGCAGATGCTCCCTTCTGCCGCCCTGCCCCCCATCTCTGCTCCCACAGGGAACTGCTCATCTAGTCTCCCCCAGATCCACCGGAGGAGGAGAGGAGCGGCAGTGCGGCCTGGGCTGGCGGCTGCAGCTGGGCAACTAATAGTGCTAAGTCTGCAACTCTGTTATCTCAGTGCCTCGAAGCTTCTGAAATACCATCCATCTCTTTTTATAGATTGAGACATTTCACACCCAAGAACTGCAGAGCTTTCAGCTTGTCCAACTTGAAACGCATCATGGATTGCGGCAGTCATTTCACAGCAAGGTTTTCTTGCCGCAGGTCGGAGTGGATCGCCTGGTACAGTCCTGTGATTAAAAATAGGGAACTTAGCTGCTAAGAGCAGAGTTTCAGAGCTAAGCCTCTGCTTATCCACACAGAATGTAATCAAAAGGACCCCAAGGACAGGTGGGGCAAGGCTGGTTCCTCATTTTGCAGCACAGGACACCTGGCTTTCACATGGTTGCAAAGGAAATTGGTCCTGGATCCAGAACCCCGGTGATTCCAGCCTATTCTTCCAAGTAAACCAGGTCCATGCACATGCCCTCTCTACCCGTGGGGTGGTTCACTTTGTGCTGTATGTTACGGGGGACATCTGACCATTGTAATCTCTGTGCTTGGTGACATAGAACTTTCCCAGGAGCTGCTTATCAACCCAGTCCTGACCTTTGGGGGATGACTGACAAAAGGGCCAGAATCAAAATTTCTACCCAAGACATTGAAAATAACAAAATAGTAATAGCGGGCAGTGGCCTAGCCCCACCCTGCCCCACACCCTTTGCTAAACGCTGAGCATCAGTTGATATGGTTTTCCTCCCAACAACACTGACCTGTAGGGGCTGTAATTGTCCCTGTTTTACAGATGAGGAAACAGGGTGAAGGAGGTAGTTCAGATCCCACAGACCACAGTTAAGCCAGGACAGTGGGAGCTCGGGTCTGCATCGTGGAAGGCCAACCCCAGAGCCCATGTCCCTCCTGCCCACTGTGTGCCGGGATCTCTGGTCTGTAAACCGACATACAGGGTTAAAATCTGTCTCTTGGTTGTAGAATCGGCAGGTGTGTAGGAAACATGCAGACCATCAGTGACGGCATTTCCAGAAACTGCCCCTAGAAGTGACTTGAAATCCACTTCTTCCCGGCTGTGCTAGTCTGTGGCAAAGGGCAGAAGACGGTTGTCTGCAACTGAGGCTTGATGTCTGACGACCTTAAACAGGGGCTGTTTCCAAAACCATTATTACTACTATAAAAGTAACAATGTGTGTGTTGATGAAAAGTTTATGTTGGGATCTTCTTGTTTCTCTTGTACACACCCGTCATGTACAAAAAGTGTGACTCAGGCGTTCAGCTTGAAGAACAATACTAAAGTCTTCCCAACCTGGCCTGGCTGAGGCTGGTTCTGTTTCTTTAACCCAAATGTGATCAGGTCCCATGTGTCATTTTTTGACATGCTTTTTAAAAAAGTTTGTACACATTAATGGGGTTTGTGCAACATTTCCGTCATGCATACAGCAGATGCTGATCAAATACAGCCCCCCTTTCCCACCCTGCCCTGCACCCACCGCAGTCCCTCACGACCACTATTTTGCTTCAGGTGGACATGTTTTAGCTTCCGCCCAAGAGAGCACATGCGAGCGGGTTCTTCTGTGCCTGGCTTGTTCCACCGGACAGGACGTCCTTCTTCTGCGGACAGTAGGATGTCCTAGCCCTTTGTGGCTGAGTCATGCTCCCTTGCGTCTGTGCCCGCATATCCTTTACCTGCTCCTCTGTTGATGGGCATCGGGGTTTGCCCCACATCCCAGCTCTGGACAGTGCAGCCACCAGCCCACACAGGCAGGAGCGTCCTCGACACGCCTACTCCATCTCCTTGGGATGTAGCCCAGAAGTGTGATGGCTGGATCGTACGGAAGATCTATTTTTTGACTGCCTTTTTTTTTTTTTCAGCCATCTATTGAGACATGATTCATATAAACAAAACAGGTCCTGTTGACAGGTACAGCTCCATGAGCCCTGCACGCGTGTGTGCCTGACACTGTCACCTGTGGAGGAGGCTGCCAGGTGCCAGGTTGTGCTCCCTGCCTCCCAACCCTGCTCCGCCACCCCCTCCCTGGCAGCCACCCCTGCCTTCTGTCTCTGGAGAGTACTTGCTAGAACCTTTTATAAATGGAATCACAGCATGCATCCCTCTGCCTGGCTCCTGCGCTCCCCGGTTATTTCAAGCCCCTGTTGCTCAGTGTACCAGCCGCTCACGCGTTCTTATTCCTGAGCAGAGCTGGGTTATAGAGATGTACTACGATTTGTTTACCTCCTTTCACCTGCTGGCGAGCTTCTGAGTTGTTTCCAGTGCGAGTGTTTTCACTTTATAAACAAAGCTGCCTGTGACCAGGCTGGGCCTTGCTTTTTTACCTAATTTGACAACCTCCATTTTTTAACTGGGGTATTCAGTTAAAAATGTTCAGTGCCTGTGCCCCTCACTGGCAGGGGTCACGTCCCAGGAAACTGTAATAAGTTGAAACTAGCATACAGAAAAAGTGCATTGAGGGCTGGGGCTGGGGCTCAGCAGTAGAGCACTCGCCTAGCACATGCGAGGCCCTGGGTTCGATCCTCAGCACCACATAAAAATAATAAATAAAATAAAGGTATCGTGTCCAATGACAACTGAAAAATGAATAATTAAAAAAAAAAAGTGCATTGAGCCCACCTGGCCCCCCCGCCCCCCACAGCTCAGTGGCACGCACACCATAGGGTGCCCGGAGGTTCCCCTCCTGACCCAGAGCTGACTGGAGCCGTGGTCTGCTGCTGCCTGCATGTCAGGAGAGCCTCACGCCCCTGCTCAGTCCAGGAAAAGACCCTAGCCCCCGCTGTGAGCCGGGCACCCTTGGCCTAACTGTGGTCTGTGTGACCCTCAGCGTCCTCATCTGTAAAATGGGGACGATTACAATCCCAACACATCAGTCTTATTGGAAGGACAACCGACTCAACCGGCTGCCAGTGGTGTGCAAACCCTGCGTGTGTATCTCCTTTCTCCTGTAGGAACACCTAGGAGGAGCGTGGTCGTCCACAGGACAGGTGTGTCTCACTTCCTGAGAGCCTGCCCAGCTGTTCTCCAAAGTCTGTCTGTATCGTAGTACATTCCCCCTGCAGCCCCCGTTCTTCCTGGCCCACATCCGATATTGCCTTTTTTTTAAATTTTATTGGTCTTTAGCATCACCTTATTGAGGTTTTAATTTACATTTTCCTAATGACGAATAGTCTTGAACATCTTTTCGTGTGCTGCTGACCATTCACTCAGCTTCTGTGATATAGAGTTTTTAAAAATCCTCTTGTCCATTTTTGAATTTTCCCCATTATTGTACATTTTTTTGTACTTTTCCTCGTTATTCAGAGATCTTTATATTTTGAGGATATGAGTCCTTTATCAGAAATGTGACTTCAGATATTCCTTTTCGGTCTCATAGTATTGTCTTTGGAAGAGAAGTTCTTTCATAGATTGTATTTTTTGGTGTTGGAAGAAAATTTTGCTCAAACACAAAGAATTCCTCCTGTGTTTCCTTCTGGAGTTTTTATAGTTTGAGGAATGTGTCATCTTGTTTCCAAATATTTGGAGATTTCCCAGATAGCTTTCTGTCATTGACATCTCATTCAACTGTACTGTGGTCAGACAACATGGTTTACATAGATGGACCCTTTTAAATGTTCTGGAGCTTGTCTTGTGACCAAGGACTCGGTCCATGACAGTCAGTGCCTGTGTGCTGTTGGAAACAGGCGCATTCTGCTGCTGCGACTGGACCCTTGCATAGTCCCAAGCTGGTCCTCTCAGCTGGTGGTGGCCCAGGTCCTCTGTACCACTTGTCACCTCCATGTCCTTGCTCTGCCTCTAAGAAAGGGGCGTTGCCATTTCTGACTGCTTTTGTGGACCTGACTATGGGCATTGAAGCTCTGTTATTAGGTACAAAAATGTTCAGGGTGATTCTGTCCTGTGCACGAGCAGGACCTTTGCTAGGATTCATGGAGTCACTGTGTTCCCTCCTGCAGTTCCCTGGCTCCGGCTGCCTGAGGCAGGCAGAGCCCCTCTGGGCTCCCTTTGGTGACATCCACAGGGGACACCCTTCTTGACCCTTTCCCTGTTAACACATTTGGGTTTCTACACGGACAGTATTGGCAGCGTACGGCTGGGCCTGGCTTTTTACCTAATTTGACAACCTCCGTTTTTTAACTGGGGCATTCAGACAAGACATTGGCAGATGACAGCCTGCGGGCCAGATCTGACGTGGAGCTTGTTGTGTGAGAATGGTTTTTACATTTTTAAAGAGTTAGGGGAAAAAAGTCTAAAAGAACATGTAGCCCAAAAAACTCTTAACAAATTTTCTCTCTGGTCATATGACAGAAAAAAGGTTGCCAGTCCCCGGTGTCGACTGTTTCTGTAATGCGATGATTGACAGGGCTGTTTCAGTCTACCTTCTTACTACAGGCTGAGTATTCCATATCCAAAATGCATGAGACCAGAAGGACTTCAGATTTTAGGGTCTTCATACTCTGGAATATCCGCAGACACTCGAGGTATCCAGAGGATGGGATCCAAGTCTAAAGTTGACATCCACTTACATTTCCTCTGCACCTTATTTGCACAACTCAAAGGTCATTATATGCAGTGTATTTGTTGCGCCTGCTTTTGGATTGCACCTCTCATGTGAACACAAGTGTACACATTTCCACTGTGGCTTTATGTTGGGACTTGAAAAGTTTCAGATTTTGTAGCATTACAGATTTGGAGTCTTCATAGTGGGAGTGCTCAACCTGGCTTGGTTTTTTCTGTGTCATTCGTTCTTTGTTCCCCCTCTTATGATGTGGCTACAGCCCTTTGTATCCAGTTCGTTTGTTTCTTTGTGTCTCCCTGGCTCCCGTGCTAGCTGGACCTCTTTGAGGAGTTGCTCTGGGGTTTACAGGGTGCACCCCTAGCTTCTCACAGTGCACCCCTCCTGTAATCTAAGACCCACTTCCCCTCCTGTCCTCCCTGCTTATTGTATGTTGTATACCACTCAGGACATTGTCATTGTCTGTGCTTTAATTGGCCAATGATCTTCAAGTATTCCGTGTTTAAGGTGAGCCAGGTGTGGTGGTGTGCGACTCTGGAGGTCAAGGCAGGAGAATAGCAAGTTTGAGGCCAGGCTGGGCAACTTTGTGAGACCCAGTCTCAAAATAAAAATCAGGCTGGGGCATGTAGCTCAGTGGTGGAGGACCTGCCTAACATGTTCCGTCCCCAGTACAACAATGAATAAATCAACTAATTACAAAAACCAAGTGAGAAATGAGGATTCTTGTAACACGCTCGAGAGTGACCACTTTGGGTTTTCTTCATCCCTTCGCACAGAGCCTGCCTCCCACCCAGTGCTCTTCTCTTCTGCTTGAAGGACTTAGTGCAGATCTGCTCGTGATGAGCTCTTTCAGCTCCTGTGAACCTGACGGCATCCTTATTGCATTTCATTTTGGAAGGTTTTTTTGTTTGTTTGTTTTGTTTTGTTTTTTGCTGGAAATAGAATTGATTTTCACCCAGTCCTTCAAAGATGCTTCTCCACAGTCTTCCAGTGTGTTTCTGACCGGAAGTCTTCTCTCATTCTTATCCTGTTTCTTTGCTTGTATCATTTATTTTCTTTCCTTTTTTAAGATATTCTGCTTATCTCTTGGTTTTGGCAATTCACTAGGGTCTTCTTTCCTTGTTCTTAGGCTTGGGGTTCCTTGAGCCTCTTCTGTTGGTGGTTTATGGTTTCCACCAAATTTGGAAAATTTTTGGTTATCATTTCTTTTTATTATTATTTTTATTATTATTTATTATTATTTCTTCAGTTATTTTTTTCTGTCTCTCATCCCTTCCTTTCCTATGAATTCTCTGTCCATGTAATTTAGTGCCTTGGAGTTTTCCCCGGGAACTGATGTTCTATTTAGCTTTCAGTGTCCTCTGTGTTTTGTTTGCCTGGTTTCCATGGTGATGTCGTTAAGTGGGTAGGTCTCCTCTGAAGCATATCCTCACTGCACCTGGCCATGTGGCTCAGGACTCTCTGGCGTGCCACTGGCTCCCCCAGCCTCCCCAGGAGGTACAGTGACAGTAACTGCTGTGGTGTCCTCTGAAGCTGTCGTCTGTATCATTTCTTACTAAATTTCAGCTGATTGGTTTTCTTGTTATAAATTGTTTTCTTGCTTCTTTTTATGAGCTCTAAGTGGTGTTTCCCTGCTTCTTTGCATAGTCGGTTGCATAGACTGCATGTGACCTTCTAAAGTTCATATGCTGAAACCTCATTCCCAATATGATGGTACTTGAAGGTGGGGACCCTGGGGATGAGACTAGTGTCTTTACTAACGTGATCCCAAAGAGGCCCCTGACCCCCCAGCATAGGTGGACACAGTCAGTAGGCAGAGCTGTGTGTGGACCAGGAAGCCCTCACCTGACACAGAATCTGCTGACTCTCGGATCTAGAAGGGTGAGAGATAAATGTCTGTTGTTGGAAAGCCTGCCCCCAGTCTCTGATACCTAGTATAGCAGCCTGAATGGATCAGACACTTGGAAGTATTTGTTGGATGCTGGATATGGGGGACTTTTACCTTGCTGGGTGCTAAATGTTTTTATATTCTTGAAAATAAACTTGAGACTTGTCCTGGGGTGTGATTAAGTTACTTAGAACAAATCTGTGCTTTCTTTTTTCCCCCATAGTTTTATTTAGGTAAAATTAAAGTAATCAAAGTGCACACATGTGAAGTATGCAATTTGATCAGTTTTGACATGTTTTGACATATATATGACCAATACAATCAATATAAAAAGCATTTCCTTTACTTTTTTAAAATTTGAAATCATGCAGACTGTATTTCTTACATGTTTTATTACATGAGAAATCAGTCACCTTAAGATATATAGAACCCCAACCCCCACCCCCATCAACTATTTCAAAATTAAATGGCACACTTATAAATGTCTCAGTGGTCAAGAAAGAAAGTGCAAGAAAAGTAAATAAGAAGTGCTTTGAACTAAGTGATCATAAAAGCTCAAAATATCAGGATCTCTAGGATGAAACAGTAATCAAATGAACATTTATAACTTAAAGTACTTGTATCAGAAAGAAGCTAGAATAACAAATTATTTTGAAATTAGTAGGAATGAAAAAATAAAAGTAGGAGCATAAATATATGAAATAGAGAAGAAATAGTACTGCTAAAAGTTGATAAAAATCAAACAAGTCTAATCAAGAAAAAAGCAAGAATCCCAAAATTAGTATCAATGGAAAGGTAGCTCTCAAAATAACCCCATAGATGCTAAGAATATATTAAGGTGATATTACAATTGTATGCCAACATGGTCTATATTAGAGAAGGATTTGTGCGCTGTTGAGAAGAAAGTATACTCAGTCATTGATGGATGAAATATTCTATATATGTCTGTTAAGTCTAAATATCAACTGTATTTTTTAGTTCTGTAGCTTCTTTATTTAGTTTTTGTTTGGAGGATCTATTCAGTGGTGACAGAGTCATGTTAAAGTCACCCAGTATTATTGTATTGTGGTCTATTTGACTCTTGAAACTAAAAAGGGTTTGCTTGATGCATGTAGATGCTCCATTGTTTGTGGCATAAATATTTACAATTGTTATATCTTGTTGATATATAGTTCCCTTAAGGACTCTGAAATGTCCTTCTGTCCCTTCTGATTAACTTTTGGCTTAAAGTCCACATTATCTGATACAAGGATAGAAACCCCTGCTTGTTTATGCAATCCATGTGAGGGATATGTTTTTCCCAACCTTTCACCTTCAGTTTGTGGATGTCTTTGCCTGTGAGTACAATATGCTCTTGGAGACAGCATATTTTTGGGTCTTCTTTTTTAATCCAATATGCCAATCTTTGTCCTTTGATTGTTAGGTTTAGGCCATTTACATTTAATGTTATTATTGAGAAATGATTTTTACTCCCTTCTATTTTGATTTTTTTCTGGTTTTTACTTTGAATTCGTTTCTCATTTGATTGACTATTCTTGTAATGTAGTTCTTCCCTTTGCTGGTTTTCATTTCTTCTTCACAAAATTTTTTATTGAGCATGTTTTATAGTGCAGGCTTTCTAGTTGTAAACCCTTAACTTTTGTTTATCATGGAAGGTTTTAATTTCCTCATCAATTCTGAAGTGTAATTTTGCCAGCCAGTGTTGGTGGCTGGCATTCATTTTCTTTCAGAGCTTGATATACATTTTTCCAAGACCTCCTAGCTCTGAGGTTGAGAAGGCTGGGATCTGGATTAGTTTCCCTTCAAATGTTACCTGCCTTTTTAAATTCTGGCAGCCTTTAAAATTCTTTCCTTATTCTGTAAGGTATTTTCATAATAATGTACCTTGGTTTGGGTCTATTGTAATTTTATATGTTTGGGGTCCTATAAGCCTCCTGTATTTGATTTTCCATTTCATTCTTTAGGTTTGGGAAATTTTCTGATATTATTTCATTGACAAGATTGTACATTCCTTTGGTTTGTGTCTCTATGCCTTCATCTATCCCAATAAATCCTAAATTTGGTCTTTTCAGGTTATCCCTTATTTCTTGGAAGTTCTGTTTTGTAGTACAGGCTGTCTTCCAAGTGATCTAGTCTGTTGACAGTGCTTTCCATTGAATTCTTAATTTGGTTTATTGATTCCTTCATTTCAAGGATTTCTGCTTGGTTATTTTCAGAATCTGTCTCTTTATTAAAGTGATCTTTCACTTCCTGAATTTTCTTTCTGATTTCACTCCTTACATTGTCCTTTACTTTACAGATGAGTTTGGTTAAATTCCTTCTCTAATATTTTTTTCCACTGTGATATAGTTAGAGTCTGTTATTGAAGTATCTTGTTTTGTTTGGGGCAGTTTGTTCCCTTGTTTTTTCATGTTATTTATGTGTCTACCCATCTAGCAGTATGGATCTGAGGTAGTAGAGTTTCTACCCTGTGGACTTGTATTGTCCCTGAAGGTTTCCAGTACCTCACTGTTTAGAGGAAGACAAATAATAACAACCAATGCAAACAATTTTATAGCATTAAACCAAATAGTTCCTACTATGAAGTCTACAGTGTTAATTATCACAATACACAGAAATGATGTGTTCAGTTATTGTCTACAATAAAAATGGCAAGTTTGCAAAAGATTTTATAATTTCAAATGGTGGACAAGGAGAGAACAGAAGTGATACAGGATGTGATGATTATGAGGGAGGAGGAGAAAAGAAGAAGTAAAAAGTTAAAGGAAGAGTGAAAGAACAATAGAGATTCACTGTTAGCAGAAGAAAAGACAAAAATAGAATCAAAGGAAACAGCTAAGAGAATATATATATATATAGTAAAAAATTTTAAATAAAAATAAAATAATACAAAACAAAACTAAACTATATTAATGAAATATCCTAGTCCTCAAACAATGAAAATAACTAACTTCAAAAATGCTAGAAATGATTTAAAGAAAACAAATGTCAGTATGTATGAATGTCCATGTATCATTAAGGTCACAATTAAACAGAGAAAAGGGGAAGAGAGAGAGAGAGAGAGAGAGAGAGAGAGAGAGAGAGAAGAAGAAGAAGAAGAAGAAGAAGAAGAGGAGGAGGAGGAGGAGGAGGAGGAGGAGGAGGAGGAGAGAAGAGAAATAAAACCCAATGAAAAGTTAAAGAATTCTTTCTGTTGGAGTTCAAAAGTTTCTCAGCTTCTCAGCAGTCTTAGGTGGGTCCTCTGGAGCGTGATGATCCACCCTCTGGGTTGCTGGAGTGAGAGAGGTAATCTCATAGGCAGAATTCCTGGAGGCAAGGTTTAGGCTTAGGTGGGCCAATTGGTCTGGAGATTTTAAATCTGTGAGCCACCAGGGCCCAGTAATTGCCAGTCTATGCTGAAAGACTGTAGCCCAGGATCTCCCCTGGGTTCCACTCATATAGAGGGAAACACTATATGATTTTTAGGATGGCCCTTCTGCATGCTGTAGCAAATGTCCTGTGAACATATAGTGGGGGACCCAATTCTTAGTTACCCATGTTTCCTGGTCTTGGGTTCAGTCTCTAAATTCAATCTCTCCCATTCCTACCCTTCTAAGTTCCCTGCCAGATGCACCTCTCCCAGCCAGTCCAGCAAGCAGCCAGAGGGTGGGGGAGTGGGAGACCTGGGTGGGTTTCCAGGACCAGTTGTCCCCTGTGTAAACCTCTCTCCAGGTTTGGTTTTCTGCTGGTCACGTAAGCACACTCTGTGTCATGCAGTGTGTGTTTATTGGCTGTATTTTGGGTCAAACTCGGGTTTGCCAGGAATCGGCTTCCTCAGTTGCCAGCACCCTGTGCTGCAGCTGCAAAATTGTCCTTCCTTTGTCTTCCACATGCTGCATGGAGAGATGGCAGCTTCTTTCCCAAACAAGGATATTGTGTAGTGGGCATTTCAGTTTAGTGGGCAATGTCCTGGATCTCTAAATGCTCCATACCCAGACACGCCTTGGACCTCCTAAAAATGTGGGTTCCTTCAATCCCCACATCCCTCCACTGTGCTCATGGAGGGACCGCTCTGGCTGCAGCAGTGGCTGGACCACTGGGGATTTCTTCTTTATTTTATTGTAGCCAACCTCCTGAGTTCCCGATCTGCTTTGAATGTCCAGTTTTAAATTCCGGGGGAGTCCCCCCACTTTTCTTTTTGGTTCACCCACCTTGCAGAGGAGCTGCCTGTCTGCTTTCTTGGTTTCACTCCACAGAGCAGCCGGGAAAGCAGCCTCCTCTTTTCCACATCTTGAAACGCCTCCAGCCTGTGCTTTCTTGTCTTGCTTCTTTGCTTTCCTCAGGGAGAGTAGGAGGGAATTTTAGGACGGCCATTCTGCGTGCTGTAGCTAAAGCCCTGTGAACTGCTCGCTGCTTTCCCCTTCACTCGGGGGAAGAAGGAGCAAACAGGACACAGAAAGCTGGGGAGAAGGCACTCTTCCCAGCCCTGTCTGGACCCCAGGCCTTTCCTTCACGTCCTTTTAGAGGCTCTTTCATGGGCTTTCTGTATTCTCTGACCAGTAGAGTCCCTCAGCCCACAGGGGCTGGTCTAGGACCCCACCGGTACCAAACCCAAGGATGCTTAGCTCCCACGTGGATTTGCATGGAACCTACACACATCTTCTCATGAACTTTCAGCATCTGTAGGTGACTTGTATTACCTACAACAACATAAATGCCACGTAGATAGATGTTGTTCTGTATTGTTTGGGGTATAACAACAGGAAAAAAGCCTGCATGTGCCTAGTACAGACACTGTTTTTTCCCCAATACGTTTGGTCTGCAGCAGGATGACCCTGTGGATACAGAACCCACAGACATGGACGGCCTCTATGCTCAGCCAGAGGCCCAAGGGGGGCCCACAAGGCATACTATCCCCTCAACATGACTCTGCCCTGAACTCCTACGGCCTGGGCTGCCTGGGCCTCTGCCTGTCTCTTTGGAGGCAGTGGCCTCTGCCTGCATCCCCATCCTGCGGCCACCAGGGGGTGTGCTGGGGCAGTCGCAGGGCGCTCTTGGTTACCCATCTTTTTTCATATATTTTGCCCAATGTTTTGGTTGTTTCAGGTCCGGGAACACAGCTGTCCCCAGTCTCTCTACCTCTCACTGGAAGCAGAGATGGCTCCAAGCCCGTCTTCATCTCTCCATGCTTTACTGTTTTCAGATGCTCTCATCTTTGTACTGAGCCTGTTCCCTTTCCATCATCTTACTAGCCAAGCTCCTCCATTTGTAAAGTAAGCACACGCATGTGCACACACACACACACACACACACACACACACACCACGGCGACCTGCTGTAGGAAAACACGGGCAACTGGAGGAGGATTCCTACAAATCCACGATGATAAAACATAAAAGGTCAATCGTTTTTGCCCAACAGCAACCCCCTCACAAGCCAAGGGCTGTGAGTGTCATGAAGCCAGGTGGGGAACCGCAGTCCTTGTTTCCTGTGCTGTGTGGGGAGAGGAGTGGGCTCTCCACGCCATGCAGGTGGGCATTCATGCCCCTGGGCTCCCGTGGACACTCTGCCCACAGGTGTAAAGAAGCTTGAAAGTGAGCATGCCGGCCCCAAGTTTACTTCTAGGCGCTCTTTCTGAAGTTGAGAATATGAACAACGGTTTAGGCTCCACCTTTCTTGCATCCTGTCTACACTGGTGCAAATGCTGAAGGCACAGAGAAGGCCACAATGGAAAACTGGTCAACAATCTGATACACCCGTAATTTGGTTTTGTGTGTGTGTGTGGTCAGCAGGATAGCCTGGATAAAAAGTAAAAGATGTGATTTTAATATAGGTAATGTATATATTAAATATATATATATATCATATGTAAAGTAAAAATAGAGTTTACAAAACAACAAGTACCACATAGTCCCATCCTGGTTTTTAAAAATCAGTGTATAGAAAACGATGGCGCCCTACGATATCAGCGCTATTTCTAACTGGTGAATTTATGAGTGTGCTTTTATCTCCCTATGTTTTCAGATCTTTCTGTCATAAACATATATTGACTTCATAGTAAAGAGTAGGGTTATTTTTCAGTTATTTAAAATGTTTAGTAAATATGTGTCTTGATGGTGGTACAGGCCATGACCAGCAGCCTCCTCCACGAAGGGCCAGGTGCCGATGACCTTAGGTGTTGCTGACTTCATGGTGCATGTGGCTGCCCAGCCACCAGAGCACCAAGTGACCGTGGACCTCACACATGAGCAGATGAGGTCATGTTCCAGTGAAACTTGATGTCCAAAAGGAAGTAGCAGAGGATTGGCCCAAGGATGTCCTGGCTGACAGCTGCTGTGGGCACCCAGGGCTTGGGGTGACTGAGGGCCGTGCCCACAGGCCTTCCCCATTGCCCATCTTTGCTTGGGCCCTTAAAAGTCCACTTGCCAGAAAATGTACCTTCTTTACAAAGGACCCAGGGCTGTTTCTCTCATTTAGACCATTACTCCATTATTATCTTGACTTGTTCTTTCCTCAATTGAGAGGATCATATTCAGCCCCAGGATCTTGGGGCTCTAAGCACAGGAAAATTAGATGCTTGGCGGTGTTATTTGGGGGGCTGAGTAGTCGTTTCTGCGGTTAGACAGGAAAGAGGGACAGCAAGGCCTGTTCCTTTGTCGTTTTCAGGGTGGAGCTCAGGGCTCGGCGCTGCTGACAGGGGAGGTGGCCGAGCACGTAGATGAGCGCCTCCCAAGCCCCCACCTGCCTGCAGGGCTCCGGCACTCTCTCTGTCACTGAGTCTTGACAGCAGTGTCCTTCCCTGTGGTTCTCCTTGTCACCACGTGTCGTGAACTAGATGCTGCATCCTTTGGGTTGGGGTCCCCCAGATGCTGAAGATCCACCCGTGGGACAGGAGTGAGGCAGGGAGGGTGTGCTGAGCCAGGCTGACTCCAGGGTGGGACGCGAGCTCTGTCTGGTGCTGCAGAGGACACAGCCGTGGGCCAGGTGGGCACGAGTAGATTCCACTAGAATTCCCGCCCCCTTCCTCTTCCTCTGAGGACACACAGCAACGCCACTTAGCTGGCTACCAGGCTCAGGCCCAGGTGTTGTCCCCTCCGTGGCACTGCAGGCTGTGGCTGTGCGTGCCCTTCTGCGGGGTCCCCTCCTCTCCGTGGCCCCAGCCCCTGCAGACCTTGGAAGGTGCTGCCCTTGCTGTGTGGGCCTGGATCCCTGAAGGCACACTGTCTCAAAGCCTCCCTCCTCCCAGCACTAGGACATCCCAGCCTTTGGGACCCCAATGTGCTGCAGGGAGGTGGCAGCCGGGGTCCTCCGTGCGATTTCTGCTGGAGGGGACCGCTGAGCTCAGAGCCGTGCATCTCTCCCCTTCTGTCTCCTCAGAGATGGCAGGTGCTCCAGTGTCTGAGATCTCGGGGCCCTTCTCCACCGAAGACATAGCCAGCAATTGTGTCCCCGCCCAGGCTTTGAATGACCCCATTCTGTGGATCGTCTCCTACACCCTCATGAGCGTGTGCGGAGTCATCCTCCTCATCCTGATCCTCCTGCTGCTCATCCCCTTCCAGTGCCGGCACACGCCCCGCGACCCCGAGGTCGTCAACGATGAGTCCTCTCTCGTCAGGCATCGCTGGAAATGAAGAGCCACGTCTGACTCTCTGACCTTGACCTTGGCTCTCCACAGGACTCCGCGTCCAGGGTGCCGCGTGGGTCGGGCCAGGCTCCTTCCTCTGTGCATTGGTTGGGAATCTCGTCCTGCTCCCACATGCCTTCCAGATTCACTGTACCTTGATTATTCTTGATCTTAAAGCTTCCGGTTCTTCTTTCCTACTTCCAAGAAAAATGGTAATAAAAAACACCTCATTCTAAACCAAAATGGAGTGGATCCGGCTTCAAGCTTTACGGAGCTGCAAACTGACCAGGTGTGCCATCAAAAAAAAAAAAAAAAAAAAGGCAAGCCATGACTGGCTTTCTTTCTCTAACCTCTTGAAAAATGTGTGTGCAGAGGGTTCATAACCCTGTTAGCTTCCTGGGAGCTTTTGTATTAATAGTATCTAAGGGTGTTTTGCACCAGGCTTTGGCGTGGGTTGGGTGGCACTGGAAGACTTTGCAACATGGTGCAGGAGGAGCCGTTGCCCCAGCCCTCATAGCCTCTCCCGCAGAAGCGGGGCCTCCTTCCTGTTGAGGCACAGGCGAAGGGAACCTGCTCTTTTGTACCCAATGAAGCTGTGCTATTGTTGGTGGAAAGTTAAAGTACTACCTCTATGACTTTGCCCAGGGTCCTGAGACTGGGTGGGGTGGGGCAGCTTGATGCCAGCTATGTCCTCACCCGCCAGAGTCCTCATCCCACCAGGTGAGAAGGGCCCACTGAGCTTGGTTCTGTGGCCATGCTGGCCGGGACCACACACCCTTCCTCCTGCACAGCTCAATTAGCAGGGCCTTCAGGAGCCAGACAAATGCGACTTTGATGGCAGAGTTGTTTCTGTTTCTAGGTCTTCTCTGGAAGTGGGTTGGTTGGTCCCCCTCTGGGAAACAGAGAAGTGGCTAAAGGCCCACGCTCTGACCCACTGCAGGGGAAGCCAGGTGAGGGACACGGAGTAGCTCTGGTTCTCCCTGTGCTCTCAAGCCATGTGCTTCCCTCTGCAGAACTGCGGGGCTCAGGGTGACTGCCCGGATGCACTCAAACAGAGCTGTTTGGCCGTCGACCTTTGGTGACAGGTGTTTAGTGGTGTCCTTGTTTGGGGGGAAATCCCCACTTGCTGTCGCTCATGTGAGGCCTTTGCCAAAGAGAAGTGGAGCCTTAACTCGCTGCAGCCGGCTTACATGACCTGATGCAATCAGAAGGTCCCAAGCCAGTCTCCCTTCTCTCTTCACTTTGCAGTGCTACTGGGGCGGGTTTGGTGTATTATAGAATTCCTATCAGCAGTGCTAAGCACCCCCCTCCCCGGCAGGAGTGTTCTTGTTGTGTGTGTGGACGTTCAAGCCACCTGTTCCGCTCATGAGGTCCCTGAGTCACCTCCATATTGAGAAATACATGACCATGCCAAAGAGACATGGGGGCCTCCCAGGCAGGTCATGGTGAGCTCGTAGATGCTGGCAGCCTAAAGAATCTTCTGTGAGATTCCCGTGGGGGAAGAGCTGAGCTGGATCTGAGAGGAAGCTGAGCACACAGAGGGGAGAGAGGAGTGTCCTCACCTGCTCTTGTCTTGGCTGGCCTCTGCTGATCATTTCAAAATGTGTTGCAGAGCTAGACATCTCTGGCAGTGCATTTCGCTTCTTATCCCGATGACTTCTCCATGGATTCCTGTTTTGTGAGCCTCTTTGTATCAAAGTGAAGCCAGTTATCCTAAACTGCACCTCCTCTTTGCTGTAAAAAACCTGACCCCTGAAATAACAGGAGGGGTGCGGGGTGTGGCCGGCAGCTGGGCTGTGGGTCCTGGGACAGGTGCCGTCTGTTCCTCTTTGCTCTCCTGGCAGATCAGCAGGCACAGCTCTCAGAATACAGGAGCCTAACAAATCAGGTTCCCCCGAGGCCCTGGATGGAGTTGGCAATAATGCTCTTTGCTGCGCATCTAATTTCCCTACCTTTGCATCTCCGATGCCATTGGATGTGACATTTTAATGGGAATGCTTAAATTACAAAAGCATAATTTAGCAACAAGAGTGGAACAGACAATTGAATTTAGGACACTTTCCTGGCATGCAATGCAGCTGAAAATTGGACTTTTGAGTCCAAACTGTGATAGTGACACCCACCTCCTCAAGTTATGTAAATTGAGACTGCCTGACACACCCGCAGAGAGATTTGCTTTGAACAGGAAGGGAGGCTGCAGCCCTTTGAGGGTGTCATTTTTTACCTTGCAATTCACCATGGAAGGGTCTGGAAATCAGCCCTGGCCTGAAAGGAGCAACTGAGCGATTGCATGTTAGAAGCCTCCTCAGCTTCAGAGTGGAGCAGGTTCTCCATGAACCAGCTTATTTTAAGTAGTGTGCTGCTTCCTTCTTGGTAACTTACTCAGAAGTCTGAAGTGAAGCCCTGCCTTCGGAAACTGGAACTATTTATAAAATACAGCAAGAAGCGAGGAGGGGGTTGAGTCTTTTTCCCCCTTGGGAATTTAAAGGAACCATGAGTGACTGGCATCTGATCCGCTGGCACATGTCCCACGCCCTATTGCCTTTCTTCTGAGCCCAAAACAAGTGCCTGGCACTGAAGAAGCCCTGCCCTGTGCATGACCCTGGGTGCTCCAGCTCAACACGGTGCTTCTGAGCCTGGAGAAGGACGTCTCCGGGCTCATTCTGAAGCCCAGAGGTTTGAGTTGGAGATAGCCTTGGGGTCAGTGGTCAGAACTGTGGAGCCGTTCCCAGCAAGACAGCCGTAAGGACGCCATGGAGCTTGGGGCCATAGATTTGGGGATTCGGCTGCAATTAGGGGATTCATTCTCTCCCTTAAGAGGAGAAAGAAGAGGAATCATTTAATTATTTAGTCAAAAATGGGGGTTTGTTGAATTCTTCATGCCACATCCCATTTGGTGGATCTGCCACACAGGGTCCCATCCTGAGTTCTGGCTTCCTGCCGCTCCATGTCCCCAGGAATAAGTCAGTGCCAAACTGTGTTTCATAACCACGAGTAATTGGGTTTCACAGCCTTTATCCTTATTAGTGGAAATCAGATAATTAGGTAGAAACCCAATATGTTTTCTCTTGCACAAACTATTTAGAATTGATTATGGAACCATTCAGGGAAAAGAAACTTACCCTAAGATTTTTTTTTCCTTTTTTAAAGAAAAACTGCCCGACACCATAAAAGGTACAGTTGTGGGGTCTGCCAAGGGAGAGACTAGATTTTTAGTACTGGGTAAACTCCACAAACCTCTATTAGGCTTAACACTTTTTAGACTTGAACTTATGACTGTTTATCAGTTCAAAAGCCATCTGGAAAAATTCTTTGGGGGGTGGGGGAGGGATGATGCGATTTCCAGTGTGCTGACTGACAGGGAAGCAGGTTTGACGCCTTCAGGAAACGTGCTTTCATTCCGGCCACCTCAGATTTCTTCCTCACAGTGGCTGGATCTGTGGAGGTGTGGTTTGTTTTAGAGATCCAGGCCCCAGGTTGCAAGAATACTCAAGATCATGTCCCCGTCAGCATTAATGGCCTGAGAGAAGGTGGGCTGGTGGCCTGTGAGCTGCCCAAGCTGGGGAGGGGTGTCCACTCCAGAGACAGAGTGCAGGGTTATCGGTGTTCGGTGGACTCCGGGAAGAGGGCAGGACAGGAAGGAGCCAGAAGAGAGGTGGACCCACAGTCTGCGTTGGTGCAAAAACACTGTGGGCTGCTGTCCCAGGGGTGCTCTCGGTCCTGGCCCTGCCCGCACTGTAGTGATGTCCCAGAGGGTCCTCTCAGACTGGTCACCGTAGGAGAGGAGCCGTTAGACTGAAGGAACTTGCTTTATAGCCATATTTAGAACCCTGTTCTAGTAAATAGAGAGGCCCAAACTGCCCTGCAGGTCCAGGGCTACGACTGAGAACTTTGGAAGGCAGGGTCAAGAGACTGAGGCCAGGGGACTTTGCCAGGTTACCTATGGGGTCTGAGCTCCTGGGGAGGGCTCCTGGCAGCTGCTGCCTGGATATTCTTCCCGAGAACAGAGTAACTCGGGCCAGCCCAGCCACTCTGGCCACACTCCTTTCCCAGACACTTCCAGAAAGAAGAACTTGAGGGAAACCAGATCCTTCTTCATGTCACTGCTGTCTGCCTCCGAGCCCTGCCCCCAGGGTGGCCCCCAGGCTCAGCATCCCTAGCAGGTCCAGGAGGTCCCAAAGTGAACCTCAGTCCTACCCAGAATCAGCGTGGGACAGCCTGTGGGGCAGGGCCACGCTGAGAATGGGCCAGGCTGGCCTGTACACAGGACGCACCCACAGAGCCCCACACGTCACAGCCCGAACAGAACCTTGCTGGTATGGTCATCCCAAGTGCTGGGTGTGTGGTGCAGACTTGGTTTCAGTTGACATGGCTGTGCCCCCAGTGTAGCCCCTAGGAGGAGACAAGCAACCTGGGCCTCTCTTGCCACCAGCCCCACGTTGACATTGATGTGTGTCCGGGGTCTCCAGCGAGCTGGGAGACAAGTTTTTGTTCACAACACATGCACAGACGGGCGTATCACGAGGAGCCCAGTGTCCCCCCATGGCCAGGCCTCTTTCTTTCTGGTAAAGGCCAGCTGCGGACTCTGAGCTGTCTCCTGATGTGAGCGGGTTTCCACCTGTTACATCTTGGGGCTCCGTGGAAGAGAAATTCCACAAGTTTCACGGCTCTGAGCTGGGCTCTCAGGGCAAAGTGTTCAGAGGGCATTCAGAGGCTATCCTCTTTGAGATCAAGGGGGTGGGGGGAACTGCTAATTAAGGATATGTTAATATTAAAAATCACAATAAAATTTATTAACAAATTGTATGCAATTTTGTGTTCTTTGTTGCTAGGGGTATAGAACTGGGGGTTACCTCCCCCCACACACATTTTCCTAATTGTGGATGCGATGTCACACATTGTCATCAGCAAGGGCGGAAGTTCTGTTTGGTGTAGCAATTGCTCGGTACACGTGAGCACCCGGAGAATGAACGGGATCTGTCACGTGCTAATGACAGATTCATGGGATCTAAAATGACATATTTTCTACCATTTCTGTTCATTTTTACTGTTGACCATTCTTGAGGTTGAAAATACCTGTATTCGGGCATTGGGAGGGGCCACTCATCTCTCCTTAAAGTGACGGGCTCACTGCCACGTGGGCAGTGGCTGTTAGGGTTCTGGTGGAAGAGCTTCCAGCCTGCACTGAATTCTAAGCAGATGCCAAAAGTAGAGCCTGGCAAAATGTATTTTATGCATATCTCAGATTTATATCTTTTAACACATGATTCCTAAGTGTAACTTGTATTTCTGGCAACGCTTAAAATGATTTTTATATTTCCCTTTTGGAATTTTCCTCCATTTCCAGCACACTGACTTTAATTATAGTTGTGATTTGAACAAGAAGATATTCATTCCGTCTTTGAAGGGGCTCAGCGGCCGTGGACAAATGTAGAAACGATTGCTGTGCAAAACGTGGAGTTTTCTAAAATGACCTTATTTTTATACTTATATGCTGCACTGATTTAAGATATAGACCATTGAAAAGGAAATAGAATATATTGGTTTATTTGAATAAATAATACTCTAACTTGTTGGGTGTGAGTTTTTTGTTTGTTTGTTTGTTTGGGGTATTTTTGGTTTGTTTTTTTACGGACTTCAGTTGTTCAGGCCACACTTCTGAGACCCCTGGGGTGGTGTGTCATGGGCTGTTATACACAGCAGAGACACTTGGTGAGTGAGGCCACCTCCTCTAGAGCTGTGATTCAGCTGCAAGACCACCCTTCAGAACAGGGTTACTACTCACCTTTGGGTACCCAAGGGAAAGGGGGAAAGCAATTTCAAACTATTCAGGCCTGATTGGAAGGCGTAGCTAGAGTTACTGGAGAAAACGAATAGGACACCTACTTTCTAATAGCCATGAAGATCGCTGGGTTTCCTATTCAGCCTTCTCTAAGCTGCCCTCCCAAGCATGGAATTCTACACAACGCAGAACCTTAGGCGGCCTCACAGGCGTGATCCCACGTGTCTGCCACGAGGTGGCGCTGTTGGGAAGTGTGGTGGTCCAGGTTTGTGCTCCTAAAATTTGTTCTTTTTTTTTTTTTACAGTTTTCACAGGCAGGTTTTATCAAGTGTGTGTATGTGTAAGCTCTATTCCCAAAAGTGCCTGAGGATGCCAAGCTTTCAACTCTGCTGCCAGAGAATCTGAAAAGTAAGCTGGCTAGCTATGTAGTCAATCTTCAAGGTTACCCCCAATTACTCATCTCCATTCCCAAAAGGTCCCTAGGTGTTTAGACCAAGCTCTCCAAATGCTCTCTGGAAACGTCTGCTTGGCTGTCACCCTGGGAGGGAAACTGAAGCACAGAGTGGTGCCAGAAAGTCTCCAGGCTCCTCCTGGGATGGCCCAGTTGATTACCAGACCCATGATCACAACCACTATGCCTTTATAAGATTAAAAGTGAGAAATCGAAAGGAAGATTGTTTTTAAAAAACTGAAGATTTTCAAACACCATAATGCTACAAGGCTCAAATACTGGAGAAAATATTTGCAACAAATGAATAGAGAGCAGCAAATTCTGGCCACATGCTGTGACATTTCACCTTCAGAACAACCCCTGTTGGTCACACTGTTACCAAAAATCTTTTTTTTTTTTTTTTTTTTTTTTAATGCAGGGTAGAAGACAGGGGCACAGAGAAGACAGACCAGGGTAAATAGGAGTGACTGGGAGGAGACCACCCTGCAAGGTGACCTTCCGTAAGCCAAGACCCTAAGCATGACACCAAGGTACCAAGCATGAAAGCAAAGGCGTCCAGCCCAGCACACACATCTCATCCAGATAAGCAGGTTGTAGGAACTGCCTTGAGGCTGGGCCACGCTGGGTCTGGAGTCTAGCTAATACCTAGAGATGGTAAGCTACTCCCGGGAGCCTCCCTTTCAAACACAAACCCGAACACAGCCACCACTTCTGTGGGCTCTCACACTCAGGCCACTGTCTAGCCCTGCCCTTGGCACACAGGTCAAGTACTGGACAACGAGCACAGCCTCTGCCCCAGAGCCAGCCCGTCCTCAGCCTGCTGACCTCACCTCTGGCCCCCCACCCACCATGAAAACCACAGTCCATTTGCCCTGCCCCTTCCCCTCCCCCTTGCTGTCTCTCCTGTTCCCTGAGTGGCCCTGCATGTAGTGCCATGGCCTTTTCAGCCATTCAGGAATGTCATCGGCTCCCACCCCAGGGCATCCCTGGCCACCCATCTCTGAAGCCACTTGGCACCCAGAGGGATCTCTGTGGTTCCAGCAGATCGTTCAGCATGGAGCCCTTGCCTGAACTCGGTCCCTGATGTCCGTGATGGTGGGCAGGGCCAGGCCCCAAGGGAGTCAACCCCCTTCCCACTGAGTTCTCGGATTCCTTGAGCCTAGGCCAGATGTCTCCTGCTGCAGGCTTGGTGCCCGCTGGTGCTGGTGGCAGAAGCCAGCGGGACCCTCCTCGGGGCTCTGCCCGCTGCACTGGAGCCGGCTCAGCTGGCCAGTCACCACCGCCCACATCAACTGAACCCTGTGGGGAGGGGCAGGGAGCAGAGGGAAGAGTCGGATGGGGCGCCCCCCTCATGGGGACCTCCCAAGGGCCCCGGGCAGCCCCCAACTCAAGGGGTGCAGGAGTGTCTGGGGGCCTTGGGTCCCCAGACCCTGCAGCAGGGTAAGGAGCATGGAGAGGGTGACCCCAGGCTCCTGCCATCCTGCCCTGCCATCCTGAGCCCCTCTGCTGGCAGAGCCCCGAGTGTCCCCAACTCAGGGGCAGCAGGCTGCCCATGGTCTCAGGTCCTGACGCCTTCCAGGCTGGCACTGGTGAGAGACATGCTCTTCCTCTCCTCGTGTCCCCAAGGTCTCAGGGGCTGAAGGAGGGCCAGGACCAGGGGCAGTGCTCAGATGGCCCGACCTAGGCCCAGGGCCTGAGCTGCGGACATCAGCATTCACAGGAAGAGATGGCCTGGAGAGTGCCCGTGAGGTGCCCAGCTCAGCCCGTCGCCAGCCATGGGGCTAGAACAGAATCTGAAGGGTCAGGGGAGGGCAGAGAGGGGCCAGAAGCCAGGCTGAGCGTCCCCGCATGAGTCCAGCCACGGGCAGGCCAGGCTGGAGTGGTCAGAGGCTGGGTTTGTGTTCAGCCCCTGCTCTAAGGCCTCTGCCCAGGTACTCAGACTCAAGAAGGAAGAGGATTCTGCTGTCCTTACAAGTGGCCAGCATCACTGTGCCCTGTGGAGGGCTGGTTCTTGTATTTCAAGCCAGTGTCCACTCTGCACCCTGAGAAGTCAGTAGATATGATCAGCCACCTAAAAGCTAGGTGGCAAGGCGCCCGCGATCCCATCCTCCAGGTGACACTCCCTGACCCCTGAGGTCCCTGCCAGCTTTCTGTGATTTTCCAGGCCATCCAGCAGCTCAGAGGTCACTGATCCACACTCCTCCAAAGGGGCAAGGCTCTCAGACTCTTGGTCACAACACACTCACAAATAGCCGGAGACAAGGGAGAGTGACTTCCTGTACAGGAACGCTGCTCCCACAAAGGAGGTGGCCTGGCCTGAACCACCCAGCGTGCCCATCAGGGAGCTGGGAGCAGGCTGAGCCAGTGCTGCAGCTTGCAGCTGCCCGAGCCTGAGCCCAGCCTGGGCATGAGGGCTGGGTCCACCTCTGGCAGAGTCCCTGGGGACAGTCACCCAAAGCTCAGGTCCCTGGCAAGGCTGGAGCCCTTTGCTCGAGTTCTGCCGTGGCTCAGTGGATCCCGCTCTGATTCCAGAACCAAGGCTGTGACCAGAGCTGACCTAGAGCTGCGCTGCACGGCCCCACAAGCCCACACAGGGCTGGACAGCATGGCATGGCCGGGACCAAGCTCACCGGCTGCGCCCAGTGTTTGAGGCAGGAGCTGGGACTTTCACTACTTGGAAAGTCACACTGAGAACATCCCTAGCGTAGCCACCCGCTTAGGGGTAACAAACCCACAGTCCGTGTTTGAGCCCCAAGAGCCACAGGCCACCTGGAGCCCCCTCCTGGGATGGGGACTCAGACCATGTGAAACCCCTGCACTCCCAGGAGCGCTGTTTCTGTGGCAGGATAAAGGGGAACCTGACCAACCTCAGGCCTCTGGGGCTCATGGCCGCCTGGGGGAGGGTCTGCCCCTGGGATCCATTCCTTCCTCAAGGGACTGAGCCTGCCCTGGGGCTTCCCCACGCTGGTAGGGGACCAGCTCTGTGCCACAGGAGGACTGTACTCAGGGCGGAGGCCCTGGCGTGGGAGAGGACAGCCGAGTCCAGAGTGTCATGGAGCAAGGTTCAGGCCAGCCCCCAGCTCCTCCCCAGCATGGTCCAGCCTCCAGCGGGCCAGCCGGGTTCTAGAGACCAGGTGCTCCGCTCTCCTCTGTCCAGCTCTCTCTGGCCCTTCCTTCCTCTGCTCACCCTGTGGGGCCCATTCCAGAGCTGCCCTCAGTGAGGGCCATGAGGACGCATCCTTGATGTTCTAGTATGTTCTGCACAGGAGATGGATGTCAGGGAGCTGCCATGGAGTGGGCAGCAGCGGGGTTCACCCCCGTGTGGGGTGGCAGAGGACAGTCCAGCCCTGGACTGAGCACAGGCCCCACCCAGTGAGGAGTCACTGGGGGAGGGTCCCCAGGGCTCTGCCTCCTGGTTCTGAACACATGGGGAAGGGTCAGGACATTACCCCTGGCCGCCTATGACCTGTCAGGAAAGTCTGGGGACTCTGGTGTGTTATGGCACATCTTGGACATGGGGGGCCCCAGCAGGCTTAGCTTCCAGATAAATTGCCCTTCCCTGGAGCCAGACTCCACCTTCCCCCCCAGACCCTCCAGGGATCTCCAGGAAAACTGCACACAGCAGAGCAGAGTCCATGTCAGGTCTGGAAACCTCGGATTCCATTTCTGTCCCACAGAACTGCAAGTCCCTGCAAGATTGGGCAGAGCCTGGCAAGGGACCTGGCCACGGGCAATGACTCTAGCAGCCACCAGAGGGCGGCAGCCACTGCGAACGCGTCAGCCTTAGGGCTGCTCCCAGGCAGGATGGGGAGAGGCCTGGGGTGCCTGGAGGGAGAGGCCTGGAGGTGTCTCTGGAGGGAGAGGACAAGTGGTTTCTTTGGAGAGAGAGACTTGGGGCCATTAGGACGTGACACTGGGGCTGGGGACACAGCTCAGATGGTAGCGTGCTTGTCTCGCATGCACAAGGCCCTGGGTTCAATCCCCAGCACCAGAAAAAAAAAAAAAAAAAAAAAACACCAAAAAAAAAACACACAAGGAGTGGCCCTGCCCGCCCAGCCTTATGAACTGGCGCAGTCCTTTCCTCACTGCAGCCGGCGCTCAGCTCTGGAGCTCCCGGGCTCCGGGTCCTGCTGCAGGGGCACAGGCAGCCCCCACCTCGTGGAGACGCCTACCCCAGCTGCGGACTATGCCAAGCCCACAGTCCTCCTGCATCACGACTTGTAGACAAACCCGACACCGTCCAAGGATTAAGAAGCTTCATGGTCAGAAGAGATCTGGGTGGGGGTGTGCATGGGAGGGGACAGGGGCATAACCCAGACTCACCCTGCCCCTGACAGGCAGCATCCAGTGTGGCCTGAGTCCCTCCCTGTCAACGGGCAGCAGAGTTAGAGGAGATCACTCGGCTGTGGCTGCACAGGGAGCCCAGGCCCCAGCAGGACTGGTCGCCTGAGTGTCCTGGACAAGGTCCCTCTGCTGGTTGGTCCTTGCCCCTCGTGCTGGGGTGGTCCCTGCCTTCTGTGTGGGCTCAGGCTTTCCTGAAGGCAAGAGCTGCACTGCTCCTCTGAGGGCCAAGGCCACTGGTGCCCACCATCCCCGGGGCACTGCTGCTCGGCTGCCCTCCGTCCTGGTGGCCCCAGGGGATGAAGGTCAAGCAGCAGCATGGAGGCTCGGGTGTGGGTGTGGCTCGTGGCTGCCCTGGGTCTCCCTGCTGGCCACACAGGGCCTCTCCGTCCTGCACACCCCACCAGCCCCCCTCTCGGCCAGGACCTCTCACCAGAACTGGCAGAGCGTCCTCTCCACCAGGACCCTGAGAGCCCCACCTGCAGGCCAGGCGCCCAGCAGGTACCAGTGACAACCTGAGGTCATGGCTTCCCAAGCTTGCCCCCTCCCCGGCCATCTCTAGGAAACAGCAGGACGCCCTGGGGAGGGCAGCTTCAGGGCAGGTCGGCACAAGGCCCCTCCTCCGGCCATACTCAGGGTTCCCCAGGTACAAAGCCAGTCAGAGAAGTGCCGGGCAGCAGGGTTTATTAGGGACAGGAGGACACCCACCACGAGCCCTCCCACCCACAGCAAGACCAGGCTCCTGACAGGACATTACAAATCAGGAAGGAAACTGGCAGGGCGCTGAGCCCTCTGGCCGAGCTCAGGGCTCCCCTCTGACCACTGGGAATCACAGGCTCCCAGAGCCCCCAACCCTCATCCAGGGGCCAGCAGAGCCCTTGCCTGGGCAGCCGGGCTCATGCTCCCTCTCTGCTGGAGGACAGTGGTCACAGAGCCACCAGGAAAGGCCAGGGCCGCCTCCCTGTGCCGTGGACCTGGTGCACACAGCCTTAGCCAGGGAACTTGGCCAGCCGGTGCCGAGCCTGGGTCAGGCGCGAGAGCCGCTCCTTCAGGAACTTCCTCTTGTCGCTGGTGTCGCTGCGCTCCTTCAGCAGCCAGCCACAGGCGTCCTTGTCCTGCAGGAGCAGGAGCATGGCCTTCTGCAGCTTCTGGCCGAATGTCTTCAGGACGAAGAACTGGACGATCAAGGGCACGAGGCTGGAGATGCGGTTGTGAGCCTCCTGGAAGGAAGGGACAGGCCACAGGAGGCGAGGCCAGGTCAGCAGGGCACGCTGACCTCCCCACAGGAACCCTGGACGCACCCAGACTGGGGGTGCAGGCCCTCGCCTGGGCTCAGTTCTGACAGAGGCTTCTGTGCTGGGGACGGGGGGGCCCTGCACGGGGCAGAGAACCACCCCACAGGTGTCCAAGACCAAGCTGGAGCGAGTGTCCCCAGCCTCCCTGACCATTGCTCGTCCTCGTGGAAGAGGCAGACATTCCTAAACCAGGCAGCAACACACTCGGCTCAAAACCACGTCTCCACATCCCCGACGGCTCCTCTGCACAGGCCGACCTCAGGAAATCAGCATGTGCTGGGGCTTGGCAAGTCCTGCGACCTCTCTGGGGCTCAGTCTCCCTCCCTGGGAGGCAGGGTGCATGGCAGGACCCTCTGGGATGGCCCAGGAGATGAAGCGTGTGGTCAGGTGCCAGCGAAGAAGACGCCAGGCAGGCGAGGAGCACCCAGTGGCTGCTGCAGGGGAGGCTGAGAGGGAGCAGAGCATGGTGCCCTGGGGTGAGCTGGGTGCTGTGCAGGAGGGGACGGCTGCAGGCAAAGGGGCCCTTGGGGGACATGCTGGGACCTGGGCATGCAAGAGTCAGCTGGCCCTAAGTAAGGAGATGACTCTCTACATTGTGGGTGGGCCTTGTCCAGTCAGGGAAAGGCCTTCAGGGCAAGAAGAAACCCCAGCCGCGGGCTCGGCTCACTTGGCCCCAGTTTCCAGGTCCACAGTCACTGGCCACAGTCATTGGCCAATTTTTGACTTCTTAGACATATCCCTCTGGTTCTGTCTGCCTGCAGAACCTGGCTTGGCACTGCAGGCTTCCACAGGCATGGGCTACGGACAGGGTCACCTCTGCAACATCCCTGTGGTAGCAGAGGCTGCAAAGAGATGGTGCTGTCAAGAGGTGACGGACTCCTGTGCTCCACCCTAACGTGGGACACTGGGCAGTCACTGGGGGAGCCAGGTAGCTCTTGGCATCTGAGTGGACCCATCTCCAGGGAGCAGTGCGAGGGGCCATGTGCAGGGCCATGGGCAGCCTGTGAGCCTTTGTGCAGAAGGAGGAGAACACGCAGGTGCAGCGCAGCTCTGCAGCGCACGGACTCACCTGGGAGCAGCCACAAGACCCTGGAGAAGGGGTGGAGCTGGCTGATGGTCACCTCACAGCCACCGTGCCACAGACAGAGAGGTGCTCAGGCAGCAGGGAAACCACAGAACCCCTAGGATGGAGACCCTGCACATTTACCTTGCTATAGGCATCGAGGTGCTGGAAGATTTCAGCCATGGACGACTCCTCTGTAGAGACAAGCTGACTCCACATCACCCTCTTGGTCTCCTTCTCCCTGACGCTCTGCAACGCGCCCCGGTAGACCTGGTCCTGGCAGTACACAATCTGCTCCATCTGAAAGTGAACCCGGATCCACCTCTCCGCTCCCTGCTCTTGTTCCAGCCTGATGTCCTCAATCTTGGACTGCGGTGAGAGAGACACAGCTCAACCTCCCTCCACCAAGTCACCCGGGCAGTAGGCAGTGGGTCATCAGCATGCCCACAGCCTGGGTCACCAAGGTGAGGACAGCACTGCTTGGGGCAGCCTGGGCCACACACCTGCTCATGCAGGCCTCACCCCAGCTGAGGTCAGAGCCCTGGGGTCCTGAGCCCACTGAGCAGCCCTCTCCCCAGGTGGCCCTGCTGGGCTCTGGCCACGCCTGTCCTCTGGGCAGGAGGGTCTCCTTCACTCCTCGCTCTCTGCTCACTCTCCACATATGCTATTTCTGTATCCAGCTTCTCACTGAGTGCCACAGCCGGGGTTACGCCCACCTTGTGACCTCCAACCTGACCAAGGCGGCCTCTCTCCTGAGAGTCACTGGCTGCCATTCTGCCTGCTCTCTCCCTCCCCAGCCCTCCTCTGGCTCCAACCCGACCTGGTGGCCTCATCAGGGGATCCACCCGCCCGATGGAGGAACTGCTTCTCCAAGAGCCAACTAGAGGCCGGGAACGGACAGAGGAAACAGGTAGGGTCCCCCGCCAGCCTGGGGTCAGCCTTTGAAAGCACGGCTTCTTCTCACCTTGGCAGTTTTGTGGAGGTTAAAAAATTCAGCAAAGTTCTTTTCTGAAGCATTTGTGAAGGCGACTCGCACCATATCTGACCAAAGAGGAAAAGAGGTTCGACAGTGGTGGCGGCCCTGGTGGCTCCCACAGCCTGCACAGAGCCCAGGACACAGGCCAGGCCAGGGGCCAGGACTGCTCCCCCCCCGCCCCGCACCTGCAGAAGTGGGCCCTCAGGTCCTTGGAGGGGTCTCCTCGCTCAGTAGCCCTGGCCCCACTGCACAGAACACTCGTGTGAGCTCAGATTCAAAGAATGTGGCTTGTGGGGACCAGGATTCTAGTCACACTTAATGATAAAACTGTCACATCAGCCTGAAGGTTGTCCAGAGAACCTGCAGGACCACGATATTCATTTGAAACGAAATGCAAGAGCCGATTCTCACTACATAGAAATTCCCGCCATCGCTCTCGTGTTAGGAGCACACATTCCCGTTCTTCCTATTCACGGGATCGTCCTTGATCCCAGAGCACCAGATCATCACCCTTGAATAGTCGGAACTGACCCCAAACCTCAGCTTTGTGAAACACAAGTAGCTCCCGAGATGCTGATTGACTGCACTTCTCTTGGTAACTGCGGGGCCTGCTGCAAGGACCACAGGGTCACCATAGGCCAGAGCTCTGCAGTGACGAGGGTGCTGGTGGGGACGCCACCCAGCAGGCCAGGTTCCTGGGACGCACCCTGCTGAGCCCGGGGAGGCTGCTCCACCAGCTGGCCGCTGGCCACCTCTTGACCACTCTTCATGAAGAGGCAGGGTGTGCGGGGAGGGGAGGAAGGAGCCATCAGGCCTTCTCCAAACCTCGGGGAGATGGTCTCAGGAAGGGGTGAGAGAGGACACAGTCGGGTCTGCCCCTAGGGCTCTGACCTGGTTCCCTGACCACAGCAATGCCACCCACTGGACCCTTGAGGTGCCAGGCCCTCACTGGGTGCATGGCCATTCGCCAACCCTGCTTCTCAGGGGAGCCAACACACAGAGCTTGCAAGGGCTGTGCTCAGGGCTTGGGGCAAGGGGCAGGGTGGCAGAGGGAACCCCAGCCTGGCCCCAGCCCTGACATGCCTGTTGGGGGCATGGGGACCTCCTGCCTGATAGGAGCATCTCTCGCCCACTAAACATTCTGTGGGCACGGACAGATTCAGGATGAGGGTTGGTCACCAGGAGGACAAGCCAGCTGTGGAAGCTGCAATGTCCACCCCACCCCACCCTCCGGGGAGGGAAGTGGGGCTGGGGTTCCAGTCATCACCAGGCCCGGGTGGGGAAGCCTCCAGAAAACCTCTGAGCGTCTGAGCTGAGACCCACGCCACCTGTCATGGCGCAAGCCCGTGTCCTCAACACCCTCACCACGCACAGCAGAGGCCAGGCAGCATGTTCCTGGGGTCATCTGTGACGCCCCAACCGGAGGACGGGGCAGGGCCTGAGGGACAGGCAGGGATGTGCTCCTGATGGGCTATGCCTACTCTTGGGGACAGTCTGGGGGAGTGTGCCCTTAACCAGTGGGGTGGCAGTGTCAGAATGGAGCCCAACAGCAGGCTGGGGTCTGGGCGGCAGAGAGGGCTGCTGGGAGAAACCCCGGGAACAGCTGTGAATCTGAGCCCGGCTCCGATCACCCTCCCTGCCTGAGAAGTGAAGGCCAGAAAGTGACTTGGTGCTCACCCGTCACCCTGTGCAGCATGTCCACGGCCGGCTCCTCCAGGGACCTGAGCTGCTCCTTTATGATCGTCTCAAACGTCCTGTAATTCACAAAGCCTGGCAGCTCCCGGCCACGGTACTGGTTTTCAAACTTCCTGATTTCTTTACGCAGAGCTCCATGCCCTACAGGAGGAAAGGGGCTGTGGGTAAGCCCCCGCGGGTGGTCGACACCACCTTCCTGGTCTTCTGAAGACCTCAGTGGGAGAAGCGAATTCCCAGGAACCTCGATTTGGGAATGGATGACCCTCTGGTCTGTAGTAAGGAGACGGCTTTGTGGTGTCCCTAGGCCCCCCCAGGGGTCACACAGAGGAACAGCAGGCACAGGGTCTCAGGGAAGGCCTACTGGACAAAGCACTGGCCTGTGTCATTGTGTCACCCTGCTCCAGTTCTGAAAGAGAGAGAGGACGACACATCACCTCCCAACCAGGACCCCAGGGCCTCTGGACGCAGCAACGACCCTGACATCAGCTGCAGCCACCTGCCCACCAGGTGTGGTGACAGCGGAGGTGTCCGTCACAGAGGGGACAAGAGGGCACAGGCACCTCAGGTGTGCTGTGGTGACAGCGGAGGTGTCCGTCACAGAGGGGACAAGAGGGCACAGGCACCTCAGGTGCTGTGACGAGGCTCAGTGACACTGTCCACTAGGCAGAATGCTCAGCTTCTCTTCACACTGTGTGCCCAGGGTGCCTGACCGTGGGGACGCTCCTCAGGGTGCAGCCTCAGAGGGGCCCAGCTTCCCACCTGGTAGGATGGTCTCTGGGGCCTGTTTGCTCAGGGGTTTTCCTGGCAGGAAATTGTTTTTGAGATCAGTTCTCAGGCAACACCACTCACTCTGTCAAGTGGACAGTCCTGCGGTCTCAGCGTGTCTCACTGATCTGGGACCCCACCACTATCTAATCCACCACTATCTCCTCTAGAGGCTGAGAAGTCCTCCCCTGGAAGACGCCACAGGCTGTCACTGTCCCTGCCAGTTGGTTCCTCTCTCCAGTCCCTGCGACCACCACTCTGCTGGCTGACCGACAGCTCTGCCCACTGTGGACATGTCATAGGTATTGACGCAGGTGCATGTGGCCTGTTGGGACTGCTTCCTGCACCTCCAGGGTGTGTCCAAGGTCCAGCCATGCTCAGAATGGGTCACGCGTTGGGCCCGGGACTGAGAATTTCACTTGGCACAGTTGTGTGTGGTTTTGGGAAATTCCTGGAAATGCAGGTGGGGGTCCCACCACCTAAGGCCTCATAGTGGGACCGTGCTGTGGGCAGCGTCTGTGAGAGGCAATGGATTTAAATAAGGGTGCTCCTGTGAGCACCATAGACGAGAGCAGGCATGGGCCAAGGCCACCATGTGAGGAGACCTGGGCTGCTGTGGGGACCCCTGCTCTGCAGTTCCTGTGTGGACATGGGTCTCAGGGCCCTGGAGTGTGGACCTAGGGGTGGAGGTGCTGGCCATCATCCATAGCAGCTGTGCCACCTCCCTCTCCACCCACAGCTCGTGAGGGTCATGTCCGTCCCTGGCTGTGAAGCGGTCACCCTGTGGTTTTCAGGTGCCTGCCGCCATTTCTGGTCTTCTTCCTGAAGTCGTGTCTCTTCCCATTTTCTCACTGGGTTATTCGGGTGTCACCATGGAGTCTCAAGAGCTCTGTCCTCTACACTCCATGCACTGCGTTTCACCCCCGGGTGATTGCAAAGGATTCCCTTTGGAAATGGGCAGGTGTCCCTCCCTAACCCCGATGCACCCACAGCGGGGGACAGCCTCTGCTCCCTGGAATTGCAGGGCTGAGCAGTGTAGGAACAGAGGACACAGTGATGAGGTAAGTCGCTGTCCCCTAATGAGCCTTCCACGGGCTTCTCCAAAGAGCACTGCTCCAATCCCCACCACCTCCACGCCGTCGGCCATGGATTCCACAGGTGGCCTACCCGAGAGGAGCAGCACTTTCCCAGCTTGAGACTCAAAGCCTAGGAAATCTGTTGCTCTGAAGCTCTGGAAGGTGGAGGTGAAGAGTGGACCCACATCAAGGTCCTCCAGGGACAGCAGGTCGCTTGGACTGTGCTTGGCTGCTACATCCTGATCAACTCATCTATGACTTCCTTCAGCCTCTGGAAATCTGGATAGATCATTCCAGAACTGCCCTCTCCCTCCCAGATTCCTGGGGGAGGGGGGAGGGCGCACAGGTGGTCTCCAGGGGGCTGTTTATCTTCATTCTCTGCTGCCACAGGAGGCCAGGCTTCTGCCAGCAGTACCCTCACTGGGATCTAGGACACCAGATGCACCATGTCCCTCCACTCACTGTTGGGGAGCAGCGTCTCCTCTAGAGGCTAAGAAGTGTTGGGGCCAATAGATCTTCCCCTATTCTATGGTAACCTTGGACATCAGTCATGAAGGCCCGTGGCCTCGTCCAGCAGCATGGAGCCGAGCAGGTGAGCTGCTTTCTCCTAGCTGCCTCTCCAGCATCCCCACCACTGGAACCTCCCCCCCCGCAGACTCAGCCCAAGGCTCCTGCTATGACCAGGCCTGGACTCACTGACATGGCCAAACGTGTCCCCAAGTTCATGCTGAAGTTCTCCAATATGGTGGCATTAAAAGTGGGTCTTTCAGGTCCTGAGGGCTCTACCCCAACATCTGGGTGCCTGCCCTTAGAAACAGGGCCAGGGGAGCTTGGCCTCTGCTTCCCTGAGGACACAGCTAGACAGCGTCATCTTGAAACCAGACACCCAATCAGCTGGCGCCTGGACCTTGGCATTCACACACCCAGAACAGTGAGCCGCGGGTTTCCACTGCTTTTACACACCCAGCACACTGACCTGTTTGGAAGTTCTCTTCAATCTCATTACTCCATTTGTGGAACTCCTTTCGCATCCTGGTAAACAGCCGCATTTCTTCTGGCCCTACAGCTTCCTCGGCTTGTACTATAGCATTGATGTCCTGATTGAACTCATTGATTTTCTGCAAATAAGGACAACATCAGTGTGAGCAGATCTTCAAATAACAGATGCCAGGGTGTTTGCAGGCCTGTTGGTGCTGGGCTTGGATGAGCCTTTCCCCGTCCTGGGCGACTCTGCATTAAAGGGGGTGAGGCGTTTCAGGTACCAGGAAGTCCCACCCTTCCCTGTCACCGTCAGTGGAGGAGAGGACTGAGACCTCCTCCCTGCTACCCAGCCTGCACACACCCTCCACTCCCTGCCACTGCCTCAACCCTGTCCCTTTTAGGACCAAGTGGGCAGAGGGCCGTGGATAGCCTCATGGGAGTGAGGACAGAAGCAGATGAGGCTCAGCGTCCCCGTGTGGACACCAGGCGGAATCTGCCCCACGAGGCCCCCGGCAATACTCACGTCTATCAGGAAGAAGGTTTTCTCGCTCTCCTCCTCTGGGACGCCCACGCCAAAGTTTTTCAACTCCTCCGTTACTTTCTGGATATTTTCTTTTATTTGATTTTCCAGCAGTGGCAGGGATTTCTGGGGAAATGATGGGATATACAAATATGGACTGGGAATAAAAACGAGGCCACAGGCCTGCTCACCAGAGTAGCTGCAAGGTACATGTGACATCCTGATGTCCTCTAAAGACTTTCCTGTGCAGAGAGACACACTGGGGCATCCCCTTCCACCAGGGCTGCCCACAGCCTGCTCCCGCACACAAGCCCAGGAGCCGCACAGAGACGCCCACTGAGCTTGATTCCTGGCCACCTAGGAGCCACCGAGGGGCCACTGCTTCTGCATCATGGTCCACGAGCTCTGGTGGTGCAGGGTGCAGACAGATCCACTGTCTGCAGTTGCAACAACTTGAGATTCCTCAACATTTAGATGTTGTTCTCAGCAGGGAGAAGCCAGCAGGGACTTCTGTTCCTAACAGGTGGCTAAAGTTATCCCACTACCCGGTATATACCCAAGGGACTTAAAATCAGCGTACTACAGGGACACAGCCACATCAATGTTTGGAGCAGCTCAATTCACAATAGCTAAACTATGAATCAACCCAGGTGCCCTTCAACAGATGAACGGATAAAGAAAATGTGGTGCATGTACACAGTGGAACATTACTCAGCCATAGCGAAGAGTCCATTATGGCACTGACCACTAAAGAAATGGAACTGGAGATTATCCTACTGAGTGAAGTAAGCCAATCCAAGAAAAAGCAAAACAAAACAGAGGCCAAACATTCTGACATGTGGATGCTAACACCCAATAAATGAGGAGGGAAGGGGGAAGAGAAGTTCATTGAATTAAACAAAAGTGAATCAAGGGAAGAAACAGAAGGTGAGAATAGGGACGACTTCAGAGAGAATCGGACATAATTTACTACAATTCATATATACAACTACATGACCAGTGCGATTCCACATCATTACAACCACAGAAATGGGAAGTTGCACTTTATGTATGTAAAATATATCAAAATGCACTCCACCCTCATATATATATATATGTAAAAACAAAACATAAAAAATAGACTGGTTAAAAAAAAAGGGGGAATCTGAAGCAAATACCGAAAAATCTACCAAGTGCGTATATAAGTGTCTATTAACTATTTTCTATATACTTGATATACTTCATATGTAAAGAAATCACATCACGTCTGAAGCAAAATCAGAAATAGATGCAAAAGTCCTATTTAAAAAGGAAAAATAAATACAATAAAATACAAGGTGACTGAGTGCCCCCAGGTCCCCGCCCCTGCAGCTTGGAGGGTGCAGCCAGGCCCTCAGCAGCCTCCCTCACAGGCGCCCATGACTGGCCATGTGAGGAGGGAGGCTCAGAGTCCGAAGCAGCTGACGGGCCTCAGACTCACCTTGGGCCTCGAGGACGGTGACCTAGCTAAGAAAACTTGAGCTTGGGTTTAGGAGTGTGCCCCAGTGCAGGGGCAAAGGTAAGTCCCAGGCAGCTCTAGTGGGCACTCAGCTAGGGGTGAGCTCTTTCTGCATGACGCTGGCCCAGAGAGCCCCACCCTCATGACCAGGTCCACCAGCCATCACCCTGCTCTCCACCTGCACCTGGGACTTTGGGAAGGACCTTGAACGCTGGTGCGGGCAGCATGGCAAGATCTCTACTGAGAATCTGTGCCCACACGGGAGGCAGCTCTCCAACAGGGCTGCTGCCCGAGTCCACACTGGCTGAGGGCCCCTAACTGCTGAGAATTACAGGGGTGTGAGCGGGACACTCTGCCAGGTCCCACAGAAGCCAACACTCTTCTCCCTGGAGACCCACTGGGATCCCAGCTTCTAAGGATACCCACACATCAAACCCCAGGACAGATGGACTCACAGCCAGGGTGCCACCCACATCTGCTGTGTGAGGCAGCAGAATCCCAACACCAAGGCTTCTCGTGCTGGAGCCACCAACGGCCAAGACAGCAAGATGTGTGCCGAGAAGCCTTGAGAGGTCGGGGTACAGGACGTCCCCAGCACTGTGGACGGCTGGGTGCCAGGGACCCCTCAGAGAGGACATGGGGCTCTGCTTACACAGATGTGTGCAATGAGCTCAGTGGTCAGTCTCTCCGCCAGGCAGGGAATCGTGGCCTTTCCTTCGTCCAGCAGAGCCCTAGGAGAGAGAGCAAGAGGGACATCCGTGGTTAGGTGGACAGCACATCAGAGTCTGCATGTGCAGATGGGAGGCCGGGACAGACTCAGGCGCTTCCAACGAAACACAAGGGCATACAGCTGGTACCCAAGCAATGCTCATAGCTGGATCAGACCTGGTTGCCTGTGGGCAGCTCGGGTATGTCCACAGGGCTGGAACTGTCCCTTCCAGCTCATCAAATAAATGTGTCTACAGATTTGGTCTACAAAACATACACATGCGCACCTCAGACATGCTTCCATAGCACACACACACCCTTCCGTGCGTAACAGGCGTGACTACACAGCACCTGTGGGGACAGGACTGCACACAAACATGGTGCCTATTTACATACACACGTGACACCTGGGGAACCCAGAGACACAGCTGCCCCAGGATGAGAACTGCAACCATGTTCACGTGGAGGGGGGAGGCCACAGAGTCTCCTTGTAATACCAAACTTGGGCCCACAGGGTGAGGTACTGTAGGTCTCTGACATTTGTAGTCCCTGAGGGTGGCAGGCGGCAGGGGCTGGAGACCCTCACCAAGCCTGAGTGTCCACAAGCATCCATTTTTCCCAACGTGTATGGAACATGCCCTGTTGTTTGACTTTTAGCTATTTAGAGTGCACACTTCAGAGACACTAAGACTTTGACTCTGTGGCTCACCACGGCCACCTCCCACCTCCAGAACTTTCCTGTCTTGGAACGTTGCTCCACTAACCGCCAAGCCCCGTTCCCACCTCCTCCAAGGCCTGGCCAGTTCCTCTCCTGTGGCTGTGAGTTTCCTGGCTCCAGGGACCTCGTCCAGTGCAGACACACGGTCTTGGTCTGGTGTCACAGTCTTTCCCTTGGCACAGTGTCTTCAAGGTCCAGCCACGTGGCAGCAGGAGGGGGCTTCCTGCCTTTCTGAGCCTGGACAGGAGCGTCCGCCTCCTGCCCACAGCTACCGGCTTCTGCGCTCCTCGCTCCTCGAATGTTGGACATCTCTCACCTTCTGGCTGCTGTGGAACGCACTGCAGCTGCCACTCTGTGCATGCACCTGGGACATCCTGTCACTCCATGGGACGCCCTGAGGCCTCCCGGGGAACTGAAGGCAATAAGGCTGAGACTCCACCTGGCTCTTCCTTTGAGATCCCACCAGCGTGTCAGTCAGTCCTGCCTTCTGAAGAGGCCTCATTGGACACGCGCACTTCTGCAGCTGCGACTGCAGATGCCGGGGCCGAGGTCCTCAGGGCCCCGCATGGCCACCTTTCATGGCTAAGTTAACTACAGCTGATGTCCGTGTTGGTCTGCTGAGTTAGGGAAGACCCCACTCAGGCTTCCCCAGATGTTCAACACAACCCATGCCCCTGACTGGCAGCGACCTCTCTGGCTCCTTGCCGTGAAATGTGCGTTGGTCAGTGTCAAACACCAGGCACCTGTGTCCGACCTGGGCTCTCCGTTTTTCTCTGTTGTTCTATCCATGTTTCTACTCTGGTTCCAGCACCATACGCTTAGATGACCGCAGCAAGCAGAGCCTCCTTATTCCCTTAAATTAGGGGGCAACGCTCTGTGCGTCCCTTTCCTCTCAGGACAGTTCTGCAGTCAGTGCCGGGGGCACACAGGCTGATGCACACTCGCTCCCATGTGTGCACACACACACACACACACACACACACACACACAACGCACTGCCAACACCTGCTTTAGCCCAGCCACTCTCCCCGGCAGGGACGGCCGCCTTGCTAGGGGCTGGCCTTGGGGAAGTGCAGCTGACCAACCTGAACTGAGGGTGGTCCTCGAAGAAGGCCTTCTCCTTCTGCAGGGCCTCGGCCAGGCTCAGCCGCGACTGGATGTCCTGCTGGCCACGGCACTTGACGATCATGTAGCCCTTCTTCAGGTGGCACACGAGGTTCCTCACGACGTCCACCACAGTGTCTTCATTGCCTTTGTCCACCAGGTCGGGCTTCGTCAGAATTCCTGCCAGCCAGGGACTGGGATCAGAGACCATGCAGTGTCCCATGGCAGAGGGAAGAACCAGCCCCCAGGCCTCCTCCCAGCCCAGGTGACAGCAGACAAGGGCCCCTCCAGAACCCACGTGCAAGCTGCAGTCCCAGTCCACAAAGACTTGCAGTAAGGCCTCAGGGAGACAGGGGGCCATGCTAGACAGGTGGCCCTTCCCAGCTCCTGCACCGAGGCCCATGGAGGGACAGGCCGTGTTCTGTCCGACCTTCACCATGCACACACCAGCCTGGCTTCCCTCCAGAGATCTCAACTGGGAGCTTCTCCTTCCTGTTCCTGCCCGGCCCTCGGAGCCCAGGGCGCCTTCCCAAAGGGACTTGGGTCAGGAGACCATGAGGTGGCCAATAAGGATCAACGTGGCTCCCTTCCTCCAGACCCAGTGGACACGTAACCTACACCTGGGGGTTCCTGAGCCACGTGCAGGTACTCTCGTCCAGCCAGCCTCTCCCCTGGACTCAGGGATGTGGTCCCACCGTTGGCTCCCTGCTTCTCACCTATGGTCCTGTCTCCGTCAGGGTCCACCTCCTGAGCCATGTTCAGCGCCTCCATGGTGGCGATGTCCACGTTGCTGGGGACCACGACCAGGTTGATGGTCTCCTGCTTTTGGATATACTTGCTGATGAGTCGCTTGATCTATAGGAAAAAGAGGCCGTGACTTCCCAGCCCTGGGGTGGACAAGCAGGAGACACTCTGGGGTGGACAAGCAGGGGACAGGCCCAGACCATGCACTTGCACTCAGTGTCTGCAACCGGTTCCCCAAAGTAGGACCGTGGGCAAGTGAACCTGCAAGCACAACCCCGGGGCTCTGCCAAGCCAGACTCAGGGCCGCGGTGCCTGCAGACTGTGGAGCCCCAGGTCAGGGAAGGCCGTGAGGCTGTGGCTGCCTACTGTCCCTGAGGCCTCAGATCTGAGGGTCCCAGTGGAGAGCAAGACACCAGACCTACTGTCTGACTCACTTCCTGAGTCTTCCTTCCGGGGGTGAGAGCCACGGAGGCCACGTGTCACCTCCCTCTCTGCCCACAGGAGCCCTCTAAGAGATGGCAGGGTGTGTGCCACACAAAACTTCACTGTGACCCAACCAAGACTCGGCCGAACACACAGAGATGATGCCTTCCTGCATTCTGAGGCCCAAAGCCCCTTCTTCTCTAAGGAAGGGGACGAGGTGACGCTCTGATGTCTGAATGCTCAAGGAGCGTCCAGAGCTCCGACCGTGGTCTCTGGAGGCTTCATAAGTGCAGGCTGTGCTCCCACAGGCAGGAAGGACAGAGCTGCCTGTCTGCACGGTCGTCTCCGTCCACTGGGGATCGTGACAGTGGTTCTCCACTGCCACTCACCTCCACGCGCCCCCTTCAACCAGGACCTGGACTCCCGGCTGCACTCATGCAGCGTCCCCTCATCCGGGGCACAGGCAGGTGGAGGCTGGAGTCTCACCTGGCGCCCGATGTCAGTGGGCTGATTGCCAACAGCCACCCTGGTAATGCCAGGAAGGTCGATGAGGGTCAGATCCGGGACGCTGGGGGAGCTGACCTCCAGGCTGATGAGCTCATCGCTGATACCCTGCCCTGACCCGGCCATGAGGTTCTGGGCTGTGGAGAGGAGAGGACACGGGGTGCAGTTGAAGGGGGTGCCCATCTAGGGAGGCTCCACAGCAGCTCTGCTCGGGGTCCTGGGGGCAGCAGGTTGGGAGCACCTTCCCCTCCAGAGATTGGACCCCATGTTTCCTCAAGAGGTGACTCGGTACCTTCCTGCTGTGCCCAGGACTGTCTATAGAGGACCCGGGACATCTGGACGGGCCAGCCTGGAGCCCTTCCTGATGGCATGCCGTGACCCTCCCTGGGTGTGGGAGGAGAGTCACCAGAGGAATGTGAGGACACCAGGGGACCCAGACAGAGCTGGGAACTTGTTGGGGCACCAGGAACCGGTGAGTTCTGTTAGGGCCTGCTTTTCTCTGGACCCCTCTCGGTACTGACACACTTAGAATGGGAGCAGGTTCCTGAGGGCCGCCTGGTGCGTCTGAGCGTAGACACCATCTCTCTGCAATGTCTGTTACAGCCTAGAACATGGCTGCAAATAATGACGTCGCATGTGTGGCCAAGGCAGCTCACGGCTCCTGCAGTACCCAGGTCCCCAAGTCGTGTGTGTGACCCTAACATGAGGCAGAGGAAGTGCAGTAGCTCTGGGGTGGGTGAAGGGAGGGCTCCCGAGGGAGCAGGCCCAAGGCAGGGGAGACGCGGACCCTCTGCACTAGCTGGGCCTGGTGTCCAGGCCAGACCTCGGGCACTCACCTTTATTGATTTCCTCTTCCACTTGTGAAGCCTCTGAGAGCTCCAACTCCTTGTCCAGGTAACTGACCTTGCCCCTCCACTCGTCCTCCTGCCCCAGCTTCTTCATCCTCAGCACAAGAGGGCACCTGGTGACGATACCTAGGAGACCACGCCAATGTCAGTCCTCTGCTCTGCTCTTGAGGCTGGAGGGGCCATACACCAACAGATCTCCAAGGTTTAGGCCATCATCAGGGGAGATGCCCAGGCAGAGGCCTCTGGTCTCCAAACCCTGCAGCGACCTCTCGCGCACCTGGGCATCGGGTCTGTGGTGACCTCAGACATGAGCTTTTGGAACAGTCACCCCAGTGACTTTCTCTCATTCATCTAAACCCATGAACACTTCGGGGTTTCAACCCAATGTACTGCCTTCAGCTCAGGTGACAAACTTCCAAACACAGGCAAGCGGCCCTCCCTGCTCCTGAGCCACCCCCCACTCACTGCTCCCCCAGGCCACATTCCCAAGTTCAGAAGGAGCTTCTTTAAGCCCTCTCTGAATCCTGGCTGTCTAACGCCTTCACCTGTGTCCTGACACTGCTCAGTCGGGCCCCCCGCCCTGAACTCTCACAGGCACCCCTGTCCATGCAAGTCAAACACATCACTCTACAGAGTGCCCATCACTGCCCCCCAGCTGGCCAGTAACCTGGTGGGATGAGCTCAGGAAAGACACCCAAGTGCACTATGTTCTGCACAGGGACACTATCCATTCAGACTCTCCACCGACTGCAGACCCCGTACAATCCACAAAGGCGTGCAACCAGACAGTGTAAGAGACAGAGAGCTCTTCCCCCCAAATGCACAGGCTGAGCCAATCACCCCGATGTGGCTGTGTTTGCAGATGGGACCACTGAAGAGTCAATTAGAGTTGAGAGATGTCATCAGGGTTGCAACAGGAAAGCCCTGACCCATGTGATTGGCAACTTTGTAAAAGTAGGTGGAGACCCCAGTGATCTTGCACAGAGAAAAGGCCACGTGAGGTTAGGGCACAGTGAAGAGGTGGCCAGCTGCAAGCCCAGAAGGTGTGAGGGCTGTCATGCTGATGTGACCAGCATTTTCCTTCCCCTGTCTATTGACGCCATGTCAGTCACTTTTGTAATGATCTGGCCACATTTGTAGTGACCCTAGATGGCTGCCCCGATCATCAAAGTAGCAGAATGTGTTTTCGTGCATAGGCGCGCCTTCCTGCATCCCATGGATCGAGCTACGCTCGCCTGTTTCTTTGTGATATTACCCCCTTGCCCTGTTTGGGATAGAATGTTCCGTGGAAACTCCCTTTGTGTGTCCCCTTCGCTTGCTCTGCCTTTGGGTGTGGCCTTCCTAGATGTCAGTCCAACCTGCTGCCAGGAAACCCCTGAAACCTGACCCCTTGCCTCATTTGAATGGCTTCTCCCCAATAAAAGGGGTCAGCACATACTAGCTCTCTCTTTCTGAGGACCCTTAAGGTCAGAGAAACCATCACAGGAGCCCCCTCTGTCTCTTGTGTGGTTATTTCGTGCAGCTCAGTTCTCCTGGAGTGACCCTGAGTATTTTTGTCCCTGGGAATGCCACAAGAAGGACCCCAGGAGAACCCACATTCACCTTGCAATCTGCAGCCTCCAGACTGGAGAATACAGAGCTGCTCTGGGAGCCACCAGGTGCCTGAGGACAATAGGTAGAAATAAGTTCTCACCACTGCCCCTGGGGAGAGCCACTCCCGACAGAGCCTCCAGCACAGAGCTCTTGCCCGAGCTCTGGTCCCCAATGACGGCGATGGCAGGCAGGGCCAAATCCCGCTCCACGCCCAGGGCCCGCAGGGAGTCGATGAGGTCGATGCAGGGGCGCACCTTCTCCTCGTACTGCCTGCAGAGGTTGAACTCGCACCCCTGGAGAAGGCCAAGAGGACACTCTGTTATGTGCAGGTCACGCTCCACCAAAGATGGCAATGTGGACAGGAGTGATATAGGGTCCCTGGAATCCCACCAAGGGGAGGGGGAAGTACCTGAAGAAGTCGTGCACGCACCCCTCCATCGAATGCAAAACATAAACCAAAGGTCCAGAACCCTCATAAAGACCCCCAAACAGGAAATACAAAACAAACTACATCCATGCACCTTAGAGTCAACTTGTTGTAGCACAGGGCCAAAGAGGAAATGCTAAAAGTGGCCAGCACATGAAACACCCTCTACAGAGGACCAAAGAGGGCTAGACAGCAGCTTCCTACCACCCACCAACCGGGTGGGGAGACACTGCTTCTGGTGCGGGTTGGTTTATTTGGTGCTGGTTTCAGTCCAAGGCTTCCCACTCTACTGAGCACAGCCCTACCCCTGGGCTGTACCCTCCTTCTCTGACAGGCTTAACACACTCAGAAAACCCCAGGAACGTGGGATTCTAGACCCACCCAAAACCTCTTTTTGAAAAGAAGTGGGATGAGCATGGCTTGGGCGGTGGATATGACCCAGGGACAGCTGGGGTAGCGTGTCTCCCGCCAGCACACCTGGCCTTCATCTAGAAGCAGGCAGGAACCAGGCCGGTGACTCTGTTCTATTTTAAGGAGGATTCATTAGGCTGCTATTCTTTTTTTTTTTTTTTAGAAGTTGCGTGCCTTGGCCAGGATGTGATGGCCAGTGTGGGATTCCGACAAGCAACCTCATCCTGCTCTGCACTCTCCCCTGGGTTGGATCATAAAAATTGTGTGATTATGAAAAATGATAAACCCTGCTATGCAGGTGGCCTCTGGGAGCAAACGGGTTCCAGATGCCAGAGACATGCACCTGGGCCATCGACGCTGATCCTAGCCCCATGCTACGTCTCTAATTCTCCAGGTCCCAGCTACAGAGGGCCTGAATACCTGCAGTTCCAGCACCTTCCAGGCTCTGCGGATGCTGTGGCCAGGGGCGCATGTGAGAACCACCATCACTCTTACCTTGAAGTGGACGTGGGGTTCACAGACGTACACCCTCACCCAGATTAGAAAAGACCAGCTGCTTCCCAGGCAGGTGGGGAGAGTAGAGGTTACAATTTGGACCTGTCTCCCGGAGGCACATGTGGTGAAGCCTGAGTTCCCAGCTTGGAATTACTGGGAGCTAGTGTGCAGTTTAACAGGGGAGGCCTGGGGAGACGTGGGGGCCAGACTTCCTCTCTCTTTTGTCTCCCAGCCTTTGAGGGGAGCACCCTGTGTGGCAAGGCTCCCTGCCGTGCTCTGACACCACATCTCAAGGTAACAGTAAGTTGTCATGAACTGAAACCTCTGACACCATGAACTGAGTCAGTCTTGTCCCTCCTGGAGCAGGACAACTGGGTCCTTGCACACTCTGTTGGGGCCCAGGTGCAACCAAATGGGTTAGCTCAATGTGGCTGGGCACCATGTTGTTCTGGGAGACCAGGGGGATGCAGATGGGCTGGTGTATGGACAGGGCTGGCTCCACACCCAGGGCTCACTGTGCTGCCCCCTGTCTCACCATGGCTCAGTGTGGAGGTCTCCCTAGGACACTCCATCCCTAGGGAAGCCACGTGGTCTCTATAGTGTTGAACGGAGACCTTTTGGGGGCGAAGCAGACATGGGGTGAGGACTGAGGCGCCCTGGAGACTGATCCCAACACTGGCCCTTTCAGCCGGGTGATGGGACAGTTCTCCTCCCTGGGCAGTCCGGCTTCCCAGCTCTAAGGAGGAATCACAACAGTACTGGCTCTCCAGGCCCCAGGGCGGAGTCAGGGCAGCTCAAGCCAGGTCCTGGGGAGGGGCTGGGGTCTTTGCTATTCCAGGTTTGAAATGCTGGCCTCTCGCCTGCTCTGGTGACTCCATTTCTCAGCAATACTCAACAGCTGTCCAGTGGCGTCAGCAGCAGTGTTGAAGTCACAGGCAAAGGAGAAGGCCCACCCGACGCCTCCTCTCCTTACTGCACCTGCTTACGGTTCCCTCCCAGACGCCCCTCTGCTGGGTTATAAGTCTTAGGGTGGGGGATGGGAAGGACTCACACCCACTGTGACAGTCATCTTCCTGTTACTGTGTCAAAATTCCCCAAATAAAGCATCCCTCTGAACAGAGCCACTTACCAATGCCTCATTTCTCTCTGCCGTGGAGGCATCTCCATTTGGGAAGAGATGGTTGGATTCCACAGCAGCAGGATTAGCACAATTGACTTCTGATGGAGGAGGACTCATCTTCCTCCTCGTCCCCTGTCCACCTTGAACTTCACAGGAGATGTGCCAGTCAGTGAAGGTGGAAGCCCTGGCCCTGGGTGATGGGGCCTTGGCAAAGAACACAGCCCAGGCCTCTGTGGGACAACCAGCCTCTGCCCACCCCAGGACTGTGTGCGTCTAGGGCACATCTAGTCATCCCTGGCCCTCTGGAAAGGCAGGGTGGCTCCTTTGGTCTGGTAGGAGTGGGGTGATAAGGAAGGCCATGGAAATCAGAGGTCACTCATGGAGTCTGTCCATCCACAGAACTCTCTTGAAACATCCGCCCTCCACCTATTTTGGAAACAGGATCGGCACCTCACGAGCAAACGTGGGCTGAGAGCTTGGGTTCCTACAGTGTCCCTGGCTCCCCAGAGAAGACCCCCTCCATCTGCCCCCTGGATCACCATGTTACTGGGCCAGGACGGCCTCAGTGGGCCTTAATATACCATCAGGTGGGGTCCCTGGCCTGCTCTCCATGACCATGGACTCACTTTGAGCAACCAAAGCAGGTCGTTGGGTATATACTCCCTTCCTCTATTTGTTTCCAACAGAGATTCCTGAGAGCTAAGTCCTGTGTGTTTTGTCTGCAAGCCACAAACTTCGTACCTTTCAAGGGTCATTTTGATCATCAGGGTGGATTCACAGAAAGGAAATCTCAGTCATTCCACCAGGTTCTACTCTCACTGCTCTGGGCCTCCAGGTGCCATGTGCACCTGGACCAAGCAAATCCAGCACCATGGGGCTTGGTAGAGTCCCCTGGTCATGACCCGCAGCTCTCAGCCCACGTTTGCTCGTGAGGTGCAGATACTGCACCCTGTGTTCGCGGGGAGACTGCAAGGGAGCTGGGCTGCCTCTCTCTCCTCCCTAGCTCTCCTCCCTCACTACTGCAGACCCCACTGGGCAGGGCCCACGAGGGTAGTGTGGTCACATTGTGCAGAGGATTGGGTTTCGCCTGGACTTCTGTTGTCATCACAGTTCAGGGTCAGGGAGGGGCGACTGTCCAGGTGCTGAGGGCTCTTTGTGTTCCTTTCTAGGGCAGGATCCTGCCTTGTGGCCACCTACTGTCCTAGGAGGTTGGGTGGGAGGCTGCTGCCTCTCCACTCCAGATTTCAGGCTGTGGGAGCCTGCACATATCTCCCAGACCAAGGTGCCAGCTTCCAGCAATGTTGGGCACAGTGCCCACAGCAGGTGAGGGGGCCATCCAGCCTGCTGGCTGGGCTCATCCATGTGGGGCAGAATCCTCAGCTCAGAGCCCAAAGGCTAGCATGGAACAGAGGGAGGATTCAGAGCCTTCCTCGCTCAGGAGCCTACAGAGACCACCTGCCCAGCAGTTCTAGGGACAGCCTAAGGCACTGAGAACCAGCCACCTTCCCAAGGTGGCTCAGTCTAGGTTTGAAAACAGCCCTCCCAGGGCTACTTGGCCTTTTTGTTTTTCTTCTAGAACCCTCTGGGACTGACAGTTAGTGGCTACCAGCACTTGATAGACTTCCCAGGAAAACCCTTGACTTACAATGTGACCACTCATTCCTAGTACCTCATCTGAGCAGTGGGTGGTCACCAACCTCATGGGGGACAGGACTCCGGGGACCTGGGGTCCTCTATCAGTCTGCAGGACTCCTGCCACTCTCCACCCCTCCAGGCCCACCCAAGGCATCTCTGCAAACTGAGTCAGACCCCTGACCTGAGTCTGCCCCATCCACTGACACCCTTCTGTACCCCCAGGACCCCAAGATCCTAGGGATTCCAAGTCCAAGTCCATGGCTGGGGAGGACCTGGAGCAGGGGCATTGTGCACAACCCAGCCTCTGCCACGCCTTCCTGGGAACCTCCTGCAGGATCCCGAGGACTCCTCTGCCCTTCCAGGGATCTCCTGGACTTGGCCTTGCTGGCTGCACCTCCTTAGGGGGAAACACAACCCACCGAGACCATGGTCAGCAGCTGGATTGGGCTTGCACCCCATCAGCCCTGGGTCTGAAACTTTCTCAGGGCTCAGCCTTAGCCCGAGTCCCTCTGCGACCCCTGCCCTCCCCATCCCTCTGCCTGCCCACCAACACCAGCAGAAAAGCCACTGCTGCTTAGGGGACAGTTTCTCAAGCTCCACCCAAGAGCCTCAGCAGGAGTTAGTTGTTGGGAACTAGAATGAAAGGGGGTCTGATCTCACCTGCAGCTCCTGTCAGTATCACTGTTCCTGCACTCAGCAACTTCCCTGCAGGCAGCAATGTCCCTGCAGAGCCTCCCCTGGGGGCCAGTTCACAGCAGGAATGTGCTGTGCTTGTCCCGAGCCTCTCTGGACACTCACCTGTCCCTGTGCAGCAACAGTGCAGGCGATGTCCAGCTGGGAGGCTTTATGTGGTTCTGACAGACCCCGCCTGCTTGCGGGAAATCTAAGGGAGACAGTCCCTCAGCAGCCCAGCCTTGGAGGTGGAGTTGGAGGCGGAGCCAGGCTCAGAAACGAAACCGATTCCTACCCAGATCAGGCTGCTGCCCTGCAGAGCTCCGCCTCCTGGATCTTGCTGTAAAGGAGATGCTCCAGCCAGGCCACCCTGCTGTGTCTCCAGGGAAACTTGTGGGGACCTTAAGGCAGCTTGATCTTTAGGAGAAGCTGGAGGCTTGCTATACAGGCAGCTGCAAAGACCCCTCTCAAACCCTGATTCTTACCGATCAAGTCTCAAAGATTTCCTAAGTGTCCCTAAGTGTCCCTTAGAATAACAGGACAAATTTATTGAAGGGGAAAGAAGAGAACAGTCTCAAGAGAGAGACTGGGTGCTCTCAGAGAGGAGAGAGACAAGGGTCCTCTCCTGCACTTCAGTTTGGGCGTCCAGGGGAGTTCCCAAAGCCCTGCACAGGTCCTCCTCTTGACTTTTGACTAATAATAGGACAGCAAGGTGACTCTAAGGTCCCCACTGTCATGGAACTCTAGGTTCTAACTGGATTCTTAACCGTACATTCTTACAGATTTTATGCTTAGGAGGAACTGCCTTTGTCTCTCAGAGTTTCAGGATCTGGTCACAAAAGGCTCCTCCTTTGGGGTAATTGGGTTCCTCTTACCACACTATTTGGGGCCTGCATTTCTCCTACAGTTAAGAGTAGTTTACTGAGGAATGTGACTTATCCTGTCCACTGAGGCCAGGCAGGGCTGCAGGTAAATGGCTTCTTGGAAAAGAAAGCACGTGGGGGTCAGCGCAGTGGGGGCAGCACAGTGGATCCGTTCCATAGAATTAGTCCCTGAACCTCGGGTTCCCGCCACTGACGTCTGTCTGTCCCTTGATGCTCTGAGCTGCCTGCCGCACTGAGGGCAGCATGGAGGGTCCTTTGTCTGGACTCCCTGGGGCCACTCCCACTGCAGCAGGGAGTCCACCTTTTTGTGTTCCAGGTCGCGGGACCCTTGGGCATCTCCCAGTGCATCTCCTCCTGCCCCTTTACTCTCTGGGGGCTGGAGGCCTCCCTGCAGTTCTGCCCTCTGACTTCTCCAGGAGGGAAAAGGATGGGAGAACCTGGGCTGGCACCCAGCAAGCTTGGCCCTCCTTCTGGGGTTCCTGCTCCCTGTGCAGGGGAATGACGTTTCCCTCGGGGAACTGAGGAACCCCTCTTCCACACCCCTTAGTTCAGCTGACGGTTCCAAACCACAAGTCCCCCAAAGTCTGCTGTGGTTAGGGATCACCACTCCTCCACCATCCACACAACCTTCCCCAGCTCCTGTACGGGGTTCCCAGAAACTCAACTGTCTGTGGAAACCAGGGGAGCTCTGCAGCCCGCATCTGCCTGCGCTGAAGTCCTTTGGCTCTACAGGGTCCACGCGTGCTAGGTGTTAGGTGGTGCACCCCAAGCTCTCCCTCTCCCAGGGTCACCCAGGAAGCCTGCAAGCCCTCGGAGCTGCTTACCTCCAGTCAGACTTAAGAGAGACTCAACTTCTTCTGGCATGAGCACAGTGACAGAGGTCTCTGCAGGACATAGGTGCCAACATGCAGTGCCTTTGGGATATCCCCAGATCTCACTCTGGGCACTGGGCAGCAGTACTCCCCAAAACCACAATGACTGATTTTAGGAAACTTCATAAAAGCCCCCGACTGACACCTGGGCTGAGTCTCAGCTTAGCCAGGACTGTGAGGGGAAGGGCCACAAGGAGCCCGGGTCCAAACTGAAGGAACCCCCTCTGGCTGGTGCTGCAGGCCTCCTTCAGTCTGTGCCCCTGTGCTTCCCCCACTGCCCTGGTCCCTCGCGGTCTCTGGTGCGGGAACCTCATCACTTTTATAAGCACACCATGACAGTGACCTTAGGGCCTGCTAGAGAGTGGGAAGTGGCCGCCACCTGGACCCAGATCATGGGTACTGACTCAGCATGTTAGGCACCAGCCTTAGAGAGGAATAGGAGTCAGTCACTCACCCACGAGCACACTCCCAGGTGGGAAGAGTCTCACTCCTACTCCACACAGGAGAAGACTGAGGTCCATGGAGCAGGCCCCTAGCTGGGAGGGAGGACTGTGGCCCCCACACCTACATCCTTTGCCCCTTTGCTAAGATCAAGAGGAGCGCCTGCCCTCAGGAGCCCCAGCACCTCCCACCCAAGTTGCTATGGAGGTATTTCCTCCTAAATAAATGCCAGATCTCTCTTTTCTATCAAAAAGAACTTCAGACTCCCAGCCCTGGAGAACTGCCTCCCTGCCTCTCCCGGGAACCTCTGTTCCTTTCTCAGCACCCACTGCCCACCACATAAGCTTCTGCTTCCCGAGATCTGTTTAGGCAGGTCCTCCTTCTGGGCTGCCCTGTGCTCACAGCTCCTGGAAAGTCCCCTTCCTGGCAAGACCCATGCAAAGTCTGCCTGGCTGTGTAGTTGTCCCTCGAAGCCCCTTCCCACTCTGGCTCAGGTGTCTTCTGGGCCCCTAGCAGCCTAAACTGAGGCCAAGATTCTGTTGTGATAGTGGGGGATATGACCACCTCCTTCATGAGGTGTCACCTCTGTGGAGACAGGGCAAGGTCTGGTCACGCTTGCATTTCCCAGAGACTACCTTGAGCCTGGCACACCTGCAGCAGGTGCTCAGTGGACACGGGTGACTCTACTGTCTTGAGTTCTCCCTTGTGTGGGCCTGTGGCTCCACCCTGGCACAGGCTGGGTCCTGCCCTCTTATGAGATTGCCTACCTCCTATAAAACACAGCTGGCATGTCCAGTCTCTGCAGGGGAACTTTAGTAGTGGCCAAACCATCCACTGGCCCTCTGCCATCCTCCAGCCCATGCAGCCCTGGGTGTGAGGCGGAGGTTTCTCTGCTCCTCCTTTGCCGTCCACAGGCTGCACAGCCTGGGCTGCGCTGGGCTCGCCAGGGACAGGGGAGAGCGGAGCTACTAAGGGAAGCCCTTCGAGGGGGCTCTGTGAAGTCAGCCCCCTTCCTCCAAGCCCACGCACTCTTCCAACCCCTGTGGAAAGCTGGTGGCCCTTGTTCAAACACCACAGGATGTCCCACCCCTGCACTCTGCTCAGCATGGTGCACAAGGCCCTGACTGTGCTGGTCCCAGGGGCCCCACACACACTTCCTCACTGCACCCCCTCCCCATGTCTGTGGAAACCAGGGGAGCTCTGCAGCCCGCATCTGCCTGGGCTGAAGTCCTTTTGCTACACATGATCTTGGTCTAGCCCAGGGGCACTCTTCTCCCAGGCCCTGAGCCCTGGAAACCTCAGCAGTCCTCCTTCAGGCCCAGTGCACTTGCTGATGGAGGCTTTCCCACAGGACATGCCCAGTGAGCAGGCAGGGCACGGGGCCAGGTGCCCCACACCCCAGGCAGCATGGCCCTATCACAGCATCTTGACCTCTGCTACCAGGCTGAGGACCCCCCAGGGGACATCACCAGGTCCTTGCTGTTGGCTCTTGCCCTTGGCATAAAGCACACCCTGCCCGTAAGTGTCCCAGTGTCCCTGGTGTGAAGGGTGGCAAGGGAAGGCTGGTCTACAGCAGCAGAGTGCCCCTCCTGTGCCCTCCAGGGTGACTGGAAGCCACTGGGTCCTCCCCTTCCCGCCAACATCCCATTTCTTGCCCAACTCTCCTTCCCTTTCAGTTTCGTTTCTCCTTTTGGTTGTGAGAAAGAAGAGCCAGCTGTAAGGGAAATGCCAGGAGCCTAAGCCCCAGACAGGGGGAGGGCCTGGGGAGTGGGTGGTGTGGTGGGAAGGGCCACCCCCTGTCCCCGCCCTCAATAAGGATCAGCCCAGGCAGCCTCATCAGCCTGGGCTCTCTGCCTGAGCTGCCCCTGGGCTTGGCTGTGCTTTGTGGGTGCCCAGGGGCTCGAGGGACTGCAGAGCACACCTGGATCCTCCTCTGGGCCCCGAGGGATGAGTCCTCCTCTGGAGCTGCCCTGGCTCGGGTAGGCCCCCGCCAGCACCTCCTCTGTCCCTCCTAGGCTGCAGCCAGGGTCTGGTTTCCACGCTGGCTTCCTCTTCTGTGCATGGGACCAGGCCCTGCTTCTTCCAGGTGTCCCTGCACCAGCACTGACTACCTGCTCAATGTGCTGCCAACACCTGAATTTCCTGAGAAGGAAAAAGTCATCCACTGTGCTGTAGTCACCTCAAGAGCCAGGGCCTGGGCCAGCAGTGTGCTTGTGGCCTGGACTGCAAGGAGATGCCACCAAAACACCTCCTCTTACGGTGAGAGGAAGGTAGCTGAGGGCAGAACTGGCCCTGGGGACAGAAGGCCGCCTTACGGGCATGTTGGGCCACCCAGGCAGGGCATGGCCACCTAAGGGGCCAGGTGACCCAGGAGTGGTTTGGGGACTCCTGGGACTCCAGGGAAATCCTCACCCCACAGGAAGAACACGTTATCAGCTCCCTGGTGGGGCTCACCCTCCACATGGCTCAGCACCAGTATTTGGTTTTAACGTCGGAGCTGAAGGACACAGGCCCAAGTGCCCTTTAAGGAGTGCTTCTCCCTCAAAGACACATGCTGTGTGACTGTCACACCCGTCAGCACCACCAGGCCCAGGATCATCTCTGCTTGAGGGTCCCCTGAAATCTTCCCAGTGGCTCACTCCTCTGTCAAGGTCCAGGAGAGCACTGAAACCCTCCTGTCCATCGGCCTGAGCCCCCTGCCCTGCAGACAGTGCTGGAGAGACACTCTGCGGGTGCTTGAGATAGTAAGAACAGAGCTGTGTCTCACAAACTGACTTCTTACCCTCGGGGCCGGGCACGTGTCTTGCTGGTGGAGTGTTCAGAGCTTCCCGAGGAAGGGCCAGCTCCTGTGGCGGGACCCCCAGGTCAACCGCAGCCTTCCTCTGCGGTTCCTGATGGAGCCTGGCCAGCGGCTCCCACTCACCCTCCCTCCGTTCACCCACCCACAGTTTATTTCACACTGTGTCTTGGGTGCCCACTGGGTGCCAGGCACCAGGGCACTGGTTGTCACAGCGCTGCTCTGCCCACCGTGTTTGAGGAACTCCGTGTTGCCCACAGGAGGGGGAGCCCAGGTTCCTGCCCGGGCTCTGCTGTGCTGGGTGACCTCCACCTCTCTGTCTTCTCCCACTCTCTGTCCCCACATCTTCCCACTCCCGTGGGATTGAAGACTGAATTGTCACTGCTTTTGTGTGACATTTTGTGTTGTCCAGGTTGTCTTCTGCTATTTTGATACTCTTTTTAGTTCCTTTGGTTCTGACCATCTCGTCTACCACTTTCTGAAGCTCCTCAGTTTTATCTTCCTATTACCCAAAGTTGTTATTTGAGAGTCTGTCTTCACACTCACCAAGAAAGTTGTGTGTGTTATGAAGAGAATCATGTCTCTCTGAGTCCACCTGTGCACCTTCCATGGGTTCAAGAGAGGACCTTGCCCTGGTTGGGGAGAAAGCCCCCAGAGGTCCCTTCCCTGGGACCACCAATGGCTCCTGAGAGGCTAGGTCACTGCCCTCTCTTCTGAGAAGAAAAGGAAGATAATACGTTTCCAGGACCTTCTACATGCATGAGACATTCCTCTTTCTCTTCTCATCTCCTAGAAGCCTGCAGGGTCCTTCTTTTACCACCATGGTCAGCTCCATCAGGGTCCTCTCCTGCACCACACTCTGCGTCTCCATAAAGTGGTATGTACATCACAGAAACCACTCCCAATCAATGGTGTGCTCCTCTGGATAGACCTCCAGAGGAAAGCTTCCATGTGAGATCAAAGAAACACTCAGGAAGAGCCCCCACATCATCACCCACCAGTATAGCCACTTAGAAAGGTAGGATGGTGCAGGAGCCATGGTGGTCCCAAGTAGGACTGCCGATTTCCCCTGGCCTGGGGGGGGAGGTGGGTTGTCCCTCTTGCTGGGGATTTTCCCAGTGTTACATGCATTCCTTTGGGCATCCAGACCCTTCAGATTGCCCACCCTGATGTCTTAATTTCCAAACTACCGAACCCAAGCTTGAAAGAGGAGCAAGCATCCTGTGCTCCTTCTCTCTTCCACAGCAGGTTCCCAGGGTGACAGACCTCACAGCTCTCTGACAGGTCTCACTGGAATGGAAGGGTCAGGATGCCTGTGGCCAGGAGGGAACCGTGGGGCTGGTGCCTTGGCCTGGTGGTTGCTACTGGGGGCTGTGCATGACCCCTGAAGCGCTCCAGCAGCCCACCCACTCTGTGCTTGGGATCAGCCCTGGAGGACAGTATCAATGCCTGCTGACCCTGTGTGTTGGCTGGGTTGGGCAATGGTTAGCATTAACAGGAGAAAGGAACCAGGAAGCAGGAGGGGATGGCCGCCCTCTGCTGATGGCCCCCTGTTGGGGCCCGGTGCCGTGCTACCTCTGGGGTTCTGCACACTGCTCCCCCTGTCTCCAGCCCCTCTCCTTGTTGCTTCTGCACACCTGCCTACACCTCTGTAAAATCTCTCAGTAAACCCTCCCAAGTGCTGTGTTATAGATTCCATTCCTATCCTTCTGGTTTTTATTTTAAATCCAAACTTTAATTTGCATCTGTTGAAAACTATTAAAGGTAACCCATTTCATAACACCCAGAGACCTATATTTTTTTTCCTTTATAATCACATATTTTTGGACTCTATTATGAGGCAAAATAGATGCCTGTTCAGCAGAAACAGCATTTTGAATTTCCAATTCTGGATTTTCCCAAGCCAGCAAGACGCAGTTCTAGAGACTGTAGGACTTGTTCTACTGCAGGCTCCTTCTTCCACCACAGACATTGGGTAGTCTGAATCCCTACCAACATTCACAAAAACAAACAAACAAACAAACAAAAAAACCCACCAGACACTGAGGCTGAACTTGTCTGACTATGAAAAGCCCTTGAACTGTGTTGGCCTCAAGTATTGCAGCTGGCTTTACCGGCCACACAGCTTCTGTTTGCCCTGTAAGCAGAAGGTAGCACCTTAACTCCTGCATCAAGGGATACTTGAGATAGGTGATGAGAGGCTGCGATGCACAGCCTGAAAGACCACTCAGGGCAGTTCCCCATGAGCTCATTACAGGATGTGCTGTGTAACCAGCAGCATCTCCCAAACTCTTGGCTCTGCTGTTACGAGCATCTGTAATGGTACACTGTGGGATTCACCTTCTATACTAAGTCTTCAGCAAAAGGAAATAACATCCACACTCCTTCCGACCTCCTGTCTGGCTATGGGGCTGCCTGGAAGAAACAGCCAGGAAAAAACTCTGAAGGCCTCTTGGGAGGGGCCGCTTCAGGACTTTCTGGTGACCGCAGGGCAGTCAAGCTCAGGGGTGATGCAGGTATTTACGACCACATTCCACAGGCCCAGAGCAGTGGGTGCGCTCACCCAGCTGACCTGGAACGGACTGAACAGAAAGCATCCAGAGCCAAAAAGAAGGTGGACGGATGGCCCAGAGTGGCAGTCTGTACTGGAGATGACGGGGAAAGGAATAAAGGAGCTCTGGTGATGCCCACCCAACTGACCTCTGTGTGGGCTGGGTTTGGCAGGCTACTGATGGCTACTCTCTCTTTTCAGGATCAGATCTCAGTCCTGCAGCCATGTCCCAAGAATTTACTTTTTCCCAGCATTTTCCTTCTTCCTTTAAGCCAACATGCATTTCCCTCAGCCACCCCTAACAACAGCCCAGATGACAGTCTGTTTTGGAATCTGACCTCTTTCTGGACTTGCCAGTTGCAGGGGCCAGAGACATCATGAAGTCCCTTTACTGAATTCCTCGTGTGTTCTCTTCAAAGCATGATTCAGTGTGTCTTGGTTCTCTTATGGTCATCCAATAAACTAGCCTTACACCAGGACAGACAGGGTGCCACCATGTCACCTATCACCACATATTCAACTTATCAACCAGCTCCAGCTCCTGGGGCAGGAAGAGAAAGATCAGCTTCCATTGCTGCAGCTTAGGCCTCCGACTCTCCTTGAGATCTGCTCGAACCTTCACCAAGACTGATACCACCACAGAAGCACATTTCCCATCAATAATCGTGATCCTGAGTTCCACCTCTTCTCCACTGATGGGATACAAGTGGATAAACACCACCAGCAGGACAAGCTGGGGGGAGGGGGAATGTCCCTGGGCAGGAAGGCAAGTTGGGAGTGTCCCACAAAGGTGGTCTTTTGCTGTTTGCTTAAAAAGAGGTCATGAGAATTTTTTTCCAAGTAACTTTTCCACACGGCCCCACCCACAAGTGTCATTTTCCTTATAGGGTCCCCTCAAGGTGCCATGCAGGTGCAAGGCCTGTGGGGTTCCCAAGCATCTGCCGGGCGAGGGTCCTCTCCTGTCATCCTCTAGTGCTCTGCACAGTGCAAAGCTTTGGGAACCTGGAAGTCTCCACCTCTGGGAGAGCAGGGGGTGGGGGGCAGGGGGACGACTCTGTCGCACAGTTGTCAGAAGACACTTTTCCCTCACAATAGCTAAAGAGATAGGCCCAGCCAAAGGGTTTTGTTCTCCCGCTGTCCTGAGATGGATGACCACCCAGCTTTTGGCGACACCAGCTCGCCCTAAGTTCTGGGGAGCGTGTCACTTCGTCACTCTCTTGCCTGCAGCGTTCACCTGTGCTGCCCGGGCTGCGGCCCCTGGGGGCGCCTTGCTCCTCGCTGCCTCTTGGCTGCCCACACAGTGGCTGTCACAGCGGATGCAGGGAAGGCGACCAGGGCTCAGCTCCGGAGCAGCGGGAAAGACGCCTTCCCGACAGCCCCGCTCCCTCTGCAGCGGCGGTCGCCGACTGCTGGCCCCTGGGGCTCGCGTCCCGGCCGGCGAGTCCTGCTATAGGCGGCGCCTGTCTGCAGCTACTTCCTCCAGGTGCCTTCCTGTCCAGCGCTTCCCAAGGGAGCCTTGATCTGCATCTCCCTGCCGGCGCAGCAGCCCCTCTGCCCAGCACCCCACCCCCGGGGCTCCCCACTAAGGGGAAAGTCACATGGTCACGGTGGCGCTCCAGGTGGCGGCCCCGCCAGCCCCATCTGCCACCAGACCTCAAAGCACCTCCTTGTTCAGAACTGGTCCTCATGCCAAGGACAGTTTCCCACGCTGTGGGAACGGGAAACACAGAAGGGCCCCCCGGCAGTGGTCAAATCGTGGAATGGCTCAGAGGCTGGCTGGAGCCCCGGTCCTTGGGGTGCAGTCCAGGCCTCCACTCAGCCTGGAGCTTCTGCCTTCCAGGGAAGAGGGAGCTGGAATTCCAAGGGGTGAATGTGTGAAGGCTAAGGAGTGGGGGTGAGGGCATGGGGGAGAAGAGAAGCCCCTGCCTACGGTGGCTTTGGGAGGTGCACTCAGGAAGGAGCTGGGGCATCCAGGTGTGTGGCCTGTGCCTGGCGGGCCATCTGTCTTCTGAGCGTCTTCAGGAGCTCCTGTCAGTGCTTCTGTGAGTGGGCTCTGTTGCAGGCAGACTGGGGGTCCACGCAGATCCACAGGGATTCCAGGAGCCAGGGTGCATGGGGGACAGGGGCAACTTCGTTTCCCACAGAGATAGGGGGAATGAGGCTCAGGAACAGGGGATTCCCTTCCCACTCCCCCCACACACACACCATGCCACTCCCCCCCCCCCACACACACACACCATGACCAGAGAACATCTGTGTTTACCAGCCCTGCAGTGTGCTAAACACTGTTCTCCAAGTTTCTATCCCCAGGTGGAAGCTTCTGGAAACTCGGCACAAATACAAAGTCCTGGAGCCCACATAGTAGGTAGCAATTAGACGTGTTCAATGGGTCGGGAGTTTAAGGAAATACTTAGTATAAAGCAAATCAGTTAATCAGCGGCCCTGTGTCGGTGGCGCTCAGGGTCTCATTTCTGGGACCCCTGCCTGATCTCAGCCCGATAAACCATTCCTCTTACAACAGTAGGAGGTAGGTAATACAGGGGAGGGCAAAGCTATGTCTGCGCTGTAAAACCCGCTCTGATGAGCACCCGTTGGACAGTCCCAGATGGCTAAGAGCTGCCCGCAGGTTGGTAGCTAGTGTAGTCTGTCAGTCAAGAACTGGGAGGTGACCTTGGGCAGGACCCTCTCACCATTCTCCACCCTCCCCCATAAAAGCTGGGGCGCAGAGGAGGGAGCTGTCCCTCTCCTCTCAGAGGCCCCACGCCCTCCCTGAGGGAGCTTGCCCTTCTTTCTCTTCTACCAAGCCCTGCCCTGCGTGGACAGAGCACCCTCAGGGAAGGTCCTGTCTCAGTTATCACCTGGCCTCGACTTAAAGACAGGACGAGGAGCCATTGAGGCCAGCGGCCAGGTCTGCCTGAGGGCAGAGGAGGAGTCAGAGGTGGGGCAGAGGTGAGCAAGGAGGGGACAAAGGTCGGGAGGGTGAGAACGGGAGAGCAGTGAGGCCTGAGGAAAGGAGGTGAAGCAGAGGCCCGTCTCTGAATAGGACAAGTGACTCCAGGGTCCCCCTGCGTGCAGCAGAGAGTCGCTTTGGGCTTCAAGGCAGTTGGGAGCCCACCTGCTGGGCCTTGTCAAGAGCCACCAGGCGGCTGCCTGTGTGACAGAGATACTGCTGGATAAATCAGAAGTGGAACAAGAACAGGTATCAACATGGATGCTGTTCTCTTAAAAGGAAAATCTCTTGGAAAGTCCTTCCCTCTGCCGGGGGACAAAAGGAGGTCCCTGCTGTTTAGGTGTCCCTGGGCCCTTCTGTCCTGTCCGTGTCCTGCACCCCACCCACTCTGCTCCCTGCAGCCACCTCCCAGGTGCCTGCCTTTCAGGAAGGATGAAGAGAAAACAAGGTTCCTTGTAAAAGACCTCTGCTTTCCCTTTGTTAGGAAAAGTGGCCCTCAAAAACACATCCAGTGACTTATTTTATCTCTACAATATCAGGAAATCATATTAAGATTCTCTTAATCTCCTGAATAGAAAATCACAAATTGCCTTGCTGTAGATTGTCCCAAGCATGTCCTGTGTCCTCACAGGGTCTGAGTGGTGCTTTGGTGCCATGCTCTCAGACCCATGTTCCAAGGAGAAAAGCCCCTGTCACCTCTTGTACCACTTTGCTAAATTACTGTGCCTTCAGATTTTTGCATACAGGGAGTCATTGATGCCAACTCTTCCCAAAGAGAAGTGTGTTGGGGGAACAGACTAGGTCTCTTAGTATAGTATGTGCCAAAATGTAGGTCTATCAGGTCTCCTGCAATTGTGTAACAAGGTACCCCAAATACTTAGTTCAGAACAAAACTCTTCTCACAGTCTTGGAGGCTGAAGTTCAAAATCAAGGGTGTGAGGGTCGCACTGCCTCCGTGGGTGTGGGTAGGACCTGCCCCACGCCTCCCTCCAGCTTCTGAGGCGCCTTCTGGGCAGCGCAACTCTGTCCTTGTGTGGTGTCCCCTTGCTGTGGGTGTCCAAATCTCTTTTGAGAAGGACACTGTGGTGTTGGCTAGGGGCCAGTCTGCTCTAACCCAGCCTCACCTTAAAGACACCACAGGATCCTGTTTCCCATGAGGCCACTTTCTGAGGTGCTGGGGGTTAGGGCTTCAACACAGGACTTTTGAGGGGACCAGGTGAAGCAAGAAAATATGCTTGTGAGTTTTCCACCTCCCCCCACCAGGCAGCCCATGTGGTGCTGGGCGTGGCCCTGCTCTGCTGTCCATTCCCAGGGAGCCCTGTCTGACTGAATTACTCAAGCCTGGTCAGTTCCAGCTCAGCCAGTACCTCCTGCCCTTCCTTCCATCTTCCACCAGGGGTCTCCAGGCAGCCAAAGGGATTTGGGAAAGCTCAGCCTTGCCACGTGTATGTATGGCCCACCAAAAGCTGGAAAAAAGTCCAGAAACTACAGGGGGGAGCGATTTCCTTGCCTACTTAGAGCCACAGCTTTACAATCTCAAAGCCCTGTGCACGTCGCTGGCAGGAAGGTCCTGGAGGGCAGAGATGCATGACCCAGAGCTCAGGAGTAGGGGGGACTCCAGGCACTCTGCAGGGGGAGCCGTCCGCCTCCCAGGCTGCCTTTGGTCTGTCTCTCCTAGAATTCTTGAGAGACAGAGAGGCAGGGGCATGTGGACAGGTGTGGGAATGGGAATCCAGCACTCTCCAGGACACATGGTCCCCCAGCACCTCTCATTAGAGGACATTCCCCTGTTGAGTCTGGAAGTTTAATCTGTCAGGATGAAAGTAAACACAACAATTTAGAAAAGTGGAAATGGGCATGAGGGACAGGACCCACCCTGCGCAGCAGCCATCTCTAAGGCCATCTGTATCCCCTACATGGGCAGGTCCATCACAACTGAGCTGCAAGCAACGCCAGAGCTCCATGGGGTCCTGGACACCTGGACCCTGGGATCTTTTGCTGCTCTGCTGTCTCTCTTCACTCCAGCCCCGCATCATCCACAGTGACATCTGCATACCAGCAGACAGCAAATACAACCTCGTCTCCCAGGGCTCATGCCCCTTTATTATTTTTTAAGGAACTAGTAATTATTCCTCTACTCATTCACAAATATTTATTGAGCACTGGATCCCTGGGATGTGCTTGTGAATCTAGCAGACACTAGTCCTTGGAGAGGGGCTTCTGTCCTAGGGTGAGCATCCAGAGAATATGCACAGAATTTCCTTAAAAAGAAACCCTAAGATAGGAAGCCCTGAGTGCTGCTGGGGAGGAGGAGAGGGTATGGATGGAGGGCAGGGAGTGAGAGGCTTGCATCCCTCCTCTGTGGCAGATGGCTGTGGACAGAATTCCAATGCGATGGGAAAGAACCGTTTTTAGAACATGCAGCAAGAACCCTCAGTCTCCTTTCTGCTCAGTGTCAGTTACAAAGTGGATTCAGCACCCAGCCTGCATGCTGGAGCTGGCTCCTGCTGGCTGAGAACCAGGTGTGGTGGGAATATTTACATTCAGGAGTTGGAGCCAGTGTCCCGCCCATCACCGAGGCCATGTCACTGTGCCAAGAATACTGCGGAAGCGGCATCCGAAGCCTCAGAGACAGGTTTCAGCACAATGCTTCCCCACCCAGCCCCAGGTTCTGCATGATAGTGAGCAAAGCTATCCCCTAAATCCAGTGGCCTAGGTGGCCAAGAGAAGAATGGAGCCACCCTGTCCCCTGATGCAGCCGTTTCCCTCTAGAAACTGCAGTTGCATGCAGGGCTGGCTAGTGGCCACCACCACGGCCAAAGTGCCAGGCACTTATCTTTATGGTTCCCGCCTCCTGGCACCAGCCAGGTTTACCAGGCACATGCCATGCTGCTCAGGGGACAATGTGGATGGCACATCTGCTGCACTTCAGATGCCAAGGGCTCTCCCTGCAGGACCCGCCTCCCACCTGAGCACATTCAGAACCAGGTCAGGGACCAGGCCAGCCATCTCTTCTCTTGCTAGGCTTGGCTTTTCTGTGATGAACCATCTCTGTCCCATCACCAGCGACCCGTGAGAGGCATGAAGCCAAGTGTCTGGCCTCAGAAACACAGCTGAATTGTCCTTGTGCTCTCACAATTCAATTGGAGCTGTGCCTCAACCCTGGCAGGGCTGTGAAGACAGCCAGGCCACTCCACAGGTCTGATCCCTCAGGTCAGGGTGGGCCGGAGTCGCCATCGCTAAGGAGTCTCAAGGGAGGCAGGGGAGGGGCTGCACCTGGAGACCCTGTGACTGCCAGCTGGAGGTCCCATGGAAATTGCTGCAGTGACTGCGTGTTGTGCTGGGCCTTTCTGGTCTGCTCCACACAGGTGCTGAGCAGGTGCACTGTGGCTACTGTGGGTTGGGATTCCATGTAATTGAAATTTATTTGCATAGCTGTGCGTGGTTGCTGGTCGGACTGCATAGGCTGACAGGGACAAGGTCTGGGTCAGTCTCTCAGGTTTGTGATCTCAAAGCCCTGAGTGTCCATACCATACCACTGTCACCCTTCCCCTAGTTAGGAGCTGGAAACCCAGAGAAGGGACATGGTCACAGCCTCTGGGCAGGAGCTCTTGGTTCAGCATCAGGTCAGGGTCAAGCATGCAGCTTGACAAATGCTTGCTCCTACCTTGCCTGCTGGTCTCCCTGGGAGGGTCACAGCCCCTGTGTGTTGAAAGCCCACCGCTACCTAGAGCCATCCACCGCTACCTAGAGCCATCTAAAAGCTGTCGGGAGCTATCTAGAGTCGTCTGGAGCCACTGGAACTGCTTGGAGCCACGTGCAGGTGTCTGTAGCCACTAGGAAACGTCTGGAGCCTTCCAAAGGCAGGTGCATCCCCTCCCCCAGGCCTCTCATCCTGCATTCGCCTTCTCAATGGTGGAAACAGAGATCACAAAACATTTCCCTGGACTAATGAAACACAGTAACCATAAGCTGCCCTGCCCCACAGAGCCCAGGGGCTCTGTGCCCTTGGGAGTGCAGTCCACTCCTCCCTGTCGTCTGTGAGACCAGGCACACTGATCTCAGCCTCCCTGAGCCTCACCTGCTGCAGCGGGCTGAGTCCTTGTGACCCTGACACAGGACAGCATGAGGGTAACCAGCAGGGCCCACAGCGAGCCCCAGGCCCAGCGAGGATGCCTGGGTGAGCATCGGATGCTGCCCTCAAACATGGCGTCCATCTGCGGGGTTGGCAGGACAGGGCTGGCAGTGCCCCTGCCTCCAGGGCTGACAGAGACAAGGGCAGCTGAAGGGAGGGTCCTTTCTCAATCCAGAGCAAGCTCCATGTGGCTGCAGACTGTGGTGCCAGCACCCCGGGGGCGAAAGGCCAAAATGCGGTGAAATCAGGACCCCCAGGCCTTGTGCTCCAGAGAGCTTGTCCTCTCTGTGCAAGGGTCACACCTAGGGGACCCAGCCCACCCCCCACTTCCTGAGGAAAGCCCAGTGGGCCCACCCTTCCCCCTTGGGGAGCTGGTGGTAGGTTCAGGCTCAAGTCCAAAGTGACCAGGAGGCTCAGCTTGCTGCCCACCTGCCTGTCCTCCTGTGTGGATGCTTTTTTGTCATACACTATTGCTAAGAGCAGTTTTAGGTTCACCCAGGATGGAGCAGGAGGTACAGACTGCTGAATTTGTCCAGAATACTCACACACAGCGGCCCACCACCAACCCCAGAGGGCACTCTGTGACAGTTGATGGCCTGGGCTGAGACGTCATCGTCACCCAGCGTCTGCCTCAGCATTAGGGTTCACTCTCGGTGCTGTCCATTCTGTGGCTTTGGATGATGACCTGGAGCCACCTATAGTCCAACGCATGTGGTGTCAGCCCCTGAATCCCCCACGCGCTGCCCGTCCAGCCCTCCCTGCCCTGGCGGCCACTTAGCCCTCCAATGCCTCCATTGTCCACCTTCTCCAGAAGTCACAGCGATCTTAGCAGCTTCTCAGCGATCACACGGCACTGACTTCCTGGACATCCCTGGAGACTGGGCACTAGTGACGGCCCTGCCTCCACAGAGTCTGCCCAGGGCCCAGGATGCTCAGAGGCCATGGCTGGTGCAGAGCCAGAGGACTGCTCTTGGCCTGGGGACTCCAGGGAGGGCGGCTCTCTGGCTGTGTTGAAGAGCACACAGAGCCGGGGGGGTGAGCTGCTTTCCGTCCCACACCTCCGCAGCTCCTGGTGTTGCTGAAACCTTTCGCGTTTCCCGGCTTGAAGAGGCTTCTCCAGGTCTCTGCCTTCATCCTCCCAAGGCCTCCTCCCTGTGTCCATCTGTGTCCAGGTCTGCCCTTTGTGGTAAGGACAGCAGTCATATGGAAGAGGGGCCACCCGGCTCCAGGATGACCTCATCTTGACTACAGCTACAAAAATTCCATTTCCAAATAAGGTCACATTCTGAGGTATTTACTGGGCATCAGAACATCAACAAATGAATTTAGGGGGACCCGTTCAGCCCATAACTGGGCCTGGGCCACCATCCCATCCTTGATTTGCTGAGGCCTCTACAAAGACTTGGGCTCCCAAGTGCCAGGGGCAGGCAGCACTCAGGTGGAATGAGTGAATAAATGAAAAAATCCACAGCCCACAGGCAGACCCAAGAATGCCCCTCGAGGTGACCAAGGATGTCGGCTGCACCCTCCTGACCACAGCTCATTCTCCTAGGAGATGACTTGGGAGCCAGGGCATGCTCGGAGACCACAGGATAGAGACTCTCCGCAGGACTAAGGGGACCACATGGGCTGCACTAGGAGAGTGGGCTGCTGCTCCAGACCAGATGTGCAGGGTGCTCCCCACACTCTCCATGTTACATCTGGGGTCCCCCGTGAATTCCCACACATTCGGCTCCCTGTTCATCGCTAGCCTCAGGACACAAGCACCAGTGTAAAAACATCGTGTGCCAAGATTTTATCAACTAGCAAAATATTCTTCAGGGACTGACTGTCGGACTTAAAGAGATAAGATTCTCAGGCCAGCCCAGCTGCCTTCACCCACAAAGCCATTCCTGGGGAACTCGTCACGCTACCGCAGGTCCTTCGGTATGCAGCCTTCTATCTGTATCTCTGCCGGCCAGCCAGCATACCTGTTCCTCGAATTATCGGAGTGGTTGATCTGTGTGAAAGGAAAATAAATAAGTGTTTCATTTATTCACTAAGCTAGTCAGCAAATATTTAATCTTTGTCACTGAGCAAAGTCACATGAGCAGAAACAATTCCTGGAGCGGATTTGCTCCAGCACAAGCTGGCTCTTGGATTTCCTCTTTACACGCCTCTGGATAACCCTGAATGCAGCTCGAAAACACTTGGCAGAGATGGAAATGTTCTGTGGCCTATGCTACTCAACGGTCACAACTAGCCACCCTCAGCTGGAGTACCTGGGGTGTGGCTTGAGAGAAGACAATGAATCCTAAGTTCTGCTCTATTGTAATGCACTTAATGTGAATGCAAATCGGACTGGTATCAGCTGTGCTGGGAGCGCAGCTCTGACGCTTAGTTTTCAGCCAGGAGCAGCACTGTGTGCGTTTCTCAGGGCACTTTAGAGTTCCTTGCTCAAATGATTGTGCTCGCATCAGAGCAGATTTTGTAGGAGGGCATGTTTTCACGCCTTGGTGCACACTTCGGGTGAGATTGCTGGGTCCTGTGGGAGCTGCTTGTGTAACTTTTGAGGACCTGCCAGAATGCTCCCCAAAGGGCTGCACCATTTTTTAAAAATTTTTAGTTGTCAGTGGACCTCTATTTTATTTATTTATATGTGGTGCTGAGAATCAGACCCAGTGCCTCACATACGCCAGGAAAGCCCTCTACCACTGAGCCCCAGCTCCAGCCCAGTCCGCACCACTTGACAGGCCTGAGGAGTCTCAATTTCTCTTCAGTGAGTCGGACCAGCTTATTTTAAACTGGGAATAATAGGGCTGTGGCCATCCTGGTATGAGAGGTGGCATGTCATTGTGATTTTCTCCCATTTCCCTGATCACTAACGCTGCTGAACGGCTATTCATGAACTTTTGTAACCTTCTTTGAAAAGGAAGCATTTTAGATCATTTGTACACTTTAAAAGTTTGTGGTCTTTTTAATATTGAGCTGCAAGAGTTCTTTATATATATTTTCTGAACACATTCTATTATTTGCAAATATTTTCTCCGATTCCGTGAGAATTCTCTGATTCTGACTTTCTTTATGGTGTCCTTGAAGCAGGAAAGTTCTGTTTTGATGAAAAGCATTGACCTTTGTTGTTAGTGATGTCATTGCCAAGAGACTGCTGCCTACCAAGGTCACAAAGATTCACGCCTATGTTTTTTTTTGGTTTTTTTTCCTGAGTTGAAGTTCTAGCCCTGACATTCTGAGTTAGATTCTGCATGTGACATGAGGTGGAGACCCAAGCACATTTCTGCACACATGGATAGCTGGTTTTATCTATACCAGTTACGGCCTTGGTGGCCTTGTTGAAAGTCAGCTGGTCAAGCCATGAGGACTCCCATTTTATGGAGTCTGAATTCTACTCCACTGACCCCGTGCCTGGCTTTATGCCGACACCACACCATATAGATGACGGTAGCATGTCCTGTGTTTCAGAACGGGGACCTGGGAGTTCTGTACCTCCATTCTTCTTTATCAAGACCACTTTGGCTATCTGAGTTCCTTGAATTTTCATATAATTTTTAGGATAAATTTCTCAATTTCTATTTTGAAAAGTCGGCTGAAATAGAGAGTGCGTTAAATCTTTAGGTCAATTTTGGGAGTTCTAACTTCTAAACAGTATTAAAATTTCTGATGCATGAACATGGACTATCTTCCCTTTTTCTTAATTTTCATCAATAGTGATTTATTAGTTGTAGTATGCAAGTCTTATTCCCCTACATTAAATTTTTTTCCTTTGTTTTATTATTTAATGCTACTCTGAATAGAATTATTTTCTGAACTTCATTTTCTGATTGTTCATTGCAAAAAAATAGAAATATAGTTAATTTTTCATTGATCTCATATTCTAAAAACTTGCTAAGCTTTTCCCTCAGTTTAAATAGTTTTTAGTGAATTCCTTAAGGTTGTTTTTATGCATAAAGTGGTGTCATTTGTGAATAGAGAGAGTCGGATTTCTTTTCAATGTGGATGACTTTTTACTTTTCACTTTTTTTGGGGCAGTGCTGGGATGGGACCCAAGGTGTTGCACACACAGGGCAGGCACTGACCACTGCGCAACCTTCTCCATCTGCCCTCATTAGAATCCTCACTACAATGAAGAAAAAGGTCGCGATGATGATGTTCTTTTTTTGCTTGATCTTGAAGGGAAATTGTGCTCTTCAGTGTCTGTTGAGGTAGTCGGGTTTTTCTTCTATTAATGTGGTTTGGTACACTGACGGATTTGGGGGTTGTTAAACTAACTTTGTAACCCCAGGGTAAATCTCACTTAGAGCTACCTACATCTGTCCATCTATCTATCCATCTACCTATATATCTTCTTAAAACTAATCTAGTGATATATATATTTTTTTTATTGTTGAGACTTTGGGGGTGACAAAATTTAAAGAAAACTGTGGTTCCTGCCTTTAACATGTTATAATCCAGGCAAGAAAGGACAAAAAACCTGGACACCAAGTCCTGCATGCCCACTGCAGGGAGCCTGGGTGTCCTGAGCATGCAGGCGGGGACAGAGACCCAGAGGAGGAGGCTGGGCGGGTGCTCGGGGGCCTGGGGAAGCCCTCTGAAAGGCTCAGATGGAGGTCTCTTGCAGGGCGTGTCCTGGAGTCTAGGCCCCAGCTCAGTTACAGAAAAGCGTCTACCTTTACTAGTCCTCAGTTGGTGGGGCTCGGCTTCTTCCCCTCTTACAAGACCAAGAGGGAGAACAGAAGCATCTTCAAACTTCCTTATGCTCTCCAGCAGTCGGGTGGGCCCAGGGCCACTAACAGCTCTGAGCACCAGAACAACCACACCGGGACGCTGACCTGCGGAACAGCTGGAAGGACTCATTGAATGGGGCTGGTGCTAGGGTCCTGAAGGTGACTCCAACAATGGCCCTGAGCCACCCTCGGCTGGGATCTCCACAGGAGACTTACAAGTCAGAACCCGGTTCTGCTCTTCCCTTCTCTCTGATAAACAGGGTCCATATGGAAGGGCAAGATCTGTCACGTGACAAGGTGGGACAGGAGAGGACAGCTGCATTGATCAAGGGCTGGTTAATGTGGGACCGCCTTGCCTGGCCCCTGAAGCCCCTCTGTCCCCCAGGAGGGGAGTGCCATCACTGTCCCCAGCAGGGGCAAGGCTGACCTCCTCCGTGGGAGGAGCCTGAAGTGCCCGCTGGCTGCAGGGGTGGGAGGCTGATCCCAGGGCCCTCTCAGAATCTTCTATTAAAGAGACTTGAGAGTTCCAGACTTCAGCCGAGAACCAACCCCAGGGGACCGGGCCAGGCTTACCGACAGCCACTGGCAGCCTTTCAGATTCGAGCCCTGACGCTGAAAAGCACTCACCTTTTCTCTCTGAATTCCTGAAGGGAGTTCAAAGCCTTTTGCTGCAAGAAACACCCAGCTTGACCTGAATTTTATGTTCCTGATTTCTTTACTTCCAAGTGCTTCGATGGCATCCTTGGCGCCAGCCTTCAGTCTGGAGGCAAAGGGGACAGCGTGAGAAAGCCTCCGGAGGACACCCGAGGGGAGGAGGCTGCTGCCGCCGGTCATGCTGTGGTCCTGACCGAGGTGAAGCCGGCGCCCCCCTCGGCTGCAGGGAGGCGGCTCGTAGGACCTGCTGGTTGGGTGCACAACAGATGATGGCATCCAGAGCCCTCAGAGACCTGTTCTGGGGTCTTACTTCTTAGTTCTGAAAGGACCTTGCGTGTGTCTGGGGATTCAGCCACATCCTCAAACTTGGCCCACATCCTTTGCAGTCCAGGTTGCTACTTTGCTTACTGACTACAAAATAAGTGGACAGCAAAGCTGGAGGACGATACCAAGGTCCAAAGTGGTGCTTTTCCATAGTCAGAAAATCCAGCATTAGAAAAGGAAAGAAATACAAAACAAAACACAACACCATCAGTGCGAAATGGTGTGGTGCAGAAGAAGCGAAGGAAAGAGGGAGAACAAGATGTTTAGATTTTCCTAAGGGAGTCATTTTGATGCATTTTCCAAGCATCATCTAAGGAACTTTGGTGTGTCAGACACTCCCTGAGAAATGAATCTGAGGTCAGACACATTTGTAAAATGCTTTCCAGGTTCACGAGTTCTCCCTAAAGACAGGCGCATGTTGACTTGGCAGATCGCACTCAGAAGTACTGAGCTAAACCAGCTCCTCCCTGAGTGCGGCCTGTGTGTGTGTGTGTGTGTGTGTTGTGTGTGTGTGTTGTGTGTGTTGTGTGCATGTGTGTGGTGTGTGTGTGTGTGTGTTGTGTGTGTGGTGTGTGTGTGTGTGTTGTGTTGTGTGTGTGTTGTGTGCATGTGTGTGGTGTGTGGTGTGTGTGTGTGTGGTGTGTGTGTGTGATGTGTGTGTGTGTGGTGTGTGTGTGGTGTGTGTGTGCGTGTGTGGTGTGTGTGTGTGGTGTGTGTGTGTGTGGTGTGTGTGTGGTGTGTGTTTATGTGTGCGTGTGTGGTGTGTGCATGTGCGTGTGTGTGGGGGGGTGTGGTGTGTGTGTGGGGTGTGTGTGTGTGGTGTGTGTGTGGTGTGTGTGTGCGTGCGTGTGTGGCGTGTGTGTCATGTGTGTGTGTGTGTGTGTGGTGTGTGTGTGTGGTGTGTGTGGTGTGTGTTTATGTGTGCGTGTGTGGTGTGTGCATGTGTGTGTGTGGGGGGGTGTGGTGTGTGTGTGGGATGTGTGTGTGGGGGGGTGTGTTTGTGTGTGTGTGGTGTGTTTGTGTGTGCATGTGTGGTGTGTGGTGTGTGGTGTGTGTGGTGTGTGTGGTGTGTGTGTGTGTGTGTGGTGTGTGTTTGTGTGTGTGTGGTGTGTTTGTGTGTGTGGTGTGTGTGTGTACGTGTGTGGTGTGTGTGTGTGTGGTGTGTGTGTGGTGTGTGTGTGTGGTGTGTGTGTGGGGTGTGTGTGTGTGTGTGTGGTGTGTGTGTGCGTGTGTGGTGTGTGTGTGTGGTGTGTGTGTGTGTGGTGTGTGTGTGGTGTGTGTTTATGTGTGCGTGTGTGGTGTGTGCATGTGCGTGTGTGTGGGGGGGTGTGGTGTGTGTGTGGGGTGTGTGTGTGTGGTGTGTGTGTGGTGTGTGTGTGCGTGCGTGTGTGGCGTGTGTGTCATGTGTGTGTGTGTGTGTGTGTGGTGTGTGTGTGTGGTGTGTGTGGTGTGTGTTTATGTGTGCGTGTGTGGTGTGTGCATGTGTGTGTGTGGGGGGGTGTGGTGTGTGTGTGGGATGTGTGTGTGGGGGGGTGTGTTTGTGTGTGTGTGGTGTGTTTGTGTGTGCATGTGTGGTGTGTGGTGTGTGGTGTGTGTGGTGTGTGTGGTGTGTGTGTGTGTGTGTGGTGTGTGTTTGTGTGTGTGTGGTGTGTTTGTGTGTGTGGTGTGTGTGTGTACGTGTGTGGTGTGTGTGTGTGGTGTGTGTGTGGTGTGTGTGTGGTGTGTGTGTGGGGTGTGTGTGTGTGTGTGGTGTGTGTGTGTGCGTGTGTGGTGTGTGTGTGGTGTGTGTGTGTGTGGTGTGTGTGTGTGGTGTGTTTGTGTGTGCATGTGTGGTGTGTGTGTGGTGTGTGTGTGTGGTGTGTGTTTGTGTGTGTGTGTGGTGTGTTTGTGTGTGTGTGGTGTGTGTGTGTGCATGTGTGGTGTGTGTGTGTGTGGTGTGTGTGTGTGGTGTGTGTGTGTGTGGTGTGTGTGTGTGCGTGTGTGGTGTGTGTGTGGTGTGTGTGTGTGGTGTGTGTGTGGTGTGTTTGTGTGTGCATGTGTGGTGTGTGTGGTGTGTGTGTGTGTGGTGTGTGTTTGTGTGTGTGTGGTGTGTTTGTGTGTGTGGTGTGTGTGGTGTGTTTGTGTGTTTGTGTGTGGTGTGTGCGTGTGCGTGTGTGGTGTGTGTGTGGGGGGGAGTGTGTGTGGGGGGTGTGTGTGTGTGTGGTGTGTGTTTGTGTGTGTGTGTGGTGTGTGCGTGTGTGTGTGTGTGGTGTGTGTGTGTACATGTGCGATGTGTGTGTGCCTGCCTGCGTGTGTGTTCCTGTACCCTCTGCTGCTCCCCGTGTGGGGAAGCCATCTTCCTGGAAGTCCCTCTCTGGATGGGCTTCTCTGGCTGGAAAGCTCATACTCCCTGCCCAGCTGCTTGCTGTGGGGGACTGAGCCCCGGCCTGCAGGCAGGTGCTCCAGTTCCCTGTTAGAGTTCTTTTAGAGACAGCCTGCTTTGTCATGCCATCTGCAAGCCATTCCTGTCCCTGAAACCAGCACCTCCCTGCTTGGACTTCTGACTCCCCTGGAGACCAGGAGGAGGCCCCTGGCGCTCCGCCCCACTGGCTGCTGGGGCCATGCTGATTCCCAACACACTCACCTGGTACTTCCGTCATCGTGGGTCACCATGAACAGCAGGGATCTCGAAGGAGCGCTCTGAATGAACTTCATCATGGGTCCAGAGTTATCTGTGGGGTCAATGCAGGGGAGTTTGAGGGCCTTCTCTGCCAATGGAGGCTCCTGCCCTGGCCAGGGCCTCCCTCTGCCCCCGGCCTCTATGTCCACTCTGATCCCTGCTTCCTAGTGCTGGCCTCAACATGGGATCAGTGCCATCTGGGGCTCACTGGGGGACCATCTAAGGTGAGTGACAGGACAGACAACAGACGTTCTGGGTACAGAGTGGGAAAGGAGTTCTCCCAGACCAAGAGCCGAGGCGGGCAGGCCTGAGAGGTCCAGCAGCCAACCTCCAACCAGCACAGCTCCTGCAGCACCGGCCAGGGGCCTCTGCACTCACTAGCCTCGAGCCGGACCCAGGTGCCATCCCAGAGCAGGGCAGCCACGCCTGCCCGAGGGGCCCGCAGAGACAGATGCAGACCAGAGCAGCCCTCTTCCTTTCTGAATAGATGCCCAGTCTCTTTAGGGTCTAGTCCATGTTTAAACTTCGTCTTAACAGGAAATGTTTTCTTACCACCTTCATACATATCAAAATACTGTGTGGCTATCGGCTTCCCAGTTATATCTGCAAATAAAAGAAATTGTGCTTAAAAAATAAATAATACAGGGTGTGTTGGTGGGCCCTGGTCCCTCCTAACAGGCCGTTTCTTGTCTTTGTGTCTGCAGGAAACAGCTGATGAGATGACCTAAAGAATGTCACCAAGCACAGGGACAGCAGGACAGAGCCTGGCCACTGCTCTAGAGCCACTTGCAGCCTGCACCCAGTTAAAGCTGACCTTACCGTTCTGCTCCCCACTGCATCTTTCCCAGGGACAACAGAGACCCCTCAGCCCCTCCCGCCATGGGTGTCAGCCTTCCCTGGGGTCATTCAACAGGGAGAACTGTCTCTCCCCGCAGCTCTGCTGTCCCCGGCCCATGCTGTCTGCTGCCCTGGGGATTCTGCAGGAAACTCCTTCTGACCCTGCTGCAGTTCTTAGTGCCAGGGTTCCCAGTGGCAGCAGGACCTCCGAGCAGGGCCCGGATCTGCCTTCCATGGACTTCTAGTGGCCGTTTATCATAAGGCAGTGGGAGCTGGCCAGCAGTGGGACTGAGATGCGACCCGGGGCCCCAGCTGGTGCTCCTCTGGGTTCCCACCAGGCCTTCCGCCTGTCCCCCTTGTGCTTTGTAAACTCCTTTTGAGTTTGGTCTTCAGTGAGTTTTGTTGCTATTGAAACCACAATCTGAAATGTGGGGCTCGTAAGAATAACTAAGTACATCATTTTAAAATGCATTAAGACAGACCTAAACTAGGTCATGTGCAAAGCTCTCCAACTCTCAAGGTCTGTGTGAAAACCCAACCTCAGAGTTCTTAGAGACATTTTAAGGAAATCATTTAGAACTTACAGTCCACGATGGCAATGTTGATCCCTCTTGCCACACTCCCCGTCTTTTCTCCTATGAGCCTGAAACGTAACTGAGTGTCAGTCGAGATTGCTTTCCTGCCCAGAAAGGAGCACCCTGGCCCTGCTCACAAGACCCTCTCTGGGCAGCACGGCCCACCCACCATGGCTTCCCACCATTTCCTTGAAGAGATCACCACCCTGGAGAGCCGCTGGGGTGCAGTTCCCTGCAGAGTCACCCCACACTCGCTCCACCCACGTCTGCCCGAGTTCTGTAGACTCAGCACCCCGCCCCCCGGCACCTGGAAGCTGCATTCAGTCCTATAATTTAGGCAAAGGATAGGGAGGAAAAACCCATATGTGTTTAGCTCAGGCTCTTCACAAATGCTTTTTTACCAAATCTTCAACCAGCTCAGGAACATCCATTTTTGCATTTTATAGATGTGAGGTAGTTAGAGCTCAGTCAACGGGAGATGGGCCCAAACCTGGTTTTCCCAACTCTTCCCCATCTCTACCCCGGAAAGCACTGACGGAGGCGTGGCTTGACTCCAGGCGACTGTTTCACCCAACCACAAGGCTCAGCTAGTTCCTTGAATAAACACTTTGTCGTACCACTTAGAGTTTACTTCTAAACTGCAGAAGATGAGATGTCAGTTTCATGGTGACTGGATCCTGACGTCAGGAAGACCGAGTGACTTTCTGGAGATGGTAATCATTTTTGAGATCACAGGAATTTTTTTCTCTGTGTGTGTGTGTGTGTGTGTGTGTGGACCCTCTGCCAAGTTTTAGAGTCGATGATACGGCAATATCACAAAGAAAACTTGGAGCTCTCCTCTTTTCCCAGGTGAACACACACTTCATCACTCTGCTCTGCAGCGCTGGCCTGAGCTCCCCCCGGGGCCTCCTGGTCTCAGAGCTTTTGGACAGTTTTAGGGAACGTTCGGTAAGAACCTGAAGTTTCCCACAGTGGACGCTTGGGTGAGCTGCACCTACCATCCCTGGAGGAAAGCAGGAAGACGAGTCAACAGAGCCTTAATAAGGGAGACTGGATTTGTGGTGCTGAGCCCAGCACTTGAGGGCTCTTTTACCCCAGGAGCATCTTCCAGAAAAGGTGGCAAAGGGGGTGAACAGCACTCTGACAACCACGGGAGGCCGAAGAGAGGGCCAGGTTCGAGTCCCCACATCCCACATCAGTTTGCTCTTACAAAGGGCGGAGTCCCGAGCCAGAGGAGAAGCCAGGTATTAAGTCAGCATTTGCATGGACCTTAGCACAGTCGCCCAGAGAGTCTCCGTTGTTGGGATTTATTCAGGCTGTCTCTGTTCTGCTGTTGGTTCCAGGTCCCTCAGGGCAGCAAAGAAAAGTCCTCAGAAGCAACAGAAAATTTTGTCCTGCTTTAGTTTGGATGTAGTTTGAGTGTAGTCCCCCAAGAACTCATGTGTGGCCTCAGTGAGGTGAGTTGGGAGCTGGGACCTTTAAGTAGTGGGACTCATGCAAGGTCACTGGTCACTGGGGACACGCCCTTAGAAGAAGAGTCGATGCTATTCTCACGAGTGAATTAGATCTCCAGAGAGTAGGTTGTTATGAAAGAGCGGGTCTAACCCCTGGATCTCCCTGGCTTCCTGTCTCTTCATGACATCTTTTCTGCATGCATCCCCACCATTGTGAAGCCACCTGCCATGAGGCCCTCACCACAGCGAAGCAGAAGAACCTGGTGCCACGCCCTTGAACCTAAGAACTGTGAGCCAAATAAGCTTCTTTTCTTTTTAAATTATCAAGCCTCAGATATTTTATTACAGGAATGGAAAACTGACTGATACATATCTCTTGCCTCCATTTAGAAAATAATCTCCAATGTACTGTCTGGCACACTGTCAAGCATAATCCGGCCCATGAGCAAAAAAAATCCAATATAACAAGTACCAATGGAACCAGCAGGAAACAGTACATAATAGGGGCAGATTCACAAGGGGTTAAAATAGTAGAGTTATCCAACATAGACTTCAAAATAACTAGACTTAATATATTCAAGAAAATGATCAACAAAACTGAAAAGTTCAGAACTGGAAATTTAAAAAATTGACATGCTGATTTGAAAAAAATGAAGTTCTAAAACTAAATATAATAAGCTAATATCAATAGTCAATGAATGGGTTTAACAGCAGATTAGACACAGTAGAAGAGAATACCACTGAAATGGAGAACAGTTCTGTCCACAATGGAAGGCAGAGATAAAAATACAGAATAAAAACCAGTGCGGTTTAGAGAATATAGTATTAAGGCCTAAAATGTGCTTCATTAAGAATATCAAAAGAAAAAGAGAAAGTGAAGGGGAAAGAAGATGTACTAGCAGAAAAGTTGTCAGATACAATGAAGAACTTCGATACATACATGTTTAAGGAGCTCAGGAAAGTCCAAATAAGATACACTACAGCACACACATCAGGGTACAAATGCTGAAAACCAAAAACAAGTAAAAAAAATCCTAAAGACAATCAGAATCAGAAAGAGGAAAGGAAATTACTTTCATATTTGCAGCAATTAGATTGTTGGGTGATTTCTCCAAAGAAATAATGAAGCTGGAAGAAAATGGAATAATACCTCAAACGTTTTGAAAGAAAACAATGACCAACACATCCGGTCAAGATATCTTTCAGGAATAAAGATGAAAGACAGATATTTCAAAGAAAAATGAAATGCAAGAATTCACCATTAGCAACCCACAAGCAGAATTGGCTCTGTGTCTTTTGCTGTGACAAATCTTACCCATAAGTATAACCTTGTTTGGTTCCTAAGAGTCCTTCTAGAGAATAAGTGGTTGTGAGACCTTCCTTCAAAGTCAACAGAAATGTATACACATGGGCACCAAGAGACATAGACAGCACTAGGCAAAAATAATTGGGAATGACCCAAATGCCATTCAACGGTAGAATGGAAAATAGCAAGGCAATATTACACAGCAATTCAGATCCACAAAAATAGCTATGCCCAACATCAAGGACAAATCTCACAAATATCATTTTGAGCTAAAAAAGACCAGACACAAAAGAGTATAGAATTTATGATTCCACTCATATAAAATTCAAATACACAAGATTAAACAACAGTGTTTTGCAACGTATGCTTAGGCAGGGAAACCATCAAGAAAGGCAAGGACGTGATCACCACAGCCTTAACACAGGGGCTGCACTTGGGAAGGGTACACAGAGGGCCTGTGGAGTGCTAGCGATAGTCTACTGCTTAACCTGGATGGCGGTTACACAAGTGTCCACTTTATAAGGATCAGTTACAAAACTACATACCACAGGTTATTCATGGTAGCATTATTAGTAATACCCAAAGATCTGACACATTAGAACTGCCTGTCAGTGCAAAACTCGTGGAATAAACTATCATACATCCCTGTGGAATACTATGCACCAATAAAATAAATTAGGGAAATCTCTTTGTACTGACAGGGAGCAATCTCTATTATACTGTGAAGTAAGGAAAGCAAAGTGCAAAACTGTGCTGGAGTTTACCACCTTTTATGTAATAAAGGACGTGTCTGTGTATATGTGTGTATATATGTGCACACATATATATCTGTATATATATACACACACATATGAATGTGTAGCAAAAGAAAAAAAGAAACTGAAGGGTCAGAAGATATACTATATATGCACATATACACACCTATTCATACATGCATATACATGAACTCACATAGGCATGCTTATAAAACTCATATATTGGTAGATCTACATATATAAGAGAAAGCCTATTTTGCCAAAAAAGCAAACATTAGAGGGATAAATCAGAATTTAATAAAAAAAAAATTTGAGATGAGAACAGGAGAAAAATTGGAAGGTATAGGGAAGATTTTTCTGAATGTATGGTCTTGGATACATAATGTTAATTTCTGAACCATGTAAATACATTACACAATCAAAAATTAAATCCAAAGAAAAAAATAGAAAAAAAATCTTAGAACTAAAAATGAATTGAAATGAACCTAATCATATCAAGTATATAACACAACTATGGGAAAAACAACTCTTTCACATGACTTCAATCATAATACTGCACACTGCGGTGTAATATTTTTAAAGAAAAAAAGAACTGACAAAAAAGTCACACTTCACTCAATAGCTGCATTGAGTTCTCCTGATACACATTTTGAAAGCAGGTGTTAAACCGCTCTGGGAATGAGGTTCTCAGTGACAGGAAAGAGTTAAAATGTGAAATCAAAGCTCCTAATGGAGGAAAAGTCCTGCAGTGTTAACTGTCAGCTGGAAATACCAGTGCAACTTCTCCTTTCCCGGGAAATGCATTTCTCGCCTCCGTCCACTAACCATGCTCAGAAGTGGTTCCATCGCAGCGGCTCCCGGAAAGCACCGACAGAGAGGGCTGCTGACTGGAGAGCTGCTGGGGCGCAGCTCCCCACAGCGAGCCTCTTGGCTTCCACATCCCACACCCATTAAGGGAAAGGTCTCTTTTGAGAAATGGCTGGTTTCAGGTCTGAACTGAGAAAGACTTCAGAAGAGCACGCTGTGCTCCAGGGCAAAGAAGTGCTCAAAAATAAAGAGCAGGTAGCTGAGCAGCCCTGATGACCAGACAAACGGAATTTGGAGTTAAGAATCCCACCAGAAAAGTACAGGCCCGATGGCTTCCCTGGGGCAGTGCGCCAAGCCCTGGAGAAGCGCCAACTGCACAGATTCTCCCACCTGCAAGGAGGGGTATTCACTGGGCCTGTCCCCTGGGAGGTGCACAGAGGGTGGGGACCATAAAGAACAACCCACAAGCTCTGGCTTTGGACTTGGCCACGTGCTCAAAGTAAAGGATGAAATATAAACTACAAAACCAAAGCAGCTCAGCACAGGGCGCCCGCCCACTGCTAGCGATGATCAGCGTCCCTCCATAGCAAACGCAGCCAGCAAGGCGTGATCCTTCCCTCCTAGGTGCACAGGGCCTTAGGCGGGGGCCAGGGTCATGAGAGTCTCCTCTCGCCAGCCCTGCTACTTGGGCAGCCTCAGAAGGGACTCGGTGGGCAGACGCTGTGCTTTCTTTCTGAACACCGCTACTTACAGCTCATCCTCAAAGCAGATCTTGGCATACTTGTCGCGACCCCCGCCGCTGAGCAACCGGTAGGCATAGCTGTTGGCGGGGCACGCGGTCCAGTGGTCACATTTCTGCCTTCTGGGGGCAGGGGCTGTAATACAAAGACCATCATGGCATCACTGCTAGTTAACGGATGCACCTGCTACCTGTCCAAAGGGCCAGCAGTTCCGCTCCAGCACTCCGCCACAATCCCAGGGAGGGGATGACCTGAGGGGGGGCTTCCCGCCTCACTGGGATCACTGCAGTCCCCCTGAAGGTGCACGGTTGACATGACCTGCTTTTTGTCTTGAGGGACACTTCACATGGAGAGGTTTTGAACAGGTGCAATTTCAGAAGTGTCAGAACCACTGTCCACGGCTGCTCACCACAGCTGGCCTGCTGTGCCCTGGACGTTTGCCTCACAGTAAGAAAAAGACCTCAGATGCTGTGGCTTGGAGGTGTGGTGCCCCCCTAGAAGCTCCTGTTAATGCAGGGACGTTCAGAGGTGGAATGACTGGACTGTGACCTAGGTGACCCAGGCAGGGCAGCGTGGTTGGAGGTGGCCCCTGGGGCTGCCCTGGAAGGGTCACTCTTTCTGAAGCCCCTGCTTTCTCTCTGCAGCCTGGCTGCCACGAGGGGCAGCTCTCGTCCGCTGGGCTCTTCCCCCAGGACCTACTGCTTTACCTTTGACCCAGAGCAATGAATTCAGCCATTTATGAACTGAAACCTCTGAAACTGGGAGCCAAAATAACCTTTTTCTCCTCTAAGTGGTTCTTGACAGGTATTTTGGTTGCAAAAGCTAATACACAGGAGTCTAAGAGTGCTGGCGAACAAAGACAGACACGCACGGGGATCCGCACACGTCCACCTTTACACAGCCTTCAACACACACACCACACTCGCCCATCACACAAACGCCAAACAGCATGCCACATCCAACACTATGCACACCACATCCAGCACACTCTGTGCACACACACACCACGTACCACCAAACATCATACAACATACCACACAACCACACAACATACCAAGCAGAACCAGCACACAAACACCATACAACATACCACACATACACATACGACACACACATGCACTGTACATATACAAACATACATGCTCACACATACCACACAGCCACCACAATGCACACACACACACACACACACACACACACACACACACACCCCTGAACACAAATGGCCCACCTCCGCTCCCTGGAGTGTGAGGGACTGAGCTTTTCTGCCTGGGTGCTATGACAGCAGAGTGGCCAGGCCCTGGAGATGTCCACTCCAACTCCCTCATTTCACAGGGGTCAGCAATTCGGGAAGGCTCAGAGGCCAGCCTGAGGCTGGGATGGGAGGAGGCCTCAGCCCTGGCTCGCTGTGCAGCTCCTGCACCTGCCCTGCTCACTCAGAGTGGACACACGGGGCTGTGGAGCTCACGTGAAGCCAAGGTGCCTGGAGAGAGTCCAGGAAGCACCTCTCACCCCCAGGTCAGCCTCTCACTGGCCTGGCCTCTCCCCTCTAAGCCTGTGCTTTCCTGACTCATTGCACAGGAATGTCCCGTCACCAGGTGATGAGGTACACACAGATGGCATGAGTGGGACTCCAGGGTGCCACTCAGAAGGCCACCCAGCCACACAGACGACAGAACACGGAGCAGGGAGGCCAGGACCAAGGAGACGACCAACAGCAGGCAGCAGTACAGCGGTTCCTCATGGCCCCCATCGTCTCAGACGAAAATGGGTTGAATTTTCCCATTAAGAGACATAGAATGACCGAATGTATCCTTTAAGAAGACCCAGCTGCTGACGAGGCCACTTCACCCTGGGCACACCCTGACGGGAAGTGAGCAGGTGGAGAAAGTGCTCCATGTGATGAAGCCAGGAGGGCAGGTGGCCGCACTGTAGGTGAGTCCAGTGCAAAAAGGATGGGCTCAGGGCTGGAGCACTTGACCACTGTGGCCAAGGCCCTGGGTCCTATTCCCAGCACTACAAAAGGGCAGAGAGGTCACCAGATGATGATAAAACAGCCAATTCACTGAGAAGCTGCCATGATTATAAGTACATCCTCCTCCCACCCTGGACACCCAAAGAGGGAGCAAGGGACCCGAGGGAGAGAGGACTGAGAATAAACAGTAACAGGGACTTCCAGAGGCCACTTTAACAGTGGACAGGTCATCCAGACAGGAAGTTAACAAGGAAACACTGGACATTATCCTAGTCCTTAAGGCTGCCATGAAAATCACTTTAAACTGGATGTTGATAAACCACACACGTTCACTTCTCAGCTCTGAACTCAGGGCAGCCTGAGGCCAAGGCACCTGCACAGTAGGGTCTGGTGGGCTCGGCTGGTGAAGAGGGCCAACACCCTCCCCTTCCCCTCAGGTTCCAAGAGACTGCTCCATTACGAGGAGCGGCTCCCCGGCGGGTCACTCACCTCTTAACACACCACACCAGCGACGCGGCTTCAGCACACGGATCCTGTGGGCACAAACCCACAGACCATCGCAGACTCGAGCTGCACCGTAGGCCAAGTGGACCCGAGAGACAGACGGAGCGCTCCACCCAACACCAGCAGAGCATTGTCCAACCAGAACATAGCGAAGCAGAGACAAGACTGAGCCAGTCCAAGGAGACCAAATCCCCATGGAGCGTGCTTCCTGACCACGGTGGTAAGAAATGAGAAATGAACACAGTGCAGTGCAGAGACTCCACAGGCACGTCCAACATGCTCCTGAACAACCACGGGTCAAAGGGAAACTCACACACATCTGTGACCACAGGAAGGGAAGACAACATGCACGTAGCAAAAGTTGGTCCAAGAGAGAAGTTTCTAGAATTAAATGCCTACACCAAAAAAAGCAGGAAGATCTCAGTACACAAGCTAATCTCATGCCATCAGGAACAAGAAGAGCAAACTAACCCCAGAGTTAAGGGCAGGAAGGAAATGACAAAGAGGAGAGGAGAAATAATGAAATAGAGACTAAAACAACAATAGAAAGGTCAATGAAACAAAGAGCTGTCTGTTTGGTTTTTTTAAAGGAAGACCAACTTGACAAACCCTTAGATTAAGAACAGAAGAGAGAAGACCAACTAAAACTGGAAATGGAAGAGGAGACGTTCCAGCGGACACGAGGTCACAAGGGGGTATTAGGAGTAGTTCCACCTACAGCCTGCAACCTAGAACCTGTGAATTCCTAGCTACAACCCGCCAAGCCTGAACCACCAGAAACAGGCCATCCAAATAGGCCAATGACAATGAGAACGTCAATCAAAGTCAGACCCCGTCCAACAGAAGCCCAGTGAGACGGCTTCGCTGCCGAATCCTACCAAACAGCTGAGGAAGAACACACACCAATCCTCTGAGCCCACAGAGACTGCAAAGGAAGACACTTCTGAACTCACTTAATGGGCCAGAGTCCCCTGATCCCAGCCAGCAAGGGACCAGGAGGAGGCAGAACGACAGACCAACACCTGCAACGGGCAGAGGTGCCAAGTCCTTAAGCAAACAGGTTGGATATGACCAAACCACAGACAGACAGGAGTGAACCAAACTAAAAAGCTTCTGCACAGTCACAGCGGTCATCAACAGAGGGAAGGGAGAGCTACAGAATGGAAGAGAGAATTCCAAACCGTGCATGTGATAAGAGCTAACATCCAGAACACATAAGGAACTCAAGCAATTCAATACAAAGTACGGTTTCCAGCCTGACTTCCCACTGGGCAAACGACTGAATGGACATTAGTCCAAAGAAGATATACGAATGGCCAAGAGGCCTATGAAAAAGATGCTTGCTATCACGAATAATCAGGGAGATGCCATCTAAAACCACTATTACATGAGCTGTTATAAAAAAGCTTAATGATAACATGTGGTGACAGGGTGTGGAGACCAGGGAGCCCAGCACACTGTTGGTGGAGACATAAAGTAGAACAGCCATTATGGAAAACAATATGGAAGACCCTCAAAAAATTAAAATAACTTCCATATGATCCAAAATCCCCCCCTCTGGGTATTTCCAAAGGAAATAAAATCAGTATGTGGGAGAGTCATCTGCACTCCTATGTTCCTTTCAGCATTATTCAAGATGCAAAATCAACCTACATGCCCAGCAGTGGATGAGGTATTTGTGCACAGTGAAATACTATTCGGCCTTCAAAAAGAAGAGGATTCTGTGATTTTGGGTGACATGGATGAACATGGTGGACATTATGCTAAGTGAAACAAGCCAGGCACAGAAAGGCAAATACCACACAATGTCACTCATGTGTTGTTATGGTTTGGATGTCGAATGTCCCTGGAAACATCACGTGGCAATGCAGGGAATGTTCTGAGGTGAAAGGATTAGATCATGAAAGCCGTGGCCTTGCCAGCGGGTTAATAGTGGATCCCTGGGCTCCCACTGTAAACTGGCTGGGTGTGGCCGAGGACATGGTCCCTGGAAGCATGCCCCTGGGGTCCTATCTTGTCCTGGCTCCCGACTCTCTTGCTCCCTCCCTCTGCTTCCCAGCTGCGGGGAGCGAGCAGCTTTCCTGTGCTGTGTCTGCCTCACCTGGGGCCAGAGCAATGGAGTCGACCAGCCACGGACTGAGCCTCCGGAACCCTAAGTCCATAATAAACTTCTCCTCCTCCGAGTTGTTCTCTTCGGGTCTTCTGGTCTCAGTGACTAAAAGCTGAGTCACTCATGTGTGGAATCCAAGAGGCCAAACCCAAGCAAGAACGAGAAGGGTGGTTACCAGAGGCGGACAGGAATGGAGAGGGGAGGGGCGGGGAGACGTGGCCAGAGGACACGGGTTCTCATTCGGCAGGACATCTATTCTCATTGACCCAAGAGACCCACTGTGCGTCGATCGTCTCCTTGGAAATTGCTGAAGGAGCAGGTTTTAACAGTTCTCGTCCCACTAAAACCAGGATGTGAATGGCAGCACGTGTTAATGGGCCTGATTTACCGCCCCACGGTGTGGACAGGGAGGAGAGCACCACCCTGTGCACCCTAGATACGCCCTTCATAGCTCAGTATCGAAAACAAGTCAATGGATTAGTTAACTGAAGAGGTACCGTGACCCGCTGGAGATGGGACTGCAGAGGATCACTGTGACGTCCATGTGCCAGCGCACCACACTGCACGTGGCCTTGGTGACCACGTCCTCCTTCCCAGGAGAGGTGGTCTTGCTGGGTACTCACGCTGACCCGAGGGCTCCCTCACCTCCTTAGGTCTGGCTCTCTTCCCCTGCCCCTGGCTCATCTCTGGCCCTCCTACCCCACATAGCCCAGCCCCACCGTGTCTCACTTTGTTGTGTTTTATTAATGCCTATCCCTCTGCACCAGCCTCCAGTTCTTCTCAAAAGTCCCCGTGAGAGCAGGGATTTGTCTGTCTGGTGTTCACTGTCCCCAGCCCCTCGCCGCACATTCTGCAATGTTTGTTGAATGAATGGGCGAGTACTGGACCCTCGGTGTTGCAGGAATCTACTGTATGTCAGCACGTGGGTCCAGAGAAACAGACCTGCCCCTGCAAACGCAGCAAACTAGAGCTGGGCTGCGGCTCAGTGGCACAGCAAGCAGGTAGCGCGTGAGGCCCTGGCTCTGGGCCCAGCTCTGGATGGAAACCAAGCCGAACGTCAACAGACCCAGGGACTGCACTTCGTGGTGTTCTGAACACGTCCTACCAAAGCTCTGGGCGACCTCCGCCAACTTATCTTCCTATCGATTCTGCTTTTTGAACAAGGAAAAACTATGGGACTTTCTTATTCTGCAGAAAAAAAAAGTTGAAAATAATAGTAGAGAGATAAAAGGGAACAAAAAATCTTAGATTTCATTTTTACTCTTTGGTGCATTTTTTTGTGGACTTTTTAATGTATGCAATAGACATCTACAAAGGTAGATAAAACAGGTTGAGCATACTTAAAGAGTATGTTATGCTACTTTAATTTTCAAATAATATAGTTAATATGGTTTTGTTTACTTCCAGATACTTAAAGGAAGTGTCCAACTGTTAATATGGACATTACTATAGGTTGTTGTTGTTGTTGTTAGTTTTAGTTTGAACAATGATGTTTGTTACTTAGGTGTCACCTAAGATACATGAACATAGTATTTGAAAATGTAACTCACTTGGTGCTTAGAAGTGGGTGGTCCCGGCTCCCACCTCTGCAGGCACGCTGCGTACACAGACCCGGGTTGGAGAGAATGCTCTCAGGACAGGACACATGGGTGCATCCTCCCCGGAGCCTGCATGTCCCCTTAACCTACTGACTGTCCCTTAGGAGGCACAGACCTGACTGCTTGCCCTGGGCAGTGCTGTCCTGGGCATGATGGGTCCACAGTTCCCTTCAGCCCAGAAGACCATCCATCTCCAGGTCTCTGGCCACCCTCACAGGGCAGTTGCCAGTGTGCTGGGTCCCGAGTCCACTCAGCTGGAGGCCAGGATCTGAGCCCATGCAGAATGGTCATGTGGGCAACAGGCGTGCTGTGTCCACCCGGAGGGGGCGCCCCATGCACCCCTGGCCTGGCAGTCCTTATCAGGTAAGGCCCAGGGACACCAGGTACTCCAAGGAAGGTTGCCACCAGGTGAGTACAGCCGAGTATCCTGGGAGGTCACTGCTGTGACTGCCTGCTGACTCCCCCGCTTATCTTGCAGTGATCTTACCCCCCGAGCGTCACATGAGCCAGATTGGTACGTTCCAAAATCAGTGTAGGAAGCAGAGAAGCTAAACTTAAATTAGAAGTCAAATCGCTAAGCCAGGCACAGTGGGGCACACCATAGTCCCATTAACTCAGGGGACGAGATAGGAGTGCACGTTTGGGCCAGCCTGGGCAACTCAGTGAGACCCTGACTCAAAATAAAAACGAGAAAGGGCTGGGGATGGAGCTCAGCAGCAAAGCCCCAGGGGCTTCGATCCCTAGTACCCAAGTAAAGTGGGGGAAGGAGAAGGGAGGGAGGAGGGCGGGGGGAGTTAGCCCCCAGTCATGGGAAAGAGGAGGCAATAGGCAAAAGAGCATTTCCTTCCAAAAGCGCCAGAAAGGTTGATAGAACACTCGGCGCTCTGACCCCAGAGCTTAGGGCTATGCCTGCACTACCCCAAAGCTCAGCGGTAACTTTAGGAACTCAGTTTTAACTTTTTCCTTTCTGAAACTAACAGTGAGTGATTCAAGTGACGTCTATTTCAGGTTTTAAACTTCAGAAGAGCTCCGGGGGCTGACCGCATGAGGGCACGTGCTCTGGAGACGAAGGGGGTGCAGAGGGGCGTGTCTGGTTCCTCACAGGGGCGGGAACAGGTGCAGAACCCGTGGCACTTCCTACAGTCACAGTCTTTATGAGCCGCCACCATTCCCTGGACGCACAAATGACCAGGTGGCTGAAGAAGGAAGCCCGCTCCTCACTGCAGAGGGACACAGAGGGCGGACACAGCTCTGAGCAATGGCTCCATCCTGTCCCGCGGGGCCGCCTCCTGGGGCGTCTCTGGGGACTTCATCGAGGCCCTTAGTGCTTTTCCTGAAACTCCTTCCCAAGAATCTCCATCTTGTTCTGCAGGCTCTGCGTGAAGCCAAGTTTAAAACGAAACAAATAAAGGTTCTCGGGCTCAACCCTGGACTTGCAGGGTTTTATAATTTTCTGGAGCGGGGTCCAGGAAACTGTTTTAAAAAACACTTCCTGGTTTGGGAATGCCGGTCTTATTCACCCCTTTGAGCGAGGAAGATGATTTCAGAGGTTAACGGATGTGGTAGAAGTCACTAGAATGCTGAGGGAAGACAGGACCCTGTCGGATACCCGAGGCACACAGAAGACGGATACTGTTCACTTTGGCCACTTCAGGTCACCTCTCTGTTCTGTGGGATTAAACTCTGGGCACAGCCATGGGAGGCCAGATCCCGGTGTTCTGTCCAGAGAGGCTGAGCACTTCCCACAGCAGGCGGGCACAGTGCCAGTGTTATCTTTACAGAGCCTGTGCCTAAGCAGGGGACACCAGGAGGGAGGAGGAGGAGGGGAGGGAAGGGCAGCCACAGGCAGCTGGACACACGCATGCCCAGCCTGAGGACGCCACCGGAGACAGTGATGGCCAGGAGGGGCCCCGGGGCCAGCAGCTCTGGGACTGGTAGCATGAAGCCAAGAAAGCGGTGCCCAGTGATGCCAGTGGAGGTTGGTGACAAGGGGCAGCGGACGGAGGTAGGTGGCAGGTAAATTCTCTCCTGTGCACTCAGGCCCTGGCGCGGCTTGGCTGTTGGCGACTCCCCTGCAGTTCTTGCGGGGCTCAGATTCCAGAGTTCTGCCAAGGCTCCGCGAAGGCTCTCGACAAACTGGAGGTTTTAAAATGCTAAGTTGGCCTGAATCGTCCTTATTTGTAAAATATTTCGATTCATAAACCACAACATGTATTTCTTTAAAAGATAAAAATGTTACAGCAGATAATTTCTGTCTGTTCTCCTTCTTTTTGGTCCTGGGGATTGAAATCCAGGGGTGCCACATGCCCAGCTCTTATTCTGAGACAGGGTCTCACTAAGTTGCCAAGGCTGGCCTTGAACCTCCCGTTGCTGGGATCACCGGTGTGTGCCACCACTCCTGGATCAGAGTTGTCTAACTGAGAAAGCTTTGTTGGTCATTTTCCGATAGCACTCAAACTTCACAGCTTTGACTTGCCTATCCATTTTTAGGACATGCTTCAGACTGTATATGTTCAGGGACTCAGAAATCCATGTGCTGTGACTACCACGTAGCCCTGGACACAATTAAAGAATCAATTTGTGAAAAAAGAGTGGGCTTCGGTGTCAGAAAGCACCTCATGTTTGATTCTCACTCAGGACAGTTTGGAGGATGTCACAGGCTGGCGGGACCTCTCCATCAGCCTACTTCCCCGCCTACTTCCCCGCCCATCCTTCCCTGTGGCCACAGCAGTCCTGGGGCCTCCTCTTCCTGTTGCTTGGCTCAGCTTCACCTGGGTGGGTGGCCGTTACATTTATGCCTGGTGGAGGCTCCAGCCATGGCATGCTCTGGGCTCCTAGGACAAAATAACCGTCCATGAGCACCTTGCTCCTGTGGTCAGCCGAGGGCCTTCTTTGAAAGGTAGTGTTTGCTTGGAGATGCTGCCAGCTCTCCTCCTGCATGTGCGGTTACAGTGTCGGCAGAGGGCTGGTGCAGGGTCAGGGGAGGCTGAGGCCTCAGGGGTTTCAAAGGCACATTTAATGCAATAATTGGATTTTTTTTTTTTTTGTACTGGGGATTGAATCCAGGGGTGCTTAACTACTGAGATGTCCCCAACCTATTTATGTATTAAAATTTTTGAGACAGAGAATAATTTGCTTAGGGTCTCAATAAATCGCTGAGGCTGGCCTTGAACATGTGATCCTCCTGCCTCAGCCTCCCAAGCTGCTGGGATTATAGATGTGGGCCACCGTGCCCAGCTTAATGCAATATTCTTAAAGATTAAAATGAATGTAAAACAATCCATGATGAACAAATACAAACCTTTTAAAGAAAGGCAGGTAGGACCCTGGGAGAGCTTGCTGCCTCGTCTGGTGAGAGCCCTGATGGGAACAGCAAGCCAGCCCTGAGTTCTGCAGAGATCCAGGACAGGCAGCCCCTGGGCTCTGCCCCAGTCTGCAGACCCAGCCTGCCGCAGTCTATCCCAAACACTTGAAGCAGCCCACATGGGAAGGCAGAGAGCTCCGTGGGCCACCCCAGTGCCTGCGGGATTCCTGAGGACGTCACAAGGCTGGCAAGGCTGCCCAGGGCGTCCTTCAGAGCCCAGCAGGCCAGGCCTCCTCCCAGAGCTGTGTCCTCCTGCTCCTGTTGACTCGCATGTCCACCCTCAGGTCTGTCTTTGAGGGCCTGCCCCTTTCGGCCCTTGCGACTGGCCAGCACAGGGCCACCTGGCCCTGTTCTTGAAATGAACAAGGAGGTCATCTCCAGTGGGGACGCGGCGCCCTCCCCCATGAAGGAGGAGCTCTGCAAGTCCCTGCAGGACGGCAGCGCATGTGGGGCTCCTGGACTGTCCCAGCAGGGCCACCCTCCTTTCTCTGGCTTCTCTTCCAGCCGCTCATCCAGGAGTGCCCACACTGGTCTCAGCCTCATCTGCCTCACAGCCTGATCCTCGATGCTGGCCACGTCATAGATGGACTGGGGACTTGTGGATGCTGAAAACACACGTTGCCCAGGACAGCCTTCGAGCTGCCCTACCTGGGCAAAGCTGACGAGAGCTCGCAGAGCCGGTGCTGACCCTGGCCCATCCCTGCCCCTCCATAGCCCAGCGGAACCACAGTTTTTCCTGCCTGCTTAGGAGGAAGGGGCAGGGGCTCCCAGCAAGAGCCTGAATTCCAAGCAGCATCAGCCGCCCTGAGTGGCCGTGGCCACAGCACCTGGACAGGAGCATGCTGGACAAGGCCATTCCCTGAAAGCTTTCCTGCCAACCATGTTGGGGACACCAGGACCAAACACCTTGCTGCAGAACCGGCACGGTCCCGTGAACCCCGTGATCTCCGCGTTCTGTGCGCTCATCTCTCGCGCTCCAACACGACACGCGACTCACAAGGCCCACCCCAAACTGTGCCCAGCAGACATGCCACAGTGGAGCAACCCTCCAGGTGGAGCCTCCAGGCCAGAAGGAGCCAGGACGTGGCCGTAACGGCTGCAGCCACCACCTGCCACCCCTTTCCCTCACCCTGGGTTCCTGTGTCTGGGATGCAATGTCCCAAGGCTGCCCTAGCCAGGAGCTGAAGCCACCTGGTAATGAACCTTCTAAGAGGCCGGAGGAGGCCCTGTCTCCAGGACAGACTGCACACTGTATGTAAACGGGGACTGACACACGGGACTGAGCCCTGGAGGTGTCTTCCGGGTCCTTGTGCAGCAGCATTAGGTCATCTACGGTAGGCAGGGAAGGGACAGCAAGGGGACAGGCAGAGCCAACGCACAAACCTTCCTAAGGCCCCAACACAACTTGTAGTTAAGTCCTACGGTTCCTTCTTTCTTTGGCCATAAGAGAATATTAAAATGAGAAGGAGTCGCTTCTATAAAAGTTTTTTCAATTAGTACCTAATTTTTTGTATCTGTGCAAGTTAATTTGTTATACTTTATGGTCTGTCTTAAAAATATACTGACATCTAAGGAATAGTGAAAATGTGGCACATACAAACAATGGAATACTACTCAGCCATCAAGAATAAAATTGTGGCATTTGCTGGTAAATGATAGAACTGGAGACTATCACGCTAAGTGAAACAAGCAAGCCTATCCCAGAAAACCAAAGGCCAAATATTCTCTCTGATATGCAGATATAACACAAAATAAGTGGGGGTGGTGTGGGGATCAGACAAAGGGGAATAAAGGGAAGGGAGGGGAGATGGGAATAGGAAAGACAGTAGGATGAAGTGGACATCACTTTCCCGTGTTTATTTTTATTTATTTATTTTTTTAAGAGAGAGTGTGAGAGAGAGAGAGAGAGAGAGAGAGAGAGAGAGAGAGAGAGAGAGAGAGAAAGAGAGAGAATTTTTTTTTTAATATTTATTTTTTAGTTCTCGGCGGACACAACACCTTTGTCTGTATGTGGTGCTGAGGATCGAACCCGGGCCGCATGCATGCCAGGCGAGCACGCCACCACTTGAGCCACATCCCCAGCCCCCACTTTCCCGTGTTTATACATGAATACACGACCAGTGTCACTCCACATCACGTACTACCACATGTACATGTGACATGTCAAAACACTTTCTCTGTCATATATAATCAAAAAGAACGAATAAAAAAGTAAAATATTTTAAATAAAGAAACTGTTGGAAAATAAAACAAAAACAAACAAAATATATATATATAGGCATCTGCTTCCAGTAGAAATTTTTAAAAGGGTACCACTTACTACTCTACTGTTTGTTCCACAGGGCCTCTGACATAATTGTGAAAGCATCTTTTTTTTTTAATTAGTTGTAGATTGATTGATTGATTGATTGATTTTTACGTGGTGCGAGGATTGAACCCAGTGCCTCACACGTGAGAGGCAAGCACTCAACCACTGAGCCCCAGCCCCAGCCCCTGAAATCAGCTCCTCTATTCCAGCTGTATTCCAGGTGCACATCCTGCCCTGCACGTGAAGTCTCTCTGTGAGGCTCCTACCTGAGCCTGGTGACTTAGCTTTGGGTTCTCGCCTCGCTGACTCTGAGAGCCTTGGAGCTCAAGGGTGGACCTTGAACACACAGGTGTCAGACTGCGGCAGGGAGCAGGGGGTGCTGATGAACACCTGCTGCGTTAACAAGTGCACGCCTGTGAGGGCGGGCATTCCCTTCCGAGTTAGCATCTGCCCTGGAACGAGAACTGGCAAAAAAAAATTGGTACCAGAAAATAAGGGGCTGAGCAGGAAACGGCTGTCGCCAACACCACATCTGCATGCTCCGGAGTCCCCCCTTTCCAGCCCCCAGAGGTGTAACAGGCATTTCTGTGGGCTGCAAACCGCCCAGTTCGTGGTATCCTCTCACAGCCGCTGGAATGAACTAGGACACCCTGCCTTACACCAAACCTGCAAACTGCCCTCAGAAATGTGCGTGGCTCTGTCCCCTGCTTTACTGACGTCACTTCTTGGCCCTGCGCTGAGCCTGGGGAGCAGCAGGCCTAGTAAAGCCCAGGCTGTGGGGCTGAGTCCCATAAGTGACTGGCAGGCAGGGCTGCACCCGTCCCAGGCTGTGGAGGGGCCCTTCTGCCTACGGATGGAGAGTGTCTCCTTGGCACCCCGCACTTCTTTCCTCTCCATTCACAGACTGGCTTCTGCTCCCAAGACGGGACCCGATAAGACGGCATTGGAGAAGTTCAGTTCTCTAGAAAACGACTCCAGAGTTGACATTCCTATGTTTCCCCTGGCAGGAAGCTGAGATCTGCTACCCACAGAGGATGATTCAAGGTCAGGCTGTGGATTGGGGATCATGGCTAAGCAGCTGGGGCCAACTGGTCATGTCTCCCGTGCTCGTGAGCAGTGGCACCTGCCTCCATGTGGCGTGGGGACTGCTGGAGTGGCCGTCCCCAGAACCTTCCCTCCCCTGCTCCCCTTAACAGCTGGGGCCAGGTACTCACCTTTGAGGACGGGCCTCTCCCCAAGGCTGTGGATGCTATAGGCAGCACTGGACAGATGTGCATCTGGGATGAGCTCAGCCAGCAGGTACCCGGAGTACCAGGCGCACACGGAGGCAAGGACCAAGAAGGTGGCCTTGAGAGCACCTGGAACAAAGGTGGACGGTGAGCACTGCCACGGGGTGCACCGGGCGCAGGTGCCAGCCCTCTCTGCCCGCGCAGCCTTCCTTCCCGACTGCAGGCCTGCTCTGAAGGGGACTTCCGGGAAGGCGGTGCTCAGAGGGGGAGGTGGTGGACAGGCGAGGACCCCTCAGCTTGCAGCGCTGCGATTGGATGCAGGCAGCAGATAATAGACAAGAGCCGTGTTGCCAGGGCAGGTTGCTGCATGGCTGCTGCGGTCGATGGGCTGTTGAGCACCTGGGCCAGCACCACCAAGGCAGACTCGGTCACCAGTCAGATCCCAGACCTGCCCACTGAAATCTCTGAGGGCAGGTCTCGGTCTGTTGACTGTGGCTACGTCTCTGCGCTGAGAACGCTTGGCACCGGTCCGCACGCTGTAGGTGAACGGCAGGGGCCCGTGACGCTGGAAGAAGTGCCCACGTGCATCCCATTGTCAGGGACACCCGAGGGTCTCCAAGCAGCAAGTCCCTGGAGACACCTGTGCTGGAGAGCTCGGCGCTCTCTCTCCCTGCTGCAAGAGCAGTGGCTGGAGCTCGGCACCCCCAGGGAAAGGCCTTGCTCCCCGAGTGCGGAGCCCGTGCAGCCCTCAGAAAGAGCATGGGGAAGGCCGGGAGGGAAAAGGAAGCAGGGAGCAGGCGGGGCATGACAGGATGGGGGCCCACTCCCAGCTGGTCAGCCGGGAGTGCGGAGGTCCCCAGACTCGCAGGAGCTGTTTCTCCCCACCCAGAGCCTCGAGCAGACACGAGGCTCCTCACTGTCTGGGCCAGCACACGTCCTCAGACCTGTGAGTGCCCAGCCCTGGAAGCTGAGTTCAATGTTGAGCCTCCAGCACAGCAGCCCCTGGCTCCCTCCCTGCACCGTCCCTCTCCCCATGGGAGCCGAACCCTCCTGACCCGCTATCATTAGCCCTGCAGTGGGCCCAGGTTCCACTCTCCAGGGCCCGGCTGTGGTCCCAGGCCCTTCCCTTAGCACTCAGAGGCCTGTTCATCCTGCAAGGACCCTGTGGCAGAAGTCCAAGCTCCCAGGGAGCCATGCTGAAGGACTGACGCGCCTGGGGCCGCTTGGGATTTTGCTTTCCAGTATGCCTTTCAGTGCCAACTCCTTTTCTGTTTTCAAACCACAGTCTCCAAGATTATTGGGACAATGTGCAGGGCTGGCTTTTGTTGGGAAAGGTTGTAGCATGGCCATGTCTTTGCTGGGGATGAAGGGACATCTCAAAGCCAGAAGCAGCCACGGAAAACAAGATGAGGCTGAAGGCTTGGCAGGCCTTCCCTTGCACCTCCCCAGGGCCAGTCACTGTGAGCACATCACTGTCCCCAAATGCTCTGCAGTCCTCACCCCTTGGCCTGCAGAACACTCCCTCACCTGTGGCTGAGCCTAGTGGCACCCTGGGAACTAAATGGCAGGATGTTCTTGAAAGTTCTTTTGGGTGGACCATGTGCATGGACAGGTACAGGACATGTCCAAAGAGAGCAATAGGTCACAGCTGGCCAATTTTATCCAAGTGGCTGAGAAGACAACTGGCACTAAACAACCTTCAGAGGGTCTTCTGGACCCCATCCCACAGCCTCCTGCACCATGAGCTGTTCAGAGCTTGGAGGAGACAGCGTCCCCTCCCCACGGAGGACGCGAAGCACTGCCTGGAATGGAGGTACAATCTGGTCCTAGTGGACAGGGACACACACAGGTGGATGTGACAGAAAGGAGAGCCAATCCTCACAGTGCGAATTCGACACCTTGAACAGGTCGTCTGTGAGCGTCCTCCCTGGACCTTTTTCAGCGTTCCCAGTGAAGCCGGAATCAGACAGGCAGACAGCGAGGGTCAGACCCAGAGAAGGAGGGACTGAGATGCTAACACCCTCACAGCTCTCCCTCCACCGTATCAAGAACCTGCCCTGCTCCAACCTGTTGCCAAGGTAACCTGTCCCAGGAGTTGCCCCTCCCCACTGGGAGCCACAGGTTGTTAATAGTGTGTCCTGGGCTGCTCCACCTGCCCTTCCCCCTTCAGCCCACCTGGCTCCCACCTTTGGCCATCCCACGGAGCATTCCTGGGCCTGGTCACGTCCACAGGAAGGAGAGAGAAAGGGGAAGAGGGTAGGAGAACACAGGAAGCCTAGGACTTATAAAAAGGCGGAACTCCTTGCTTCTAGGGATACCAGGTGGCCCCCTCCTCCCTCCCGGGAGAAGTCCACGTTACCCCTCTTAAATAAGCCCTGCTTTCTGTGCTTCCTCGGCCTGCTTCCCTAATGTTGTCCTTCAACCTGTGGGGAGCAGGACTGCCACCAGTGACCAGCAGTATCACTAGGAAGGTATAAATTGTGTTGTGGTTGAAGAGCGCCACTGGTGGCCTCCAGGCTGGGGACAGTCTAGCTTCCTGTGATAACGAGTGGCTGATGGCAGAAAGCGAGACCTAGAGCCAGGACCACCTCTAGGGTGGGAGAGTAGACCTAACAGCACCCACTGGAATTGTCCACCATCAGAAGGTGGGCACACACCGGGCTGAGACTGGCTCTATCACAAAGGCACGGAAGTGTCCCAGCCACCAGGAGGACAGGACCAAGGAGCCAGCCCAGGGTGGATGAGACCAGGCAGCTTGGGTGTGTTTCCCAGGGCTGCCTTAGGAGTGCCACAGGCTGGGGGGCATTTCCTCAGGATTCTGAGGGCTAGAGGTCCCAGATCAGGTGTCAAAGGACTGTTCCTCCAGGGCCACTCCTTGATCACAGATGGCGTGTTCTGCTGGTCCTCACGGGGTGGTCCCACTGCGTGTGTCCTGATCCCCTCTTCTTAGCAGACACCAGTCCTATTGGACTGGAGCCCACCCTACGGACCTGATTTTAACTTAATGACCTCATGAAGGCCGCGTTTCCAAACCACAGTCCCATCGTGAGGTTAGGCTTTAGCACAGGACTTTGGGTGGAAGCCACCGTTCAACCCCTAACCCAGCATCAGCCCGGCATCCGGCAGGCTGTGGCCTAGGCTCTCTGTGGACCGGACCGGAGGTCCGTCCGTGGGTGACAGCAGAATGGGAAGGACCGGAAGCAGCCTGTCAGGATGAAGGTCAGGACCTAAGCTGAGCACAGTGCCTCTGGGTAGGTGGGAGGCCGGGCCTCCGGGAGGCTGCTCTGTAGACCAGGTGCTACCCTGGTGGGAAGGGCCCCAGCAGCTGGGGCGGAAGTGCTGAGTCTTGGAGCCCTCCTGGACTCTGTAACCAGGACCCCCCTCTCCTCATGGGATTATGCCGCCTCCACCGGCTGGTGGCAGTGTCCCGGGAACGCGTTCCACCCCGCAGACGCGCCGGGAGCCTCAGAGCTCCTTCTCTGATTCTCAGTTCACAACAGTGATGTGATCTGAGCTTCTCAGAGTGACTGTTCTCACTGCCACATGCCCAGATGAGGACAACCCTGGAGTCCCTGGGAGCTTTGTGTGAAGGGACCACATGGCTCACAATGAGTCAGGAGGGCTGGGTGTGAAGAAGTGGAAGGTGAGGGGATCCCAAGACCCAGAAAGGGTGGAGACGCTCTTCCGACAGCTGCAATGCGGTCAGTGCCCAAGGGGGGCGCTGCAGATGCGTCAGTCCATCACTGACCAACAGGACAGTTCTGAGGAGCAGTGGGTCTCTGGGGATCTTATTGTTATGCAAACATCATAGACCTCTATGTGACTCGGACTCAGCGTCACGCTTTGTGACCTTACACAGGAACACGCATGCACATGTCACCACCATTTTGTCCTAGAATTCACAGCAGTCAGCAAAAGCAGCATTGTTCACCCATAAACAGTTTGGTTTTGTTTTTTGTTTTTTTAAGAAAATAATTTTCCACAAGAAGGCAAAACTTTAAAGTGTGGTTTTCCTACATTTGGGGCTGTAGGCTGTGCTGTGGGCTTTCTGGAGTGGACACTGGTGCCGGGAGGGTCACCCTCATGCAGAGACGGACTCAGAGGTAGGAAGGTGACCCCCAAGGGAAGCTCAGAGCTTGCCCTTCTGAGCTGCCCATGTTTGCACAGGGCTGTGCCCCCTTCTCTCTCCCCTGGAGGAATCGGCTTCCTCCTCTGGTAGCAAGAGAACAATAGCAAAACCCACTAGAAGGGCAGGTGAGCCTCGGGGGACGACCAGGGGGCAGCAGCTGTGAGACCCCCCTGCTCTGAGCCACAGAGTGGCTGGTGGAGACAGTGGGTGCCCCTCCTCCTGGCTTTCTTTCTAAATCTCTGTAGCGCCAAGAATTTGACAAAGAGCAAACTAAAGACAGCCCTATTTTAAAAACTGAAATGCCATGGGGACTGTCACAATCAGCCAGGGCCAGGCATTTACTTCTCATGCCACCCTTGGCCCCCTCCCGCCAGAAAGGCTCCTGAGGGTCCCCGGCACTTTCCACAATTCCTGGGCTGCACAGTTTGAAAGGTGGCTCCTGCCCAGGGGAGTCCCCAGGAGCCCCAACCAGTGGGGAGCCAGCCCTTCCTAAGGTGGGGCACCCCAGCCCCCACCCGAAGGCACTCACTCTTGGCGGCTGCAGTGTGCCGCCTGCCTGCCCTGGATAAGGTGTGCGCTCACCGGCACCAGCCCCAGCAGAGTGGCAGGAGCTGGCAAAGAGCGGCAGGTTGGAGACACCAGCCCAGCCCCTCGGAAACCTCAGCCCCTTTGGCACTGAGACCCTAATTCTGATCTGGGTCTAACAGGAGACGGTGCCCCAGCCCCCGCCCTTCTGGCTCAGTGTGGCACATCCAGAAGGGGCAACAGGTGACTCCCCTGCTCTGGGTCCCTTCCCTCCCACACACTCGGAGGCAGAGGTGGGGTCGCACTCACCAGCAGCCACAGGGCGCATCTTCTGGGTGCTGCTCCCGCCTGCCTGGTCCTGGGGAGCTGTTCCCGCCTGCCTGGTCCTGCAACCTGCAGGAGCCACTGACTGGGCAGCAGGAAGGACCTGTCCTGGGGACAGGCAGGAAAGGGGCGGGCCAGTATTAGCAAACGACAGGTACTGGCCAGGCAGGTTCAAGGTTCAGCAGGCAGGTATGGGCTGGGCAGGTGTGGACAAGCAGTGCACCACGGGGCCCGAGGGCTGCCAGTGCTGGAGGCTAGACACGCCCAGCCAGGCCTGGGTGACCAGAGCCAGAGCTGATAGGACCTGGGAAGCCGGGCAGGGTTTGTAGAGGGAGGACACAGTGCCTCTAATTAATGTCCTACAACAAAAAACAGGTGCAATGCACACTTGGCTGAGCCTTTTATACTCAAGGCAGAGTCCCAGAATCAAGGTGCCCTGCACCCAGGCCCCCGTTAGAACAGCGGCACTCCCAGGCCAGCTCAGTGCCCACCTCCTTTACTGATGGCAAACTAACTTCAGGGAAAAGAGCAAGGCCAATACCCAGCTTCTTGGCCACAGTCAAGGTGGGCAGTCCCTGTGGTTACAGTGACCAGGGGGTCTCAGAGCAGGGGTTGGGCAGGCATGCGGGGGAGACAGCCCTGAGGACACCTGGACGTTAGCAGGAGCAGGGATTCCCTCTGGTCACCTACAAGTCCACTTTTATTCCAAGCACCCACCCGGTTTTTATGCTCCTGACCCACTCTAATCCAGAGGCCGTGGGCCACCGGGGGCAAGTCACGGGTCCGGGGGAAGCGGGCATGTTTGCTCAGACCTCCTGGCTCGGCAGTTCTGCTTTGCTCCCATTTCTCCTCTCCCAAGAAGCCCAGAGGCTTCAGCCACATGACACACATGACATCCCTCCCCCTGTGGGTTGTCACAGGTGCCGTGGCCATGGCCCTCCCTCCTCTGCCATCTTTGCTCCCAAGGGGCCCCCATATGGCGCCATCCAAGAAAACTGGGGACACACATCTTCAGTTCATGCCCACAGTTGTCCCCCTAAATCAGAGGGGACAATGACAAGAGTCTTCACAGGAAGCAAAGGTCCCGACCTTGGGCCTGAGCCTGAACATTTCCTCAGGACGCCGCCTCTGACCGGTTCTGTGCCACCTGTGAGCTGCCGCTGTCCTGCGGACGCCTGCCGGGCAGGAAGCCAGCTCTCCTACAACGCCCACCTTCTCTTTGGCTCAGAAGTGGGGCTTCTATCTCCGGGTTTGTTTTTACTTTTTAAAAAACCATAGTAAAAAAAAAAAATGTATCTGACATAAAATCCACCATCTTTTTCATCTTACGTGTACAGTTCAGCAGAGTTAGGCAGGCACGTACCGATCTCCAGGACGTTTTCATCTTCAGAAACTAAAACTCTGTCCCTGTTCAACAATAACGGGCCACCTCCCTCAGTCCCGGCAACCCCCGCTCTCTCGTCTGTGTGAATTTGACCCGTCCAGAGGCTCTACACAAGAGAATCAGACAGAGTCTGTCCTCTGTGACTGGCCTACGTCACGCAGCTTAATGACCTCGTGAGTCTGAGTAAAACCCCTGTGTGCGTGGGCCACTCGGGGCTCGGCCATTCTTCTGGCCACAGATGCTGGGCGGCTTCTGCCTCCTGGCTACCTTGCGGGATGCATCTCCCCCTTCCCCTCTCAGACCTCTTGAGAATGCACTCAGAGATGGCACTGGGGTCAGGGAGCAATTGTCTGAATTTGATGTTCTGAGGCAGGGGCCTGTGATCCTCCCCAGCAGCTGCAGAGCTGTGCGATCCCTTGAGAGCAGCGGGCTTTGTTTCCCCACACCCTGGCCCACGCCTTCTCCCCTTCAGGCGTCCAGTGGGATGGAGGTGAGGAGTGCCTCTTCACAGACCAGACTGCATTCCCCTAAAGACTGGCTGCACCTCTTTTCATATGCTTGCTGGACACTCATTTCTATGAGGTCTTTAGAGAGACAGAGCTCATTCCAGCCCATCTTAAAACCGGGTTTACTTTTTGTGGCTGTTGAGTTGCAGGAATCTTTGCACATACTGGACACTAACTCCCCATCGGACATTGCTGGTGACTGTCCCCTCCCACTCTGGGGGCTGCCCCCTCACTCGCTAGTGTGCCCTGCAGTACACACAGGCTGGGCAGTGACATGGGGCCCCTCTAGTTCTGCTTCTGCTGCCTGTGTGTTTTGGCATCACATCCAAGAAACAACTGCCAAACCCAACATCCTGAAGTTTTTCCTCGATGCCCTCCTCTCAGTAGTTCCAAGTTTTACATGTCGATGTTTAATGCATTTTGTGTTGACGTTTGCCTTTGGAATAAGGAAACAGTACAATTCCGTACTCGTGCACACGGGTCCCACTTTCCCGGCCCTGTTTGCTGGGGTGACCTTCTGCCACTGAGGGTCCCTGGCTCCTGGGAACCACAGGCCAGGGTTTGTCTCTGACCTCTCCACTCTATCCCACCCATCGACATGTCCATCTTTGTACGAGTTACACACTTCTTTTGACCACTGTAATTTTGTAATAAATTTTGAAAGCAGGGCACACAATCCTCCAGCTTTGATCTTCTTTTTCAAGATCATTTCATTTATTTGGCATCCCTTGGGGAATTCACCTGTTTACAATGGATTTTTATATTTTGGGGGGGGGGGATTTCCAGACCACAGACCCAGATGTCTTTCCTTTCACCTGTATCCTCTGTAATTTCCTCGAGAATGTTTTCTCCTTTTCACCTGCTCCGCTCAGTGAGGGTTATATTCATTCTGCTTCAGTGATCCTGTGCCCAGAGCCTGTTCCCCATTCTCACAAGGTCTACGGCAAACTCTTCCTCAAGTTTAACTTAGCAAATTCCTATGGCCTTTAAAAAATATGATATAAGTCACATTTCTGGGGACTCTAACTAAGGACTTCTGTTTTAAAAGCGGAAATGCTATGACGGAGGGTGTAGCTCAGTGACAGAGCACTTGCCTGCTGGTGTATGTGAAGCCCTGGCCTCAATCTCTAGCACTGAAAAAAAAAAAAAAAAAAGGAAATGCTGTGTACACTCAGACGGGTGAGGAGTGTAAAGAAACCTGTAGTCAATAAAGGCGGACAGACTGGTGACATAAATAGTGTCTAATCAGTGGAAAATTTACTCAGGAGCTCATAAAGTAATACGTATCAAGATTACTTGTAATATATAGGGGAAAGTACATGAAATGCAATTAAGTGAAAAGGTACAGATAAAAGCAGACACTTGTGTGCACAAAGAGTGGAAAGAAACACAAAAACAAAACAAAACAACAACAACAATAAAAAACTGTTGCACTTCCCAGAGTATCCATGATATTTTTTAGATGAAAAAAATAAGTGTCTAAGTGTTGGGGGTTTCATTGCTGTGACAAATACTCCACTGATGGAGAGAAGAGACTGACTCTGGCTCCTGGCTTCACAGGTTCAGTGCATGGTCAGGGGCCCACTGTCTCTTGGGCCCGTGGTGAGGCAGACACGATGGCGCACGTATGGCGCAGGAGCTGCTCACCTCCTGGTAGCTGGGAAGTGAGAGAAGGGACTAGAGTCCCCAAACCCTCTACAGGGCACGTCCCCAATAACCTAACATTCTCCCACCAGGTCCCACCTCCTAAAGGTTCCCCTGCCTCCCAAGAGTGCCCCAACCTGACTACCGAGCCCTTGACACATGGGTCTTTGGGGCACATTCAAGATTCAGACTGTAGCAGTGCACTGAAGAGTCCTATGTGCTGCTTCCAACCCACCCTGCCCCTGGGCCCTGGCTCTCTCTTCTTCCAAGAGCACCTTGCCCTGCCAAGCCTATTTCAGTGGATTCAACAAGCTGTCACTCTGCCCAAGTCCTAGGCTCCAAGCCCAGAGTTCCCTCCCCAGACACAGCCAGGTACGAGCGTCCCTTTGTGCCCTCAGAGCTGTCTCCGTGCCTGTAGCGCACATCCATGATCCAGTCATTTGGTCCCCATGCTCACGACCTCAGGTACACCCCAGGCCCCGACAACCAACACGTGTCCCGTCTCGTTGGGAGGCTGGGGCCTCAACACATTAATTTGGGAGGCAAGGCAGGAGGGACACAACTCCATCCCAGCAGGATGCCTTGGAAGCCACCCTTGATTCTGGCTAAACCCACGCACACCCCTTTCCCTCCCTGTTTCCCCAGGAGGTGCCTTGCAGCTAGCTGCACGTCCAGTGTCCATGGCATCCCAGTCAGCACACACAGACTTTCCTTGCTCTTAACTTCTACGTTCTATTGTTGAGATATACCACGATTCTTTAAATAGGCCTCCAAGAGACATTTTTGCTTATATTTGGTTTTCTGCAATGTAAACAATGCTGCAATGAACACCTTTGGGCATCACCTTGGCATAAACCTGGGGCAGATGTAGAATGAATAATAAGAAGTGAATGACTAAATCCAAGTGTATGTGCACTCTGGATTTTAATTAATATTTCCCCTCCAGAGCAGTTAACCACTTCCCTCCCTAACCAGCAGCCCGAGAACTGCCCATTGGCCTAGACTTCTGGAAACTGCACTTAGAAATCTTCTTCATACAACTGGGGAGATGTGTTGAGTGCTTTACAAACAGCTCAGCCCTCTGAACAGTGAGGTGAACGTCACCAAGTCCATCAGCTGGAGGGCCTTTTGGACTGCGCTCTCCAGTTCACTGACTACCTGTTCAGCTGTGTCCAATCTGCTGTCAAACCTGTGCTCCAAGTTGTTGACGTCATTATGTCTATAAATTCTAGAAATTCTTCTTGGTACTTCTTCAAAACGACTATGGTACTTTTTACATATGTATGATTTTGTTTCCTGTGACAGTCATCATCATCCAGCCAGCTAACAGCATGTGTCTGAAAGTTCTAGCAGGTCTGAAGGCTCTGCCAACTTCCTCCTCTCCCAGCCCAAGGTGTCCTGCTTGACCAGTAGTGGGCTGCTATGGGGAGATGTCAGGCTGGGTGGCTCGCACAGCCATAGCCACTTTTCACTGTCCTGGACACTGGATATCCCAGGCCCCAGCTAGTGAGGGCTTTTTCTGGTTTGTAGATTTCTGTCTTCTCAATGTGTGGTGGAGAGAGAGTGCAGACGCCAGCTCTGTGGTGCTCTAGTTACAAGGAACCTAATCCAGTGTTCAGTCCCCATGCTCATGACTGCAGGAAAGCGTAATTACCCCCAGGCCCTGTCAACAAACACTCTGCACCTCTCACTGGGAGGCCGGGGCACCAACACATTAATTTGGGAGGCAAGGCAGGAGGGACACAATTCAGTCCACAGCAGGATGCCTTGGAAGCCACCCTTGATTCTAGCTGAACACCACACACAAGCCAAAGCCCACCAACAGGAAAATGGACGAACAGACTTTGGTGTACGATGGAATACCACCCAGCAGCAAGAGAAGAGCCAAGGGCATGCGGGCTGTTCCGCGGGATCACAGACACGCCCCACTGTGTCTGGATGAACTTCAAGAGCATATCAGAACAGCGCCTAGCAGGGAGGAGTGAGGCTGCGAGTCCTCCAGAACCCTACAGAGTTAGCGGGCTGGATCTGCTCAGAGTCGGTGTTATCTACGGCATGTAATTATACTGCAATAAATCACGCTATCACGTGGGGAGCAAGTGGGTCAAGATGACAGAGCCGAACAGGCAGGTCACTGGGTCACCAGGGCACACTCACAGCTGGGGCCAGTGCAGCTCAAGCACCATCAGACCCAGGTAGACTCAGGAGGCCTGGTCTTAGCCCTGGGTGCTGCACCCTGCAGGCTGTCTCCACCCCCCCAGCAGGGCAGGGAGAAACAGCCCACCGCAACCTAGATGCCCTTCCTACTCCACTCCACCCTGCCCACCCCAGAAGGCCTCCCCAGCTCGACTCGACTCTGTCAATCCCGCGGCAACCTCAGGAGGACAGTCCACACCACCTTGGCACGCGGTTATCTCTGTGGGCGGTACACAAGCTGCTCCCCAGGACAGCTAGATGTAGTCATCACTCTCACGCACTCCCCAGAACAGTGAGTGGAGACTCTCTCACACACACAAGGAATCCAGAGGGTGTTCTGCTGCTGTGTTCTGTGCGGTGTCTTTGTGTGCCTTTCCCCAGTGTCACATACCAAACCCCACAGGCTCCTTTTCTCCTGAAGTTCTGGGATCAGTATCCTCTCACGGGCTGTGCACTCAGGACCACTCCCTTCAAACCGCAGACCTGCAGGGGTCCCAGTGTGCCCCTCCAGCCCTCGGGGGAGCTCCCAGGGCCTGCTGCCTTCTCAGGACTGGCGGGGAGTTTCTGCTGTACACTGGGAAGGTCTGAAGACTCCGTGGCCCTCATTTTCCAAATGATGGATTATAATGTAGAATTGTGCAGGGTCAAAACTGTCCCACCAAAGTGCCAAGTACAAGAACACATTTAACATGACGAAGTTCAAAAATTCATTTCCAGATTCTATGCGAAAATGAACCTTATATAATCTATCACTTTGTTTCGTCGGCTTTTTCACTGCTGTGACTAAAAGACCCGACCAGAGTAACTGGAGAGAAGGAAAAGTTTATTTGAGGACTCAGTCTATAGAGAGAGAGCAGGCTCCATTCCCCTGGGCTCGAGGTGAGGCAGAACATCATGGTGGAATTGTGTGGCAGAGGGAGCTGGCTCACATGATGATCAGAAGCAGAGAGAGAGAGAGACAGAGAGAGAGAGAGAGAGAGACAGACAGACAGACAGACAGACTCCACTCACCAGACACAAAATATATATCCCAAAGGCACATCCCCAGTGCCCACCCCTCCAGCTACACCCTTCCCCCCTTCAGCTACCGCTCCCTTAATCTGTCAGGAGATTTGTTTTTCATGAAAATATTACCACCAACATCCAATGGGTACATTTTTGCTCTTTTTAAATAATTCTACAAGTATACGTTTTTCTAATTTCTCACTTTTAACTTCTGGTACGATGAAACCAGAACAGAATGAAGAAGCACGTAATGCACAACAGCTCACTGTCCTCAAACCCTTCAGGTGCGTCAGGGATCCTGAGGTCACAGCACGAGAACCTCTGGCTCAGACTGCGACTGGAACACCGAGTAGACGTCCTGCAGACCAGAGGCACCCAGGGGCCACCTGGAGGCAGACACCGGGCATCACTCCAGTTTCCATGCCACACTATGGACCTGGAACAACACACTCAACACTCTTGAATCTAGGTTTATTCATTATTTATTTATTTATGTGTGGGATGGGAATAGTATCTTTTTCAAGATACTTAAGATGCAACGGGATGACACTTGGACGCACCGGCACAACTAGGAGGCTCCACTGCTGTTACTGAGATCGGCTCACCTGTGCTCTGAGGCTCTGAGCACCATGTCGACATCTGTGTGACCAGCCGTAAGGAAAGCAAAATCTCTGGGTGCATGCTGGGAACAGGATGGGGAAAGGGCTGATTCTTCTGAGCTTGCCCAACCTTGCAGGCAGCACATCTTTTGGGGGCCCAGAATCGCAGACAGTAGCTTGGTGGAAGATACAGGTCCTACTTCAATTCCACAGGCCAAAGGCTGACAGCACCGACCAGAGACCATGCACTGCGTAAGGCCCAGAGGCACCCCCATGAACAGGACTGTGCAAAGATGTGGGAGGTGAGGCCGCAGCACACGGGTCCCAGGGAGGCTTGACCTTCAGACAGGCACAACACCTGTGGAGTGGGGCATAGGCAGGGACCCCAAAGGCCCTCAGCATGGGGTCAGGTGGTGCCAGAGAGAGGCACGGGCGTTGCCAGGGGTGGAGAGGAGGTTCCCACTGTAAGCACAGCATGAGGAGCTAGGGGTGGTGGCGAGGACAGAGAGGAGACCATGCCTTGGAGTCAGATGAGGGAGGGAAGAGAGAAGCAGCCCACGGCTGGGAAGGCAGGGTGAGCACCGCCAGCCCCCGCCCCTTGTCATCACGGTCAACCGCTTTCTCACAGCATCACCAGCTGGAGGGGAAACTCAGGAGCCTGTGCGCTTGGCTTGGCAGGAAACCCAGACTTACCCTAGAATCTCTGTGGCCACAGGCCCAGAAGAAGCTGTCCAAAGTGTACTGGCAGCTGACACTCGGCTGTTCTGCCCTTCTTTTGACTGGAAGATGGACAGCTGCCATTTGGGGCTACTCCAAGTCTCTATGCCTGATGATGCAGCCTGTGGACACAGGCATGGCTCTCAGAGGAGTCTGCCAGGCCAGCGGCCTAAGCTGTGTGCTGAAGCATCTAGTCTTGACCTATCTGCTCTGGTTGCCAGGCAACCTGCAAGTCTCCTGAAGGTGCTGAGGTATCTGTGAAGAAAATCCATGGTGACTCTGAGGCTTTCAAATGTCATCCGCAGATGCCAAGTACTGGTCATGCCCTCAGCTGTGGACTCTACCTGGCAATGGATGAGTGACATTTGGAGGAGCACAAACATTTGTGGACTATTTGACTTCTTGCTACTGGAGCTGTCTGTACCCTGCTGCTCCAAAGGTTCTTATGTGCTTTCTCCACCACAGTGTTGCTCATGGCCAGTGTGGTGGGACTAGGAGCTCAACCCACACAGAACTGAAGCAGAATTCAAGGTGGGCATGGAAGAGGCTGTTGCACATGGGATGGCTCATCTGTCATGAACCTGACTGTCACAGAAGTGAGGGCACAACTCCAAGAGGAGGCTAAACATCTGTCATCCATTTAGAGAATAGTAAAGACGTTCTGGCCAAGAGCAGGATGTCAACCAGCACTGCGGTATACCAGGTCACATGTGTGGCTAGACCTGCAGGCAGAGCAGCGGAGATCTCCAGTCACCCGCTGTCATATTTAGGCAAATGTTGTACACAGGGTCCCTTAGTAACCCAAGGCCACTTGCCTGACCCTGCTTCAGTGTCCCAGGTCTAGGAACCACACTTCAAGGCCCCTTTCATGAAGCTGAATCCAAATTGAGAAGTCACCAGGTCCTCAATGGACAAGGAAGGGTCCGTGTTTCTGTTGCCTTCCAGAGTCTGTGCGGTCCCGACTCTACTCTTCCTCCTTGTTTTCACACTCCTTCGAGCTGAGGACCTTCGCTGTTGGTTTGCACCTTGTCTGGGACACATCATATGAAAAGACCCAAACAACCAGAACACCAACAGCACACTCCTGTCCTCTGCTGCTGCTGGTCACTCTTCACGAGCCATCCTTGTGAGGCTCTGCAGGGGCGGAACAGGAAGCTGCAGGCAGGCCCAGACCTCCCTTTCTGCCCCTCAGCAGCTGGGTGGTCTGGGGCCAGCTGTTTAACTCTTGGAGCCTGGCTTCTGTAGACAAGTAATGCTGCCCTCCTCGGAGAACAGAGAATGGCTGTGCTGATTGAGAGAACAACGCTGGATGAAAACAGGAAGCCACGAACGGTCACTATTAGTAGAATTAATTCGCAGGGCTGGGGATTGAACCCAGCCGTTTCCATTTTTTAAATTTTAAGACATTCTTGCTAAGTTGCCCAAGCTGGCCTTGAACTTGCAATTTCCCTGCCTCTTGAGTAACTGGAGGAGAGGGCAATGTTTCTTATAGGTTAATCCTTTGAAAAACAAAACAGAAAAGATCCTGACAATTTGTGTAGGAGTCTGAAGGGGAGGAATTAAAAAACACCTCTGGAACTCGATGTGATATGTGGTTCCCCTGTTGGGCTGCATTCAATATGGCAGAACTGCTACTGCCTTGACTGGCCACAAATCCTCACTGCACAAGCCAAGGGCATACTGCCTGGACCCCACGGCCATCCAACACTAGCCCCATTTTCTTTCCTGCTGCCCTTTAAGGTATCTGAAAGCACCCCCACTCTGGTGCTCAGCCTGCAGAGGCCTGCCCTGCCTGGGGTAGGGTCCCAGTGGAAAAATGCAATAATAAAATAGATATTGAAAAAAGCACCCTGGTTAATCACTGTCGCAGATGTAAGAATAGCCAAGCTGGAGCTCTGGACATCAGCTGTTATGGATTTGAGTCAAATCATCTTCTTTTTGATCTGTAGAAATTGTTTTAGTTAATCTCTCTGGAATCCAAATCGGCTGCTGTTCTCCCTGTGGAAAAACACAAACAGAACCCCGACTCCAGACAATCACTGGGTCAGGACCTTTCCATTGTCCTGTTAGAATATCTTTCCAAAGAACTTTAGGCTTATGTACATTTTTTGGATACATATGTCTTTCCGCAGCACTAAGTCCTGATGAATCCAAATTTAAAAAGTTTAGAGTAAAAAGGGTTATTTTAAGTTTATCTTTGGGGGTATATACCCCTTTCCACCAGGGGATCTCAGTTCCATTGACTCTGGCTGGGAAACGTGTTTTTAAATCATTTCCTTCCCAAATTGTCAGAGAACTGAAAATGCAACGGTGCATAAAAGGGGGAAATGTGCTGCTGTGGAGGCCGCCTGCTCTGTGCCCTCCATGGGTCCACCTCACCTGGAGCCACCTGAGCCCGACTCCTGAACCCTGCGCTGTGCCTGCCGCCAGGCTGTGCTGATGCCTCTGGCTTCTTGCATTCATTCTCCCTCTCGGCTTTGACAGCCCTCCCTGCACTGGTTTTCCTTAACAGCACAACTGGCCTCCCTACCTGTCACTTCTCTCCACATGTCCTCAACCTGCTCCCAGGGAGCCCTTCTACTGGCCCCAGGTGAAAACCTGAGATGCTGTCCAATGTTTTCAGGAGAAAGCACAGGGACCCAATCTCCAGAAGCTCACTCCTCCCCTGTGGAAGGTTCTGGAATCCTCTCCCAGGACCGTGGTTCTCTGTGGCCCAGGCGGCATCAGGGTCTACTCCAAGGTGGGCCACCATTACAGACTGAACAAAGCAGGACTTGGGCAAGGCTTCAGCTGGGGCACTCTTCTGGCCCCTCTGGGATGGGCGTAGAGTGGCAAGGGTTTGAATCAGAAGGGCCTGGAGAGAGACTGGGGTCCCCTGTGGAGTGCAGAGACTTCTGGAAAGCCAGCCAGGGTGACAGCGGGCTCCTCGCAGGTCTCAGCGCGAGGTGCCACGCGCCTGGGCATCTCCCAAGGCATCTCCCACGGTAGCCCTGCCCCTGTTGCCCTGCACCTCACCCTGTCCCCACAGCCTCCACCCCACCCCACCCTCCCCGCACCCATCCCGCCCCACCCCATCTCCCACTCCCCGCACCCGCCCCACCGCATCCTCCTTACTCTATCCAGACCCACCCCGCATCCCCACGCCACCGCACCCGGTTTCCGGCGCCAGCTCACCTCGTCCGCGCCTCCCAGCTCTGCGCGAGGGGGGAAGCTGGCGCCGCCGGGTCCCCGCCATGCTCTCCCGGCCTCTGGAGCCTCCTCCGGCCACACCCTCCGCGGCGGCCCCGCCCCCGGCTACGCGCCGCGTCCTTCCAGACCGTCTGCCTCCCGGTCTTCCCTGGGCGCCCCTCTCCGACCCCGTGCCGCACGCATGCTTCCTGCCTTTCCCGCGTCGGTCCCCCCGCGTCCCGTGGGGTGTCACTCTCTGCCCGCGGCGCCCCCACCCCCACCCCTCGCCTCGGCTTCTCCACGCGTCCCGGGCGCAGCATACAGGGCTTTCCCCTCTGGTCTGGGGGCATCCGCTCCCCAGGCTTTGCACCACGGACCCAGGTGAGGCCTTCCCATGTGTCCACCCCGCCTCCAGGCCACCAGCCGGGACTTCCCATAGGAAGTAGCCCAAGGGTGAGAGTGTGATTAGGGCTGCCGCTCACCCCGCTGCTTTGGGCCCTATGTGACCCTCTGGCCTGTGCAGTGCGCTGGAAATCACCGGTCACCCTGGCGCCTCCCTGAAGCCAGGGCTCTGCTTCTCACTGATGCCCTCAGCTCCTTTGTAGTCACTCGTTAAAAACCAAAATACTAAAAAAGCTAAGTCTTAGCTGAGCCTCTTTAAAAATTAATGTTCGCATCATGGTGTTTCTGTGAAAATGCTCTTGGCTTTATTTCCTCCTGAAAGCCAACTGGCCCAGGACTGATGGCACAAACACCAAGAGCAAAGGCAAAAGCGGATTTATGGTCAGGAAGCTGTCAGGCTGCCTCCCGCGGAAAAAGAGCAGCAGCAAGTCCTCCTGGATCGTTAGCTGTAGTAAGTGAAATCAAGGCTTTGGCAGGGGTGGGGTAGCCTTGTGGTTGGCATGGTAAGCATCACCTGATATGGTGGAGGGCAAGTTCTTTCTTAAGAACAGTTTTCATAAAGTGGGGTGGGGAAAGGAAGGGGGTCGTAGTTATGCCGACACCTCCCATCCCCTCTGCCTCACTTCCTGTCCTTCTTACAAAGTGGGGTTGGGGGCACTGGGCAGCAGTCTCTGCTGGCCTGCGGGATGGGAAGCAGGCTCTGCCCTGCCATCTGCACCCAGGGATTAGGATATGCCTGGGAGCACAACCGCCTTGGAGTGTTTTCCCTTTCACTGCAGTGATGATCCAAACCCAGAGTAGGAGAACCTTCAGGAGCTGGACAGAGGCCTGTGGAGAGCAGGCAGTGGCCTTCTGGGTGTCATTCCACAAGGTATTCACAGTTTTCAGGCTGTGCCCAACCCGAGTTACTGCACTTGATAAAGCGGTAGTTTGCTACTCCATTCTGAGTGCGAGTGCTGGGGTGGAAGTCTGTGTGCCTTGTTGGTACAAGTGAACAGCCATCATCTGCTTGGCACAACCATAAGGCTCAAACGGATAAATTAGTTGTGCCAATAGAAATGGCCACCTGTGAAATTCTCAAATTAAATCAGAAGCAAAGCTACATGGGCTTATCAACCCCATATCAGAAAAGCCAGGTCCATAAGGTCAGCGAACACACCAGACCTTCAATTGAAGCAGCGCCCTCACCTGAGACCCAGACAAGGAGGAGCACCTGAGGTGCCTAGGTGGCACTCACCAATCTGTCATGACAGCATCCGAACCACCTCACAGGATGGACAGGGGAGGAACCTCTGACTCTTGGTCCCCGGGTTTCAGCTCAGCCCCATCTCCCTGCTTTGGCCCACTTCGAAAATGCCTGCCAGCTGGACCCTGGCTGAGAATAAATTTCTCGCTGGGACATTCTGTTCCCTGACAAATTCTTTGGTTGGTTCATAATCCCGTCAGGCCACCTGCAGTGACTCTTTGGCATTTGTATCTGCTGTCTGCCTTAGCTCTGTGGCCACCTTAACCTTTCCTTTATAACCTATATGTGTGTCCTATGTAGATACAGGTGTGTAACATGTGACGTGACTGGAGTGGTTCAGGTGTTAGTAAAGTATGCAGTGCATTGCAGTGGTGAGGGTGATGTAGCTTGGGAATTGGTTGTTATTCAGTAAATTCCCACATGGTAGAAAGACGAATGTTTGGTCCTGGTTAATAGAACAGCGGCTGTCCTGACAAGCCCCTGTTGGAGTCTGACCTCCAGCCACCTGACCACATGCAATGGGTGCTTCCACTCCCTTGGGCTATGTATATGTTGTGTCTTTGACGTTCTGGTCTTTGGGGACCTCAAAATGGATTCCACTGGGACCAGCAATAAACCAATATTTGGAGTACAACATTTTTTGCATAAACCAACGTTCTTGGTCCTGACTAGTGACTGTTGCTGAAGTTCAGGCCCCAGGGTACAGATGAGACACAGGAAGAGCGTTGGATGCCATACCTCCCACTACCAGGCCACCGGCCTGACGGGAAAGGCATGTGGCAGCTCAGGCTTTGACAGGACAAAATGGTTTTGTGAAAGAAAAATGTTTAATTCCTCTCTTCTCATGGTTTGTTCTCACCTCACTGTGCAGAACCCAGGGACAGGTGCCTGATGGGAATGGCCACCTGGCTCCTTGCTATGCTGCATCACACCAGTCCCGCAGGAACCGGCCCTGTGTTGTTCTTACCTTGGAAACATCTGGAGGTGATCAGAAAGGCTGTGCTTCCTCCTCCACCTGAATCAGGGGCAGTGGGTGGACACACACACACACACACACACACACACGCTTCTTTTTTTAAAAGGACAAGAAAATTCTAAGAATCTACTCAATTAAAATGTCTGCCTTTTTTCTGGGGAGAGAAACAAACAAGACTTTGCTTTTTCATTGAATCTGGTCAGCCCGGTCCTTCTCCTCCCTCTCTTCCTCCCCTCCCCCCTTCAAATGCCATGAGTGGTCAGGTGAATGACTGAACGAACACTTTACCTTGGGCCTGTGTCTTGAGACTCCAGTTGATAACCACAGCAACTCAGGGAGGTGGAATTGGAGTACCCTTTCCGTAGCTGGGGCAGGCGGGATCTGAGAAGGGTTGTGAGGTGTTCAGGGTCTCACAAGTGCCGGGACTCAGACTGAGGGTGGCATGAGGGTCCCACCGTGGTGCGCCTTCTGGCCATTTCCACACTACATTAAAGTCTGCTCCCGTTGTCTCCCACCTAAGAGCCTTGGGGTACTGTGTGCTAGAGCTCTGTAAGGCTCGTACCCTCCAGCTCCTAACGTGGTGCTTACTGTGTAGCAAGCTTTCAATGCATTTTGAATGGAACAAATAAACTCTATGGAAAGCAATAACGTGAGGACATCATTCGACTCCGCCCTCAGCTGTGTCACAGCATAATTGACAGTTATATATAGTTAGAGTGTACAGCGCGATGTTCTGATATGCCTTGTGAAATCACTGTGTCAAGCTCGGTAACGTACCCATCACCTCGTGTCTTTAGTTTGGTGTGTATATAGAACATGTAAGATCTATTCTTTTACCAGTTTTCAGTGTAATGTGCTGTTATTAAGTGTAGTCGCTGTGCATAGAGTCAAGCTCCAGAATTTATTCCTTTCATCCAGCTGAAACTTTGGGCCTTTTAATCCACATCTCCCCTTCTCTCTGCCCCTAGCTCTTGCCAGCAACCCCCCCTACTCTCTGCCTGTGTGGGTTTGACTGCCAGATTCTATGTGTCAGTAGATGATGGAGCATTTATCTTGTGGACCTACTGTTATTTCTTGAGAAACCTCTGTGCTGTTTTTCTGCAGGGGCTGTGATGACCTTTGATTTGAAGTTATGATTTCTAGGTTCCTGTCTTAGCTCTGCTGCTTCTTTAGCTGACTCACTTAATTCTGCGCTCTTGCTTTTCTGACCCGTAACAGGAAGAGCAGGCTGATGACTCACTATCCACATCCATTATTTTGAAGAAGATGACATGCAAAAATCCCTGAGCCAAGAGTGAGCCAATGGTGACAGCGATGAGGAAGCATGAGTCACCTGGAAAGAGAGTGGATGAGACCCTCTGCTGTCTCCCAAGAACCAGGGCACAGCCACAGCCACAGTGCCCATGGGGAGAGGCCTGGAAACCCAGGTCCCCACCAAGCAGGCCACCTGGCCATTTGTCTTTAGGCTGCTTCACACTGGCTGCTGGTGTTAGCAAAAATCTGTGCTGTGTGATTGGAGGGACCATTAGAAGTCCCCAAATACCAATCCTCTGACCCATCCCAGTATTCCCACTCTTAATCAATGCAAGTTGAGGCCATTGATTCTCATCCAGCATTGTACTTTGGAATCAGGGCACAGCTAAAATGTGTGAAACCAGTGCTAACCTTGGAGATGGTGGCATCATTTGTGTGGGAGGGGCCCTAGCAATTGGCATCTTTCAGAGGACCCTAGTGTGTAGACAGAGTTAGGTTCACTGCGTTGGTATGCAGATGCCTCCAACAGGCACATTGATATTTGGAGCTGTCTGCCTGGTGCACGGTCAGAGGTTGAACAGCAGCCCTGGTCTCTGTCCACTAGATGGTCAGTGCCAATGCCCCAGTTGTGACCGTTAACAAAGTCACTAGGGAAAATTGCCCATCTGAGAACCACTGAAGGTGATAACAAAGGGTGGAGGAGAGAGGACGCCCTGACCCTTGATGCTCATTCAGTCCAGGACCAGCATGGCCGGAGCACTGGTCAGAACCGCAGAACACCCTGCCAGCACCCCACCTGACTTGTCATAGTAACAAGACCTGGTGCTGTGTGTGCGTCACCACAGGGAGACTGCCATGCCACCAGGGCCGGCTGTTTTCCCTGTCAACATTATTAACAGGATTAGTTTATTATTAAAATGGTGATTTCCCTCTGAATCCAGAAAACCATGTAGACTGTCAACATGAGAAACCTTGGAGAGGTCAGCTGCTCCTTCCACACAGGACGGTGGTGATGGCTTGAAGCTGAGCTTGTGGGGTGAGTGGCCAGGTGAGAGGGTGAGGTGCACCTAGAGGGGTCTCACTGGGAGGGTGGGTGGGGTGGATGAGCAGAGCCCTCGACTGTCCTAGTCAGGGAGTGGGGCCAGCGAGTGGCTGCCATGCCAGAGACAGCTCTTCCCCACGTCCTGCCCTCATGCTGGCCAGGCTTCTGCTGTGTGAACCAGGGGCTGTCCTCAGTGGATTATGGGTAACACAGAAATGTGAGTCGGACAGACCAGACACACCCTTCAGGACACAAGTGGTGCCATACCCACTGCAGAACTGCAAGGCCACCACCCTGCTTCTGGATGAGACCCGTTCTGGAGTCCTCCAGCCGCCCTTGGGGATATCAAGGTTGACCTTAAGAAGAGGGAAGTCAGGGAGGGGGGCATTGTGGAAATGGGGCACAGCATTAGGGACTGAGCTGGTGGCCCTGTGCGCTGGAGTCAGCCAACACCTCCCCTGCCCAGGTCCCTGTCCCTTCTCTGCCTTGCCCGCCTCCATGGCTTTCACCGGGTGACTTGCTAGTGGGCTGCAGTGCTGTCCCCTCTGCTGGCTCCAAGGACCATGAAGACAGGGTCTTTGAGTCTGAATCCCCAGTGTGGCCTGGGCCATACTCCGGCCCCATAGTTATTTGTGGAGTGGCGGAGTGAATGAGCGCACATGCAGGTAAGAATCTGGTTTATTGCAGTGACGGCCGAAGGAACCACCTCTTCCGTCCTTCCCTCCTCTGACAGTTTAACCCACGCAAATTCACCTGCTTTACCCAGTGCCTTGGAGTTTCCCCAGTGAAGACCAAGAGGCGTTCCCATTCTTGGGGGCTATTGCTCTGGACGGGATCGTTCTCTCTCTTTCAAAGACACCAAACTCTGCTTGTATGAAAACCTATTTCTCTGAGAGTTCAGCTTATCAAACAAACATGCTCATTCATAGTTCAGTCATTCATACGTCTGATTAAAGAGTTCTTTCCAAGTACTGACCATCTGCCAGGGGACATGCTAAGTGCTGGGGAAGGTAACCAGCAGTGTGACTGTCACATAAACTGCCCATGGTCACAGGAGCTGGGGGTTAACATCCCATGTTAACAGGGAGTATGGTCAGAGTGTGACCCCGCCCCGGTCAGAGATGTGCTCCTTGGGAGCCCACGGAGAGCAGGCCTGAGACTTGGCACCTGAGCCCCTTTGGAAGGGTGCAGAGACACGCATTATGGACGAAGCAAGTCGGGCTGCCCACATCAGGAATCCGGAGAGAGACGCTCCCAGGGAAAGACGGAGACGGGGGCCCTCCTCCTGGAGGGTCAGGAGAGTTCATTCCAAGTGTCCTTCTGCTGGCACAGGTGGGAGCCTCAGCAGGCACCGGGGCACTGGTGGAGAGAATAGCAGCTCTCTGGGAAAGAAGTCGACACGCTCTTGCTCAGTGTGTGTGACATGGGACAGAGGAGGCTGGACACCTGAGGAATTTTCGGGAAGCAGGTTTGTTGACTGCAGGGTTCAGAGGTGGCTCTTGCGTAAGAGTTCTTCTGAAGGATGAGGGCAGAAATTCGTCGAACTTTACACCCAGTGTGCGGGGAAGGGGCTAGGAGGTGCCCATGACAAGAGTGTTTCGTTCCATCCTCTTGACGACAGGGGATTCACAGTTTTTTCTACAAACCTGGCATTTATAAACAGAGGAAGCTGCAAACCAGTGCCTTCTGCAGATTGTTGCTGAAAGCTGGTGTCCTGTGCCAAAAACTCTCTGATAAGAAGTTACATGCCACAAATAGGGTGGGGGTCTGAACTCCAGGATCTGCTTATTATGGTAAGGGTTTCTGGGCCGGGGTCTCTGGCCTGCTTCATGTGATGCAGAAACAGACCTCAAGATACGTGCGTGCACACACATCCACACACCTAAATTGTTTACTGTCTGGAAACTGAAAAAGGCTTTACAAAGCTGCAGAAAACATAGGAAAACACTCACAAGCAGCCAGTCATGTTTTCTTCCAGGAACCAGTCACCATGCTGGATCCTGTGGTGACCATACCCACCGCCAGCTTCCCAGGAGGGTGCCAGTGGTCCGGGACCCCAGCCAGCACATCCACATCCTTAGGGTCCTGGCCTGGTGGAGATTTTCCTCCTACTTCAGGAGCACTGGGTGGGCTTCCTGGAGGAGGTGAGGCCTGGCTGGCCTGGAGGAGGGGCATAGGGATGGGGTAGCATGAGAGGGAGGCTGGGGAAGGGCAGCACCTATACCTGAGGGAGGGGAGAAGAAGATGTAAAGGAAGGACCAGGAAATATTTAAATTCCACATACTTTCTCAGGGCTGTTCTTCCCATATTCCAGGAAATCTGGAAATCTTAATGTTGCCAAACAAATCACTTTTAGGATTAGTACCTTGAACTCAGTAAGGTAGCCCACCAACGAATAGGGAAGCAAAGGGAGATAGGAGACTCTAAGACACCTCTAGTTCAGGGGACTTTCTAACATTATCTGCTCATCAGATAATGGAAACAACATCAGACCAAGGATCCTGAGAATGACCAGATCACCATGAACTGTCCCGTGAGCACCAGGCTGATGTCATCCGTATATACCACCCCGTGCTCAGCCCTCGCCAGGCTTTTGTAGAAGAAGAGCTGGGAGCCCAAGTGTCTCACTCTCGAGATGGCTCTGTTCTCCCCCTGAACTCGTCTTCTTTGCCTTCCTCCAAGGCAGCGTCTCTTCAGGTAGCCAACATTCTCTCTTGAACATGCCTCCCTTTTCCTGAATCAGTCAATCTCCGCGTCTTTGGTGCTCACTGAAGTTCTTCTCTAGAGAATCAAAATGTGCATTTTAGCAAAATCCTTCCAGGGAGTCTTGGGGCCAATAGAGGAAGCTGAGGGGTGAGGGGACAGGTGAGCAAGAGCCCAGAGGAAAAGTTGGGGAGTCATTATTCTGTCCCCATGTCTCCCCCCTAAGTGAGGTCAGCAAGTTTCCTGACTCCACATTTTGGTGGTTTATCTTTAACCCTCTCTCTGGGTTACCTAGGTTTCAAGGGGAGAGAATCCAGTCCATGGGTGACCCATTGATTGGAGAATGTGATCTTCTTCCAGTGGGTGATTCAGTGCTCTGGGCCAAGGGTGGACATTTCTGTGAGATGGGGCAAGGTGAGCAGATTTTAAAAGGCCACCAACAGAGGCTTGATTTGAGACACACACACACACACACACCTGCAGAACTCGATCAGACAGAGTGGACAGGAGGAGGGTCTGAGGAGAAACCATGTGGGATCTCCACCGAACTGGGGTTTTACGGGGCTCACAGCAGGAAGGGAAGGGCTTGGGACAGGAAAAGGTGTTCTTAGAGTCCTTGTCCCACTGGAGTTGGTGGGGGAGCTGGCTGAACTCCAGGATTAACTGGGGTTAATCAGGAGATCCCGGTGATTGACGGGCGTTTCCCTAGGCTCCTGATTGATGTTTCTTTCCCGCCCGCCCAGGCTGCTTTGTTCTAAGTCACCGCCACAGAACTGACAATTTCTATGTGACTTCCTCCATCTCACACACAGAGCCCCGCAGGTTGATCAGAGCCTCAATGCCCTGAACGTGTGAGAAGCTTACCAAAGTAACACAGCAAAGAAAACTTGAACTCCAAGCAGAAAAATGGGCCAAGGAATGAAGCAATTGTTCATAAGTGATACCAAGGAGAAAAAATAAATAAATGAATAAAACTAGTCTGTGAATAAAATAAGCAGATGCCTCCACAATTATCAAGGATTTAACAAACGGCAATATTAGTATAAGCTGGAGACGGATCTGGACATCTCCCTGGGAAAGAATCTCCTGAGTCACTGTGACCTGGATGGAGTCTCTGACTCAGAGATGCTGTCAGCTCTAGCCACCTAGCCCGGGCGTCTCAGTATGAGACAGCAGGAGAGGGAACATGGGACGAGCGGGTCTCCAATCCTGGCCGAACCTTAGTGGGACCTGGTAGTGGTTGCTGCAGGAGCCTGGGGTGCTGCTCTTCCATGCCTGTGCCCAGGGCAGGTCACCCTCATGGTGACATGGCTTAGCACTGGCTCCGCCCACAGGGGATATAGACCGAATCACCTCCCTCCATGCTTCACACAGTGGTGCCTGTCAGCCTAACACCTGTCACAGTCTAGGTGGGGCCAATCAGGCCACCCACAGCAGCTGGCACAGCCCCATTGGTTCTGGCTGCTCCAGGTGTGCCATGCCAGTGATTGCCTGGTCGTCATCCCTGACTCCAGGTCAGAGCTGGATTGCAGGGGACCCGAAGACAGGAGGGGAGCAGGTGCAAAGTGGGAGAGGTAGATTCAGCTCAGACTGGTGGTCCTGAGCACTTGAATTTGGACTTTCTCCTGCAGGCTCAGGGAGCCCTGGGGAGTGCAGAGGCAGGAAGAGGCCCAACCCATGGAGAAGGTGGCATCCAGGTGGGAGAGACTGAAACCAGGAGGTAAATAAGGAAATCAATGAGAGTTCAAAAGATGGATCAAGCTTTGATCAATTGTGAAAACAGAATCAAAAGGATCAGTGAGACAGGAACAAAGGGTGGGGAGAGGTCAGAATGACTGGTTTCCACCAGCCCAGCTGTGGTGGGTGGGGCCACCATCCATCAGGACTCACAAAGAAGCAGGATCAGGGGAGACAGGGAGACATAACAGGCTGTGACTAAGGAAAGGATACACCTTTCCAAGCACCCAAGCACCACATCACGTGGCCATGGGAAGCCCACAGAGAAAATCTAGTTTCAAATCTAGACACATTGCAGCCACAATCAAAATCAAGAAAAGCACAGGTGAACCCGGTCAGAAAACAAAATGCCCTGTTACTGGAAAACTTCAAAAATCTCCCATAAACTTCTCTTTGGTGAAAGAAGTTAAGAGAAAACTTAGAGCATTTCTAGAAAATAGTGAGACAACAACATGTCAGAATGTATGAAGTCCAGTTAAATCATATATTGCCATGTATGTTGATACACGTGAAAGAGAATGAAAATGAATGAGATCAATCAGAAACTAAAGGAAAGCTGAAGGAAGAATCAATAAAATTAAATAGAAATTCATAATAGCAATAAATGGCAGAACTAACAAATTAAACCTTTAGAAAAGGAAATCCTTTGTTATGAGCCAGGCTGTATGGGCAATGACCAAACTGACTCCATTTTGCCCTGAGACTCCACATCATGTAAGAAATGCTTCTCCCAGGGAAAGCCCCGCTCTGTGCCCATCAAAAGTGGCTTAGCATGACATGTTTGGCAACACAAAATGGCAATTCTTATACAATGTAAAAGTGCTCTCTCTCTGGATCTCCTTTTTCTTGGACAATGTACATTCTCAGAGATGCATTGAATAGATGTTAGCAACTTGTACTCAACTAGAGACATTTTGACCTACTCCCCCTTCTGCTTATGATTTTAGATCTCATGACATTTGTTTATGGTTTTGAATCATAGCAACAGCCACTTATGATTAATATGGTTTGGGACTATAAAAGGTGGACTCAAACCCCAGGAGGGGGTTGAAGGGTGTAGACTTGAGCCTACCCCTTGGCCCACCAGCTGGTGGATCTGGACTGCCAACTGTGAATACATGTTCCATCTCCTGCTTAAAGATTGACTCGGTGATGTATTGCAATCTCTCCTTAATGTCTTAAAATAACCATGGAAGATAAGTCATGAGCTAATCTGATATAAATGAGTAAAGGCAAACAAATATGGAACACAATTGTAGAAAAATAACTACAAAAACACTAGAAATGGGAAAAATCGTAAGACTTATCTTTTAAGTATAATGTAGAAAATTAGAGATGGAAAATTTTATAAGGAATTATGATTTATCAAAACTGACCAAGTAAAGGTAGAAAATATAAACAGAATATTTCCAGAGAAAACCCAGAGAAAGTTGTCAAGGCACTGCCTCCCCAAAACTCTGGGACCAGAGAGTTTCTAAAAGGAATTCTACCAGATTTTTAGAGTAGACAACTCCATACCTACAGCCTGGGAGAAAAGGTTAACATCTAAATTCTTTTTGTGAAATGAGCACAACATTGATAGCAACACTCCAAGCCTGCCCAGAAGAAGAAACTAAAGACTGACTCAATTTGCAAATATAGTTAGAAGAATGCTATCTAAAACACGAGCAAACCTAATCCAAAGCACATTAAAAGACACCATGAGCAAAATATTATTTCAGAGATGAAAATAATTCAATATAGTTAATAATATAACTCACTATGTTCTTAAATCTATGGCGATAGATCACAATATCCTCCATAGACAATGAAAAGATGTCTAACAAAATTATAAAAAAAGTTTTTCATGAAATTCCCAATAAAATAAGAATAGGAGGATGCTTCTTCAGCATAATAAATTATATCTCTTTCAAAAACTAGTATCAGTTGTTTAAAATTTTTTAGTTGTAAATGGATATAATACCTGTATTTTCTTTATTAATTTTTATGTGGTGCTGAGGATCAAACCCAGTGCCTCACACATGCTAGGCAAGTACTCTACCACTGAGCTACAACCACAGCCGCACTAGTATCCATTTTTAGAGTTAGGAACAAAATAAGAATGCCCATTACTACTAAGCACTACACTAGGGTAGAGAACAATGTAATCAGACAGGAAAAAAAAAAAATAAAGGCTTCAAATTTGAAATACTATCACTATTTGTGCAAGGTACAATTGTATACCTGCAAACCCAATCTCAAACAAGGAATTCACCAGAAAAGCATGATACAAAGTTAGTAAATAGAAATCATCAGCTTTCATATTCACAAACAATAATTAGAAGATTTTATGGAAGAAAAGGCTCTATTTGCAATGACAACAAAAAAGTATAAATACCTAGACACGAATTTAAAAAGAGACAAATAAGATCAATATTCAGGAAACCTGAAAATGTTCTTAAGAAGTACAAAAGAAGAAATTAGCAAGTGGAAATACATTTCCTCTTCTTAGATAGGACAATTCCATTTCAGAAAGCCGTCTGAAAAACATAAATCATAAATTTCTGTGATCCCAATAAAAATTCCAAACAGAATGTATTTGTGGGAGGAATTCTATAATATGGGGGAAAAAAAGAACAGCCATGAAGAAAACTTTGAGAAAAAAATAAAGGTGGAAATATAAAGAAGTACTCACGATGGCTATTAAGACAGAATGAATCTGTTCTGAAACAACATGGTAGAGCTTGGACAGAGTAATGGAAGAGAAATAAAATGCAAAAAGAAAGCCCAGAAAGAGGCCCAAGTGCATGCAGAGGTTCAGAATGTGATAAAGGTCATCGAAAGCCACTGGAAAGGAGGACTCTTCAGTAAATGGAGTTGACACAGCAGGGGACCATCCAACACTGAGTGACAGCAGTGGCTGCAGTATTTCCCCAGGGCTTAGAGGGCTAGATGTCAGACCTTAAGCCATTGGTGTACTAGAGGACAGCATGGAGCATTTCCTTAGAAACCTGGAGTTGGGATGGCCTTCCTAATAGACACAAATCCATGACAGTGTTTAGTAGATTTGAGCATGTGTGTATGAGTCTGTTTTTCACAAAGAAAAAAATTAGAAAATAAACACACACACACACTATATATATATATATATATATACACACACACTATATATATATATATATATATATACACACACACACACACACACAACCAAAGTCAAAAGACATGACAAACTGGGAAAAATAATGCAAATTATAATCTCTATTTAAAATATTTTAACCATCACATGTAGTGCTTCCAATGAGCCCAGCATTACAGCCAAGCACTTTATAAAAATTAGATCAGCTAATCGTATGCCAACCCTGTGACATGCCACTCTCATTAACACCAACTCAAGTTGGAAAGGGAAGCAGGAAGAGGTTAAGTAACACGCCCTGAACATGCTGGAACAAGCCTAGAGGTAAAAAGGTGTGCCACTCAAAATGACAGCAGGTCATTCGAAACCCAAGCTCTAGGCACAGATCTGCAGGGAATGAATTCTATCAAGGGACACATGAGGCGTGAATAAGACAGGAGAACATCATTTATTGAATCGGAGGCTCAACATGGTGAAGATACAAATTCTCTTTGAGTTCATCTTTACATATAGTTGAATAAAAAAATTAACAGGACATTGAAGAATGTCATTCAGTATTTATAAATATTTTATAGTATTACTTACATGAGATGTTAATTGGGGGGATTTGTTTTGAAGGAAACTCTTCAGATTTCTCTATCAACTCAGCTACTGTCCCAGTGGCCACCAGAGGCCCAGGCAGAAGAGCACAGCAGGACCTGGTGGGGTCATGTACCACCTGCACCTGTAGCAACCAGGGAGAACTCCAGAGAAGGGTGGTGATGGTCCAAGCCCGGCAGAGGGCTGCGTGGGACGTGCAGTCAGGATAAACAGAGCATGTGCTCAGAGATGGCAAGGCACGGGGAAATACTTCAAGGCAGAATTAAGAGGACTGCACAGGCTTTTGTCAATAAGCCTTGGCTACAGGACAGAAGGGTGGCGTCCGTCTAGAATGAAACACGCGGCTGGGCGGATGTCCTCACAGGAGTTTTCTAGGTAAGGTGGCCGTGGCTGTGTGCAAGGCTGTGGTCCGGCAGTCTTCAACAGTTAGTTCTTGTCATCAGGCACACGTGCCTGAGACCCCCTCCTTCCAACTTTTGGGCTTTATCTATTTGTTTTGATTAGGGCTTGGCACAAGGGACTCCATTTTGATTCTGACCTCTTGCACCCACATAGGACTCAGTGTCTCCTGACAGCCCGTCAGGGGGCCTGCCAGGGTGCAGAGAGATGGCCTTGAGCGCTCTGACACTGCACCTGAGCCAGGCGCACCCCGGCCTGGGAGCCACCTGACGTGGCATGAGCAGAATGGGCACTGAGGGCACAGGAAGAGCAGGCTTTACCCCAGACGGTCCCCGCTGGGCCCCTGGAGGGGTGTCTGAGAGGCGCCAGTTACATTTTAACACTCATTGCCATCCTCCTGCTCCTTATGGTGAGGGAAAGAGAGATCAATATAGCCACTCCTGAAATAAGAAATACTGAACTCAAGAAGCTAGCTGGCCAGCGGGTGTGTCCACAGGTGGCCTAGCTGTCTGCTGTCCCTGCAGGGCAGTCCCAGGACCACCTTGTATCTTCCAAGGTGGACGGTGTTAGATGGTGAGGGGCTGGGAACCATTGGGTTGGAGACAAAGTGTCCTCCAGTCTCAAGGAGGTCCAGGTGCAGGTGAGGGAGAGGAAGCCCAGGAAGCTGCCCAGCTTTGCTCATTGTCCCTTGCTCTTATCCCCACTTTCAGAGGTCACATAGAAGGTCACATGCAGGGCCTCCCATTAGCTCTGGCACAGCCAGCGCCTGTGACACACGAGTCACTATGGTAGAGGGTGAAGCCACTGACCCTCCTTTTGGGCCTGCGTGGGTGTCCCGTGGGTGACCTGATGCCAGAGGGCCACCACCCGCTGAGCACACTGATACTGCCATGTTCTGCACACATGTCCCATGAAGGGTCCCAACACTCAGTTATGCATGGGCAGCCCACTGCTGGCCCTGGTGTTTATCCTATAAGTCTCCCCGAACTCTGTCCCTGGGAGGTGGACCTGATGCATGGGGCTCCCACCTCCCCAAGCTGGATGTCGTGAATAAACTCTTCTTCTTTTGTAAAACTCTCGGTTAGGATGGTTGCCACCTGGCCCGGTGGGCAGCACAGGCTCCACTCAATAGCAGGCCATCTCCAGTCTGGGACAGCAGTGGCTGTGGAAGCCAGACTGTACCTCCAGGGGCCGGTGAGGTGGCAGGACCAGCCGCAGTGTGCGAGGAAGCCCGCAGTGGTCTCCGCCTTGTGCCTGCATGATCCGGGGGTTTGGGGCCACAGGGACCAGGTGATGGTTTTAGGTTCCAGGGCTTTCGCAGTTGCTGAGAGGCCCCACAGGAAGGGAGGAAGTGAAGCCAAAGGTGTGCGTGTGGGGAGCCCTGGGGTGCGGGACTCTCCGGTGGCCAGCTCCCTCTCTTGATATGCAAACATCCCCGCAACAGTCTTCCAAGGCAGACAGGGGTCTGTAAAAGGAGTCCTTTCTTCTTATACTTTGAAGCTTTCTGAACTCTGTAGGATGTAGTGACGTCACTGAATTGCTAGGCCAATTAACTGCTGTCTGAACTGTAACCTGGCCGGCTTAGTTCTTAGAACTATGGCTCTTAGGGAGGTGAACTCAAGTCAGCTGAGCTGCTGCCTGTGGTGCAGGGCGTGGTGACCTGCTGAGAACACTCACAGGTGTTTCACTGCCTTTATTCTAACACCTGTGAACTACTTACCATGAATTCCCTGTGCAGGTCTTTGGTTACGAAGGCCAAGAATTCTAACCCACCAATGTCGTAATGGTTAAGAAATGATGTCATAGTTCCTATAAAAGCCCCAGGTAACCTCAGCTCAGGGCCCAGAACTTCCGAGCACTGGCTCATCTGGGTCCACCAGTGTAACAAACCTGAGTTCTCCAACCCTCCAATTGGTGCTTGGTCTCTTATTGAGTGTAATTTCTTTTTTCTTTCTTTCTTTTTTAAATAAATGACAGCAGAATGCGTTATAATTCATATTATACATATAGACCACAATTTTTCATATCTCTGTATATAAAGTACATTCACACCAATTCGTGTCTTCATACATGTACTTTGGATCATGATGACCATCACATTCCACCATCATTGCTAACTGCATGCTCCCTCCCTTCCCCTCTCACCCCTCTGCCCTATCTAGAGTTCATCTATTCCTCCCATGCTCCCCCTCCCTATCCCACTATAAGTCAATCTCTTTGTATCAGAGGAAACATTCAGCATTTGTTTTTTGAGGATTGGCTAACTTAGCATTATCTTCTCCAACTCCATCCATTTACCTGCAAATGCCATGATTTTATTCTCTTTTATTGCTGAGTAATATTCCATTGTATGTATATGTATGTATATATATATGCCACATTTGTTTTATCCAGTTATCCACTGAAGGGCATCCAGGTTGGTTCCACAGTTGGCTATTGTGAATTGTGCTGCTATAAACATTGATGTGGCTGTGTCCCTGTGGTATGCTATTTTTAAGTCCTTTGGGTATAGACCGAGAAGAGGGATAGCTGGGTCAAATGGTGGTTCCATTCCAAGTTTTCCAGGAATCTTTATACCGTTACCAAGTGTGATTTCTATAACACAGCAACAATCATAAAAAGGCCCACTGCTATGGAGGCCATGGCCTGTGCCCTGGAGAGGCCCAGGAGGCCATCCTTCCAACAGGCCTTCCAACAGCTCCCCTGCTTGCTGCCCACTCCCAGCCCTCCACTCAGCCAGGAAGAACCCTGTGACACGAGAATGTGTGAGCCCAGGCCACAGGGTCACTGGCTAAACCACCTCTGCATGAGAGGGGTCCTTTGATCGGCTTACAGCTCAGCCTTCCCCAGGAGCCCCTGTCTGTCTGCCTCCAGGGGTCTCCAGCAGGATCCCTTCTAAAGCAAGGAGTCCTGCCCTCAAATCCCATGCCCAGAAGCACACCTGTGCCTAGTATGCGGTGTTCACTGAGAGCATGTGCTCGTGTGTGTGCTAGTGTGAGTGGGTTTATGTGTAAGCGTGTGTTACTATGTGTGTTACTACAAGTGTGGTTAGTGTACCTGTCAGTGTGTGTTTTTGCACATGTGTCTAATGGTGCATGTTTATGTGTGTTAGCGTGTGTTCATGCGGATGTGTTAACAGGTGTAGGTCTTAGTCATCTGAGTGCAAAGTAGAAGATTCACATATTGTCTGGGGCAAGGATTTATGCACCTTATGGTCATAAACTTTGTACCCACCAGTACAGGTCACCTACTGCCACGTACCAAGATACCCATGACTTGGCTCAGAGGCAGTTTAAGACAGCCCCTGTTCTCTCTGACCTGTGGGTTGGAACTCGGCAGGTGGCCCTGCCGCAGGGTCTGTCATGGAGCTGCATCATCTGAGAGCTCCCCAGGGCCAAGGAACTGCTCCCAGGGGCTCCTTCCTGCAAGGTATGGCAGGAGGCTGTGGCTCCTGACCTGGGACCTCTCCAGAGCTCAGGCATGTCCCTCTGACAGGGCATGCATGACCCCCAGGGTGAGCCATCCAAGAGGAAGCAAGAGGAAGCTGCCTCCCCTGGATCTGGGCTCACACTGTCCCCTCCACTGTATATGCATTGGAAACCGGTCCTGTGTCCGGCCCTTGCTCAGGCCTCCACTGTAGGAGAAGGAGTGCTGAAGAAACTGTGCCCAGTGTTCAAAACCAGCACAACACCCACCAGGAAACACACCGAGCACGGAAGGAGAACCTGGGCCATCCCTTGTCCCCTGTGACACTGCAGTTTGGTTTCCTGCAGGCACTGGAGAGCATGTGTGCCTGCCACCTGCATGTCCTGTTGCTGACTCAGTGGCTTTTGAGGGCTCTCTGCAGTGTCTGTGAAGGCTTGCTCCACCCTGGGCTCCTCTGTGGCACCTGTGTCCTGGAGACAAGCAGGTGTATGCTTGGATAGCTGCTTCCTCTGCGATGGGCACTAACTCTGAGTCTCTGTCCTCTGGGCCTCCAAAATCCAGGGTACCGCAGCTGGGAATGGCCCTGGCATCGTCCACAAGGCACTAGTGTGGGAGCCATCTCCACTGAGGTTCTGGACCTTCCTGGCGCTGGGAGGGTGGCCATGGGAAGCGAGCACCAGGACATGGGCTTGTAGAGGAGCCTCGCTGCTGGTGAGAATGAGAATGAGCATCATTGCACCTTGGTGACAGGAAGGCTGCAGTGGGGTGACTTCTGAGGTCCTGCAGTGCTTGTGGGTCCCTGCTCCTCCTATCCCCAACCGGCACGGGGCCTTTTAGGCCTCTCCTTGGCCTGCAGCCCTCCTGGACTCCCCTTGCCCCCTTCCCATCTGGTTTCTGCCCCAACACTGGGTCCTCAGGGCCGCCCTCCCTGACACCTATGCCCTGCCTGCCCTTCCCAGCCTCCTGCCCTCCTCTGTGTTTCTCTGCATTGAGAGCTACAGCTCTGTCCCCTTGCTGGGACAGAAAGCCCTGGGGGTGTTGCCAGATGTCAGTGTGGCCAGGACCTGGGCCCCAGTGACTGTTGGCAGCACAGACAGAACAGTGGTGGTGGTGCCTCCCCTGCAGCCAGCATCAGGGAGCGGCGGCCACTCACAGGAGCCTGGGAAAGTGTGCGAGTGAGTGTGGGTTTAATACGGGTTAGAGCGAGGCTGCTTACCCCCAGGGCGTCAGCAAGGTCTGGGGACAGTTTTGGTCCTCAGGACTTGGGTGGAGATGGGGTCTCCTCCTGGGATCCAGCCGGAAGAGGCCACAGAGGTCTGAGTCGCTCTGCATCTCACACGACTAGCCCAGCCCACAACAGCGTCATCTTCCGCGGTGTCATCGGGGCCAAGGCAGAGAGTGCTGGACGGGGACAGTTCCCCAGCAGACATGAGCCTGAGGGTCACTTGGAGGAGGCAAAGGGAGGATGATCCAATAAAAAGGTAACTTCAGCCTAAAGCCATCCACGGTGACGCTGCTTAGGAAGGTGGCTTGTGGCTCGACCCAGCTGTCTTTCCTCAGCTGCGGACTCTAGGGACCGGTTACCGTTGTCCGTCTCGTTGACTCCAGGGCTGAAGTCCCCTCAGGGGTGGGTTGTGCTGGTCCACCCAGCGCTGCAGTATGATCTTCTGGGAGAGACTTAAGACAGTTACAGGGGACATCGTCTGAGTGCACCTGTGTGTGAATTGCACCAAAAACACGCCCCAGAGCCCCAGCCCTTTGCATGTGGTCCACACCTCTCTGCTCCCTTCAAATTTTAAGAAATTTTATCGGATTTCTCTGATTTGAATGAGTTAGATCTCTTCTAAGAATAAACTTTAGATAAAAAATGATTAATATGAGGAATGAAGGTGTAGAGCTATTACCAATGTCAGACACTTGAGGACCCTACTGTTAGGGATATGAGGTGGGGAGCCACCACTGCTGTCCTGTTGGGGGCACTGTTCTGGGCTCTCATGGGGACGCTGAGGTGAATCAGATGTCACCTACAGCCTCCAGGGCACCTCTGGGCTTTCTGGGGAGGAGTACACAAATCCTCTAGTCAATGCAGAATCTCTGGAGCATCCATAGACCAAACTTGGAGGGACAGGAGGGGTGGCCCCTGGCCACAGGAACCAGAGATTGTTCCAGAAGGAAGAAATGCCAGCAACAGATTTTGCAGATAGGGAGAAACCCACAGAAAGCAGTGCAGAGAGAGTGGGGTGTCCTTCCAGGAGAAGGAGACAGGCCAGCAAAACCTTAGGGGTTCTGCCCTGGGCCACCATTGTTCCTACACTGCATGTATCCCCTTGGCTGTGCTAGAGGGTAACCAGGTGATTCAGGTGTTCTTTCTGTGAGTTTCTATGGCCTCAGATCAAGGCACTCCTCAGGAAGTACATCCAGAGGTAGCAGACCATCAACTGCATGTTGGTCCTGTGCAACATGCTCGTGGCCACCACGGAGGTGTAGAGCGTGGTGCAGGAGGTGAACCCTGATGGAGACAGTGCCACAGAACAGAAGAAAGACCCAGGCTTCCAGGGGGTGGTAGGGGAGGAAGGATGCCCCATCTCCGTAGAAGCTCCTGGAATATAGCATTCTCAGAAATGCTCTGCACCCTGCCATGAATCCAAGTGCTGTCCCATGTTTTCAATCGGGATGTCCTGACACCATCTGTCCAGTATTTGTATATTAACTTTGCTACAGAAATTTAGTACTCCTTCTTTTTAACTGTCAGTTTTTTTGGTCTTCTCGTTTGCAACAAAGTTAGAGAGGCTAAAGTTCTCCACAAATATTAACCATAATTATTATATATATAGTTCATCAATAACATTGCAGAGTATATATAATTAGATCTAGTATAGCTAAAACAATACTGCAACATAAATGATACTTTTCTAAGCATTCTAGGTCATGCACAGGAATAGAGAAACTTGTGCTAGGTATAAAATAAAAATGGGCTATTTTCATGTTCTTTGCAGCACAGCTCACAATACCCAAAGGAAGAAGGAACCCAAGTGTATGTCATGCATGGATATATGAATAAATAGAATATAGAATACCCATAAAATGGAATGTCATTCAGCCTTTAAATGGGAGAAGATTTTGAAACAATACAACATGGATGAACCTCCAAGACATTCGGCTAAGTGAAATAAAGACAAGTCCCATATGACTCCACTCACATGAGGCAGGTAAAGCAGTCAAACTCATAGGCACAGAAATTTGGATAGTGGGTTCCAGGGGCTGGCAGGGAGGATGGGGATTAGTGTTAATGGGCACAGAGTTTCAGTTTCTGGAGAAGGGTAGCAGTGATGGTTGTACATAATATAAATGAGCTTAATACACTGAACTGTAAACTTTAAAACAGTTAAAATGGTAGATCTTATGTTCTATGTACTTTACCACCTTTTTAAAATAAATGTTTTGGAACAGAAGCTTCCTGAAGGCAGAGTGGCAGGAGCAACATGTTTTCATTAGTTGGGTTATTCTCTGCCACAGACAGAGCCTGCCCTTGTCAAGGTCACCACTCTTCACCACACTGAGGGATGGACAGTCACTTCTTAGTGTTCATCTTGTATTTTTTCTCAGTGGCAGGCAGGGCTGACCGCTCCCTCTCTTGGCAAACCCTCCCGCTACCCACCCTGCTGGCTGAGCTCAGATCAGAGCTCCTTCTCCCCACTGGCTGCATGGAGGGACATCCTCAGCCTCCACGTCTGCTGCCCCTTCAATATGCTGGCCTCTAAACAGTGGAACCTGGTCTGGGTTCTCTCCTCTGTCGACGCCTTCTCCTCGAGTCGCTTTACTCACCCAGGCTTTGGAAGCCTGTCTATGTGCCAGTGACTCCCAGATCTGCACCTTTATCCTGACCTGTCCTAGACTTGACGTCTCCCTGCGGCTGACTGGTGTCCATCTCCATGACCTTGATTCCCCACTTCGTCCCGTTCTCCTCCTCCCCCAGGCTTCCCAGGCGGTGCACAGGAACATGTCCCAGTTCTAAATCCACATCTGAGTCACACCAGGAGCTCCCTCCCACCTTTCCTCTGTGTCTCATTTATCTGTAGTCCTGGGACTCTGCCTCCAAAATTATCACCATGTCCACCGTCCCCTGTGTACCCCACAGCTGCTCCCAAGTCTCTCCGACCTCCTTCCAGAACAAAGGCCTTAGACCTGCTGGTCTGCAGACCCTTGCCTTGACCACAAAACTCACTCTCCGTTGCTCTGTAAATGTGCCTCCCTGTTCCTCTCCTTTACTGCTTCTTCTCTCCCATATGTAACCCCAGACTCCTCTACCTGTGCAGCAAGCCCTGGCTACCTGTCCCTGAGTGCCTCTCCCAACACAGTTCCCAGAGCCCTCTGCCTGGCCCACCCCTAGAGAGGGAGCTCAGTTCAGAAGCTTCTTCTCATCCCCTGGCCCAGAGTTCTCTCCCTCTCATTCAGGTCTCAGCCCACCCAGCACACCCAAGGGAACCCCTCTGTCCACCCAGCGGAGACTCACCAGCCAGCCCATCCCCTGCAGCACCCTGTTGACACCAGTCTGCATCTTTGTTCTTGTATTTCACTTTCCCTGGCTGCTTCCCCTGAGGGGTGGGATGCTCCTGAGACCAGGGGCTTCACAGCCTGGTTCCCACCAGCTCTTCCACACCCAGAACAGTGTGCTCCAGAAGTGTTTGTTTAGCAATAAGGACACAGAACGAACCCACGGATTAATTGAAAAAAAGAAGAGAAATGAAAGGATCGACTGTTTGGGGACAGTGCCCTGGTTGGTGGTCCAGTCCAAAGCTGGCCGTATAAGACATTGCTGTCTGACTGGTGGTGCAGAGGGAGCCTGCTGCTTTCTGGGTTGAGTCCTCGTTTCAGACAGAAGCACAAGAAGTGCAGAACACTCTCTTCCTGGCCAAGGCGAGCCCTAATCGGAAGCTTTGATTTTATTGTCTTCTCTTTTTCCCCTTCGAATAAAGGGCAGTGATCTAGGGTCTCATGGGTGTTGATGGTACCAGGAAAGAGGCTCAGGGAGCTTTCTCCCCTCCCAGGGCAAGGTCCTCTCTTTCACTCATGCAAGATGCACAGAGACCTGGTTTTCTTCAGAACTTGTGTGTCTGTGCACATAGAAACCTTCTTGGAGAGTAGGAAGATTTGCTCTCAAATGACAACATTGGGAACAGGAAGATGAAAGCAGTAAGACCCGAGATAGGCAGGTGGACAGATGGATAGATATATAGACAGATACCACTGTTTAACTAGGTAGCTAGAAAATGTCAAAATATGGTAGACCAAAGGCCAGGTTTGAAAATTTAAAAATAGGATCAAAATAGAGAAGACAATATGTTCAATAGGGCCAATGTGTTCACTAGGGGTATCTTATTATCAATTAATATCATCAGTCATTAATCACAAAGAATAATAACAGTCATTACTGAGAAACAATCTGTCAGAATTCAGACTTCATTCCCACGGGAGTGGGAAGATGTGGGGACAGAGAGTGGGAGAAGACAGAGAGGTGGAGGTCACCCAGCACAGCAGAGCCCGGGCAGGAACCTGGGCTCTCCCTCCTGTGGGCAACACGGAGTTCCTCAAACACGGTGGGCAGAGCAGCGCTGTGACAACCAGTGCCCTGGTGCCTGGCACCCAGTGGGCACCCAAGACACAGTGTGAAATAAACAGTGGGTGGGTGAACGGAGGGAGGGTGAGTGGGAGCCGCTGGCCAGGCTCCATCAGGAACCGCAGAGGAAGGCTGCAGTTGACCTGGGGGTCCCGCCACAGGAGCTGGCCCTTCCTCGGGAAGTTCTGAACACACCACCAGCAAGACACGTGCCCGGCCCCGAGGGTAAGAAGTCAGTTTGTGAGACACAGCTCTGTTCTTACTATCTCAAGCACCCGCAGAGTGTCTCTCCAGCACTGTCTGCGGGGCAGGGGGCTCAGGCCGATGGACAGGAGGGTGTCAGTGCTCTCCTGGACCTTGACAGAGGAGTGAGCCACTGGGAAGATTTCAGGGGACCCTCAAGCAGAGATGACCCTGGGCCTGGTGGAGCTGACAGTCACACAGCAGGTGTCTTTGAGGGAGAAGCACTCCTTAAAGGGCACGTGGGCCTGTGTCCTTCAGCTCCGACGTTAAAACCAAATGCTGGTGCTGAGCCATGTGGAGGGTGAGCCCCACCAGGGAGCTGATAACGTGTTCTTCCTGTGGGGTGAGGATTTCCCTGGAGTCCCAGGAGTCCCCAAACCATTCCTGGGTCACCTGGCCCCTTAGGTGGCCATGCCCTGCCTGGGTGGCCCAACATACCCTTAAGGCGGCCTTCTGTCCCCAGGGCCAGTTCTGCCCTCAGCTACCTTCCTCTCACCGTAAGAAGAGGTGTTTTGGTGACATCTCCTTGCAGTCCAGGCCACAAGCACACTGCTGGCCCAGGCCCTGGCTCTTGAGGTGACTACAGCACAGTGGATGACTTTTTCCTTCTCAGGAAATTCAGGTGTTGGCAGCACATTGAGCAGGTACTCAGTGCTGGTGCAGGGACACCTGGAAGAAGCAGGGCCTGGTCCCATGCACAGAAGAGGAAGCCAGCGTGGAAACCAGACCCTGGCTGCAGCCTAGGAGGGGCAGAGGAGGTGCTGGCGGGGGCCTACCCGAGCCAGGGCAGCTCCAGAGGAGGACTCATCACTCGGGGGCCCAGAGGAGGATCCAGGTGTGCTCTGCAGTCCCTCGAGCCCCTGGGCACCCACAAAGCACAGCCAAGCCCAGGGGCAGCTCAGGCAGAGAGCCCAGGCTGATGAGGCTGCCTGGGCTGATCCTTATTGAGGGCGGGGACAGGGGGTGGCCCTTCCCACCACACCACCCACTCCCCAGGCCCTCCCCCTGTCTGGGACTTTGGCTCCTGGCATTTCCCTTACAGCTGGCTCTTCTTTCTCACAACCAAAAGGAGAAAGGAAACTGAAAGGGAAGGAGAGTTGGGCAAGAAATGGGATGTTGGCGGGAAGGGGAGGACCCAGTGGCTTCCAGTCACCCTGGAGGGCACAGGAGGGACACTCTGCTGCTGTAGACCAGCCTTCCCTTGCCACCCTTCACACCAGGGACACTGGGACTCTTACGGGCAGGGTGTGCTTTATGCCAAGGGCAAGAGCCAACAGCAAGGACCTGGTGATGTCCCTTGAGGGGACCTCAGCCTGGTAGCAGAGGTCAAGATGCTGTGATAGGGCCATGCTGCCTGGGGTGTGGGGCACCTGGCCCCGTGCCCTGCCTGCTCACTGGGCATGTCCTGTGGGAAAGCCTCCATCAGCAAGTGCACTGGGCCTGAAGGAGGACTGCTGAGGTTTCCAGGTCTCAGGGCCTGGAAGAAGGAGTGCCCCTGGGCTAGACCAAGATCATGTGTAGCAAAAGGACTTCAGCCCAGGCAGATGCGGGCTGCAGAGCTCCCCTGGTTTCCACAGACATGGGGAGGGGGTGCAGTGAGGAAGTGTGTGTGGGGCCCCTGGGACCAGCACAGTCAGGGCCTTGTGCACCATGCTGAGCAGAGTGCAGGGGTGGGACATCCTGTGGTGTTTGAACAAGGGCCACCAGCTTTCCACAGGGTTGGAAGAGTGCGTGGGCTTGGAGGAAGGGGGCTGACTTCACAGAGCCCCCTCGAAGGGCTTCCCTTAGTAGCTCCGCTCTCCCCTGTCCCTGGCGAGCCCAGCGCAGCCCAGGCTGCGCAGCCTGTGGACGGCAAAGGAGGAGCAGAGAAACCTCCGCCTCACACCCAGGGCTGCATGGGCTGGAGGATGGCAGAGGGCCAGTGGATGGTTTGGCCACTACTAAGGTTCCCCTGCAGAGACTGGACCTGCCAGCTGTGTTTTACAGGAGGTAGGCAATCTCCTCAGAGGGCAGGACCCAGCCTGTGCCAGGGTGGAGCCACAGGCCCACACAAGGGAGCACTCAAGACAGTAGTGTCCACTGAGCACCTGCTGCAGGTGTGCCAGGCTCAAGGTAGTCTCTAGGAAATGCAAGCGTGACCAGACCTTGCCCTGTCTCCACAGAGGTGACACCTCATGAAGGAGGTGGTCATATCCCCACTATCACAACAGAATCTTGGCCTCAGTTTAGGCTGCTAGGGGCCCAGAAGACGCCTGAGCCAGCGTTGGAAGGGGCTTCGAGGGACAACTACACAGCCAGGCAGACTTTGCATGGGTCTTGCCAGGAAGGGGACTTTCCAGGAGCCTGTGAGCACAGGGCAGCCCAGAAGGAGGACCTTCCTAAACAGATCTCTGGAGGCAGAAGCTTATGTGGTGGGCAGTGGGTGCTGAGAAAGGAACAGAGGTTCCCGGGAGAGGCAGGGAGGCAGTTCTCCAGGGCTGGGAGTCTGAAGTTCTTTTTGATAGAAAAGAGAGATCTGGCATTTATTTAGGAGGAAATACCTCCATAGCAACTTGGGTGGGAGGTGCTGGGGCTCCTGAGGGCACGCGCTCCTCTTGATCTTAGCAAAGGGGCAAAGGATGTAGGTGTGGGGGCCACAGCCCTCCCTCCCAGCTAGGGGCCTGCTCCATGGACCTCAGTCTTCTCCTGTGTGGAGTAGGAGTGAGACTCTTCCCACCTGGGATGTGCTCGGGGGTGAGTGACTGACTCCTATTTCTCTCTGAGGCTGGTGCCTAACATGCTGAGTCAGTACCCATGATCTGGGTCCAGGTGGCGGCCACTTCCCATTCTCTAGCAGGCCCTAAGGTCACTGTCATGGTGTGCTTATAAAAGTGATGAGGTTCCCGCACCAGAGACCGCGAGGGACCAGGGCAGTGGGGGAAGCACATGGGCACAGACTGAAGGAGGCCTGCAGCACCAGCCAGAGGGGGTTCCTTCAGTTTGGACCCGGGCTCCTTGTGGCCCTTCCCCTCACAGTCCTGGCTAAGCTGAGACTCAGCCCAGGTGTCAGTCGGGGGCTTTTATGAACTTTCCTAAAATCAGTCATTGTGTTTTTTGGGAGCACCGCTGCCCAGTTTCCCAGAGTGAGATCTGGGGATATCCCAAAGGTACTGCATGTTGGCACCTATGTCCTGCAGAGACCTCTGTCACTGTGCTCATGCCAGAAGAAGTTGAGTCTCTCTTAAGTCTGACTGTAGGTAAGCAGCTCCGAGGGCTTGCAGGCTTCCTGGGTGACCCTGGGAGAGGGAGAGCTTGGGGTGCACCATCTAACACCTAGCACGCGTGGACCCTGTAGAGCCAAAGGACTTCAGCGCAGGCAGATGCGGGCTGCAGAGCTCCCCTGGTTTCCACAGACAGTTGAGTTTCTGGGAACCCCGTACAGGAGCTGGGGAAGGTTGTGTGGATGGTGGAGGAGTGATGATCCCTAACCACAGCAGACTTTGGGGGACTTGTGGTTTGGAACCGTCAGCTGAACTAAGGGGTGTGGAAGAGGGGTTCCTCAGTTCCCCGAGGGAAATGTCATTCCCCTGCACAGGGAGCAGGAACCCCAGAAGGAGGGCCAAGCTTGCTGGGTGCCAGCCCAGGTTCTCCCATCCTTTTCCCTCCTGGAGAAGTCAGAGGGCAGAACTGCAGGGAGGCCTCCAGCCCCCAGAGAGTAAAGGGGCAGGAGGAGATGCACTGGGAGATGCCCAAGGGTCCCGAGGCCTGGAACACAGAAAGGTGGACTCCCTGCTGCAGTGGGAGTGGCCCCAGGGAGTCCAGACAAAGGACCCTCCATGCTGCCATCAGTGCGGCAGGCAGCTCAGAGCATCAAGGGACAGACAGACGTCAGTGGCGGGAACCCGAGGTTCAGGGACTAATTCTATGGAGCGGATCCACTGTGCTGCCCCCACTGCGCTGACCCCCACGTGCTTTCTTTTCCAAGAAGCCATTTACCTGCAGCCCTGCCTGGCCTCAGTGGACAGGATAAGTCACATTCCTCAGTAAACTACTCTTAACTGTAGGAGAAATGCAGGCCCCAAATAGTGTGGTAAGAGGAACCCAATTACCCCAAAGGAGGAGACTTTTGTGACCAGATCCTGAAACTCTGAGAGACAAAGGCAGTTCCTCCTAATCATAAAATCTGTAAGAATGTACGGTTAAGAATCCAGTTAGAACCTAGAGTTCCATGACAGTGGGGACCTTAGAGTCACCTTGCTGTCCTATTATTAGTCAAAAGTCAAGAGAAGGACCTGTGCAGGGCTTTGGGAACTCCCCTGGGACGCCCAAACTGAAGTGCAGGAGAGGACCCTTGTCTCTCTCCTCTCTGAGAGCACCCATTCTCTCTCTTGAGACTGTTCTCTTCTTTCTTCTTCAATAAATTTGTCCTGTTATTCTAAGGGACACTTAGGAAATCTTTGAGACTTGATCGGTAAGAATCAGGGTTTGAGAGGGGTCTTTGCAGCTGCCTGTATAGCAAGCCTCCAGCTTCTCCTAAAGATCAAGCTGCCTTAAGGTCCCCACAAGTTTCCCTGGAGACACAGCAGGGTGGCCTGGCTGGAGCATCTCCTTTACAGCAAGATCCAGGAGGCGGAGCTCTGCAGGGCAGCAGCCTGATCTGGGTAGGAATCGGTTTCGTTTCTGAGCCTGGCTCCGCCTCCAACTCCACCTCCAAGGCTGGGCTGCTGAGGGACTGTCTCCCTAGATTTCCTGCAAGCAGGCGGGGTTTGGTGGAACCACATAAAGCCTCCCAGCTGGACATCGCCTGCACTGTTGCTGCACAGGGACAGGTGAGTGTCCAGAGAGGCTCCGGACAAGCACAGCGCATTCCTGCTGTGAACTGGCCCCCAGGGGAGGCACTGCAGGGACATTGCTGCCTGCAGGGAAGTTGCTGAGTGCAGGAACAGTGATACTGACAGGAGCTGCAGGTGAGCAGCTCAGACCCCCTTTCATTCTAGTTCCCACCAATTAACTCCTGCTGAGGCTCTTGGGTGGAGCTTGAGAAACTGTCCCCTAAGCAGCAGTGGCTTTTCTGCTGGTGTTGGTGGGCAGGCAGAGGGATGGGGAGGGCAGGGGTCGCAGAGGGACTCGGGCTAAGGCTGAGCCCTGAGAAAGTTTCAGACCCAGGGCTGCTGGGGTGCGAGCCCACCCCAGCTGCAGACCATGGTCTCGGTGGGTTGTGTTTCCCCCCTAAGGAGGTGCAGCCAGCAGGGCCAAGTCCAGGAGATCCCTGGAAGGGCAGAGGAGTCCTCGGGATCCTGCAGGAGGTTCCCAGGAAGGGGTGGCAGAGACTGGCTTGTGCACAATGCCCCTGCTCCAGGTCCTCCCCAGCCATGGACTTGGACTTGGAATCCCTAGGATCTTGGGGTCTTGGGGGTACAGAAGGGTGTCAGTGGATGGGGCAGACTCAGGTCAGGAGTCAGACTCAGTTTGCAGAGATGCCTTGGGTGGGCCTGGAGGGGTGGAGAGTGGCAGGAGTCCTGCAGACTGATAGAGGACCCCAGGTCCCCGGAGTCCTGTCCCCCATGAGGTTGGTGACCACCCACTGCTCAGATGAGGTACTTGGAATGAGTGGTCACATTGTAAGTCAAGGTTTTTCCTGGGAAGTCCATCCAGTGCTGGTAGCCACTAACTGTCAGTCCCAGAGGGTTCTAGAAGAAAAACAAAAAGGCCAAGTAGCCCTGGAAGGGCTGTTTTCAAACCTAGACTGAGCCACCTTGGGAAGGTGGCTGGTTCTCAGTTCCTTAGGCTGTCCCTAGAACTGCTGGGCAGGTGGTCTCTGTAGGCTCCTGAGCGAGGAAGGCTCTGAATCCTCCCTCTGTTCCCTGCTAGCCTTTGGACTCTGAGCTGAGGATTCTGCCCCACATGGATGAGCCCAGCCAGCAGGCTGGATGGCCCCTCACCTGCTGTGGGCACTATGCCCAACATTGCTGGAAGCTGGCACCTTGGTCTGGGAGATATGTGCAGGCTCCCACAGCCTGAAATCTGGAGTGGAGAGGCAGCAGCCTCCCACCCAACCTCCTAGGACAGTAGGTGGCCACAAGGCAGGATCCTGCCCTAGAAAGGAATACAAAGAGCCCTCCTTGTCTCAGGTGAGGGCGCTGCTTCAATTGAAGGTCTGGTACCCTCAGCACCTGGACAGTCGCCCCTCCCTGACCCTGAACTGTGATGACAACAGAAGTCCAGGCGAAACCCAATCCTCTGCACAATGTGACCACACTACCCTCGTGGGCCTGCCCAGTGGAGTCTGCAGTAGTGAGGGAGGAGAGCTAGGGAGGAGAGAGAGGCGGCCCAGCTCCCTTGCAGTCTCCCCGCGAACACAGGGTGCAGTATCTGCACCTCACGAGCAAACGTGGGCTGAGAGCTGCGGGTCATGACCAGGGGACTCTACCAAGCCCCATGGTGCTGGATTTGCTTGGTCCAGGTGCACATGGCACCTGGAGGCCCAGAGCAGTGAGAGTAGAACCTGGTGGAGTGACTGAGATTTCCTTTCTGTGAATCCACCCTGATGATCAAAATGACCCTAGAAAGGTACAAAGTTTGTGGCTTACAGACAAAACACACAGGACTTAGCTCTCAGGAATCTCTGTTGGAAACAAATAGAGGAAGGGAGTATATACCCAACGACCTGCTTTGGTTGCTCAAAGTGAGTCCATGGTCGTGGAGAGCAGGCCAGGGCCCCATGATGTCACCTGATGGTGTACTAAGGCCCGCTGAGGCCGTCCTGGCCCAGTAACATGGTGATCCAGGGGGCAGATGGAGGGGGTCTTCTCTGGGGAGCCAGGGACACTGTAGGAACCCAAGCTCTCAGCCCACGTTTGCTCGTGAGGTGCCGATCCTGTTTCCAAAATAGGTGGAGGGCGGATGTTTCAAGAGAGTTCTGTGGATGGACAGACTCCATGAGTGACCTCTGATTTCCATGGCCTTCCTTATCACCCCACTCCTACCAGACCAAAGGAGCCACCCTCCCTTTCCAGAGGGCCAGGGATGACTAGATGCGCCCTAGACGCACACAGTCCTGGGGTGGGCAGAGGCTGGTTGTCCCACAGAGGCCTGGGCTGTGTTCCTTGCCAAGGCCCCATCACCCAGGGCCAGGGCTTCCACCTTCACTGACTGGCACATCTCCTGTGAAGTTCAAGGTGGACAGGGGACGAGGAGGAAGATGAGTCCTCCTCCATCAGAAGTCAATTGTGCTAATCCTGCTGCTGTGGAATCCAACCATCTCTTCCCAAATGGAGATGCCTCCACGGCAGAGAGAAATGAGGCATTGGTAAGTGGCTCTGTTCAGAGGGATGCTTTATTTGGGGAATTTTGACACAGTAACAGGAAGATGACTGTCACAGTGGGTGTGAGTCCTTCCCATCCCCCACCCTAAGACTTATAACCCAGCAGAGGGGCGTCTGGGAGGGAACCGTAAGCAGGTGCAGTAAGGAGAGGAGGCGTAAGGGAGGGCCTTCTCCTTTGCCTGTGACTTCAACACTGGTGCTGACGCCATCGGACAGCTGTTGAGTATTGCTGAGAAATGGAGTCACCAGAGCAGGCGAGAGGCCAGCATTTCAAACCCGGAATAGCAAAGACCCCAGCCCCTCCCCAGGACCTGGCTTGAGCTGCCCTGACTCCGCCCTGGGGCCTGGAGAGCCAGTACTGTTGTGAGTCCTCCTTAGAGCTGGGAAGCCGGACTGCCCAGGGAGGAGAACTGTCCCATCACCCGGCTGAAAGGGCCAGTGTTGGGATCAGTCTCCAGGGCGCCTCAGTCCTCACCCCATGTCTGCTTCGCCCCCAAAGGTCTCCGTTCTACACTGTGGAGACCACATGGCTTCCCTAGTGATGGAGTGTCCTAGGGAGACCTCCACACTGAGCCATGGTGAGACAGGGGGCAGCACAGTGAGCCCTGGGTGTGGATGCCAGCCCTGTCCCTACACCAGCCCATCTGCATCCCCCTGGTCTCCCAGAACAACATGGCGCCCAGCCACATTGAGCTAACCCATTTGGTTGCACCTGGGCCCCAACAGAGTGTGCAAGGACCCAGTTGTCCTGCTCCAGGAGGGACAAGACTGACTCAGTTCATGGTGTCAGAGGTTTCAGTTCATGACAACTTACTGTTACCTTGAGATGTGGTGTCAGAGCACGGCAGGGAGCCTTGCCACACAGGGTGCTCCCCTCAAAGGCTGGGAGACAAAAGAGAGAGGAAGTCTGGCCCCCACGTCTCCCCAGGCCTCCCCTGTTAAACTGCACACTAGCTCCCAGTAATTCCAAGCTGGGAACTCAGGCTTCACCACATGTGCCTCCTGGAGACAGGTCCAAATTGTAACCTCTACTCTCCCCACCTGCCTGGGAAGCAGCTGGTCTTTTCTAGTCTGGGTGAGGGTGTACGTCTGTGAACCCCACGTCCACTTCAAGGTAAGAGTGACGGTGGTTCTCACATGCGCCCCTGGCCACAGCATCCGCAGAGCCTGGAAGGTGCTGGAACCGCAGGTACTCGGGCCCTCTGCAGCTGAGACCTGGAGAATTAGAGACCCAGCGTGGGGCCAGGATCAGCGTTGATGGCCCAGGTGGATGTCTCTGGCCCCCTGGAACCCGTGTGCTCCTGGAGGCCACCTGCTCAGCAGTGTTTATCATTTTTCATAATCACATGATTTTCATGAAAGCAACCAAGGGGAGAGTTCAGAGCAGGATGTGGTTGCCTTGTCGGAATCCCACACTGGCCATCACATCGTGCCCAAGGCACGCAACTTCTAAAAAAAAAAAAAAAAAAAAAATAGCAGCCTAATGAATCCTCCTTAAAATAGAACAGAGTCACCGGCGTGGTTCCTGCCTACTTCTAGATGAAGGCCAGGTGTGCTGGCGGGAGACAAGCTACCCCAGCTGTCCCTGGGTCATGGCCACCGAACAAGCCATGCTCATCCCGCTTCTTTTCAAAAAGAGGTTTTGGGTGGGTCTAGAATCCCACGTTCCTGGGGTTTTCTGAGTGTGTTAAGCCTGTCAGAGAAGGAGGGTACAGCCCAGGGGTAGGGCTGTGCTCAGTAGAGTGGGAAGCCTTGGACTGAAACCAGCACCAAATAAACCAACCCGCACCAGAAGCAGTGTCTCCCCACCCGGTTGGTGGGTGGTAGGAAGCTGCTGTCTAGCCCTCTTTGGTCCTCTGTAGAGGGTGTTTCATGTGCTGGCCACTTTTAGCATTTCCCCTTTGGCCCTGTGCTACAACAAGTTGACTCTAAGGTGCATGGATGTAGTTTGTTTTGTATTTCCTGTTTTGGGGGTCTTTATGAGGGTTCTGGACCTTTGGTTTATGTTTTGCATTCGATGGAGGGGTGCGTGCACGACTTCTTCAGGTACTTCCCCCTCCCTTTGATGGGTTCCAGGGACCCTATATTACTCCTGTCCACATTGCCATCTTTGGTGGAGCGTGACCTGCACATAACAGAGTGTCCTCTTGGCCTTCTCCAGGGGTGCGAGTCCAACCTCTGCAGGCAGTACGAGGAGAAGGTGCGCCCCTGCATCGACCTCATCGACTCCCTGCGGGCCCTGGGCGTGGAGCGGGATTTGGCCCTGCCTGCCATCGCCGTCATTGGGGACCAGAGCTCGGGCAAGAGCTCTGTGCTGGAGGCTCTGTCGGGAGTGGCTCTCCCCAGGGGCAGTGGTGAGAACTTATTTCTACCTATTGTCTTCAGGCACCTGGGGGCTCCCAGAGCAGCTCTGTATTCTCCAGTCTGGAGGCTGCAGATTGCAAGGTGAATGTGGGTTCTCCTGGGGTCCTTCTGGGCTTGCAGGTGGCCACCTCTTCACTGTGCCCTAACCTCACGTGGCCTTTTCTCTGTGCAAGATCACTGGGGTCTCCACCTACTTTTACAAAGATGCCAATCACATGGGTCAGGGCTTTCCTGTTGTGACCCCTGATGACATCTGTCAACTCTAATTGACTCTTCAGTGGTCCCATCCACAAACACAGCCACATCGGGGTGATTGGCTCAGCCTGTGCATTTGGGGTGAAGAGCTCTCTGTCTCTTACACCGTCTGGTTGCACGCCTTTGTGGATTGTACGGGGTCTGCAGTTGGTGGAGAGTCTGAATGGATAGTGTCCCTGTCCAGAACATAGTGCACTTGGGTGTCTTTCCTGAGCTCATCCCACCAGGTTACTGGCCAGCTGGGGGGCAGTGATGGGCACTCTGTAGAGTGATGCATTTGACTTGCATGGACAGGGGTGCCTGTGAGAGCTCAGAGGCTCAGCTCTTAGACAGCCAGGATTCAGAGAGGGCTTATAGAAGCTCCTTCTGAACGGGAATGTGGCCTGGGGGAGCAGTGAGTGGGGGGTGGCTCAGGAGCAGGGAGGGCCGCTTGCCTGTGTTTGGGAGTTTGTCACCTGAGCTGAAGGCAGTACATTGGGTTGAAACCCCGAAGTGTTCATGGGTTTCGATGAATGAGAGAAAGTCACTGGGGTGACTGTTCCAAAAGCTCATGTCTAAGGTCACCACAGACCCGATGCCCAGGTGCATGAGAGGTCGCTGCAGGGTTTGGAGACCAGAGGCCTCTGCCTGGGCATCTCCCCTGATGATGGCCTAAACCTTGGAGATCTGTTGGTGTATGCCCCCTCCAGCCTCAAGAGCAGAGCAGAGGACTGACATTAGTTGGTCTCCTAGGTATCGTCACCAGGTGCCCTCTTGTGCTGAGGATGAAGAAGCGGGGGCAGGAGGACGAATGGAGGGGCAAGGTCAGTTACCTGGACATGGAGTTGGAGCTCTCAGAGGCTTCACAAGTGGAAGAGGAAATCAATAAAGGTGAGTGCCCGAGGTCTGGCCTGGACACCAGGCCCAGTTAGTGCAGAGGGTCCCCGTCTCCCCTGCCTTGGGCCTGCTCCCTCAAGAGCCCTCCCTTCACCCACCCCAGAGCTACTGCACTTCCTCTGCCTCATGTTAGGGTCTCACACACGACTTGGGGACCTGGGTACTGCAGGAGCCGTGAGCTGCCTTGGCCACACATGCGACGTCATTATTTGCAGCCATGTTCTAGGCTGTAACAGACATTGCAGAGAGATGGTGTCTACGCTCAGACGCACCAGGCGGCCCTCAGGAACCTGCTCCCATTCTAAGTGTGTCAGTACCGAGAGGGGTCCAGAGAAAAGCAGGCCCTAACAGAACTCACCGGTTCCTGGTGCCCCAACAAGTTCCCAGCTCTGTCTGGGTCCCCTCGTGTCCTCACATTCCTCTGGTGACTCTCCTCCCACACCCAGGGAGGGTCACGGCATGCCATCAGGAAGGGCTCCAGGCTGGCCCAGTGGAGATGTCCCAGTCCCTCTATAGACAGTCCTGGGCACAGCAGGAAGGTACCGAGTCACCTCTTGAGGAAACATGGGGTCCAATCTCCAGAGGGGAAGGTGCTCCCAACCTGCTGCCCCCAGGACCCCCGAGCAGAGCTGCTGTGGAGCCTCCCTAGATGGCACCCCCTTCAGCTGCACCCCGTGTCCTCTCCACAGCCCAGAACCTCATCGCTGGGTCAGGGCTGGGCATCAGCGATGAGCTCATCAGCCTGGAGGTCAGCTCCCCCAGCGTCCCGGATCTGACCCTCATCGACCTTCCTGGCATTACCAGGGTGGCTGTTGGCAATCAGCCCACTGACATCGGGCGCCAGGTGAGACTCCAGCCTCCACCTGCCTGTGCCCCGGATGAGGGGACGCTGCATGAGTGCAGCCGGGAGTCCAGGTCCTGGTTGAAGGGGGCGCGTGGAGGTGAGTGGCAGTGGAGAGCCTGTCATGATCCCCAGTGGACGGAGACGACCGTGCAGACAGGCAGCTCTGTCCTTCCTGCCTGTGGGAGCACAGCCTGCACTTATGAAGCCTCCACAGAGCATGGTCGGAGCTCTGGACGCTCCTTGAGCATTCAGACATCAGAGCGTCACCTCGTCCCCTTCCTTAGAGAAGAAGGGACTTTGGGCCTCAGAATGCAGGAAGGCATCATCTCTGTGTGTTCGGCCGAGGCTTCGTTGGGTCACAGTGAAGTTTTGTGTGGCACGCACCCTGCCATCTCTTAGAGGGCTCCTGTGGGCAGAGAGGGTGAAGGCGCAGGGGAGGTGACACATGGCCTCCGTGGCTCTCACCCCCGGAAGGAAGACTCAGGAAGTGAGTCAGGCAGTAGGTCTGGTGTCTTGCTCTCCACTGGGACCCTCAGATCTGAGGCCTCAGGGACAGGAGGCAGCCACAGCCTCACGGCCTTCCCTGACCTGGGGCTCCACAGTCCAAGGGACCGCGGCCCTGAGTCTGGCTTGGCAGAGCCCCGGGGTTGTGCTTGCAGGTTCACTTGCCCACGGTCCTACTTTGGGGAACCGGTTGCAGACACTGAGTGCAAGTGCATGGTCTGGGCCTGTCCCCTGCTTGTCCACCCCAGAGTGTCTCCTGCTTGTCCACCCCAGGGCTGGGAAGTCACGGCCTCTTTTTCCTATAGATCAAGCGACTCATCAGCAAGTATATCCAAAAGCAGGAGACCATCAACCTGGTCGTGGTCCCCAGCAACGTGGACATCGCCACCACGGAGGCGCTGAGCATGGCGCAAGAGGTGGACCCTGACGGAGACAGGACCATAGGTGAGAAGCAGGGAGCCGACGGTGGGATCACATCCCTGAGTCCAGGGGAGAGGCTGGCTGGACGAGAGTACCCGCACGTGGCTCAGGAACCCCCAGGTGTAGGTTACGTGTCCACTGGGTCTGGAGGAAAGGAGACAAGTTGATCCTTATTGGCCACCTCATGGCCTCCTGACCCATGTCCCTTTGGGAAGGCGCCCTGGGCTCCGAGGGCCGGGCAGGAACAGGAAGGAGAAGCTCCCAGTTGAGATCTCTGGAGGGAAGCCAGGCTGGTGTGTGCATGGTGAAGGTCGGACAGAACACGGCCTGTCCCTCCATGGGCCTGGGTGCAGGAGCTGGGAAGGGCCACCTGTCTAGCATGGCCCCCTGTCTCCCTGAGGCCTTACTGCAAGTCTTTGTGGACTGGGACTGCAGCTTGCACGTGGGTTCTGTAGGGGCCTTGTCTGCTGTCACCTGGGCTGGGAGGAGGCCTGGGGGCTGGTTCTTCCCTCTGCCGTGGGACACTGCACGGTCTCTGATCCCAGTCCCTGGCTGGCAGGAATTCTGACGAAGCCCGACCTGGTGGACAAAGGCACTGAAGACACCGTGGTGGACGTGGTGAGGAACTTTGTGTGCCACCTGAAGAAGGGCTACATGATCGTCAAGTGCCGCAGCCAGCACGACATCCAGTCGCGGCTGAGCCTGGCCGAGGCCCTGCAGAAGGAGAAGGCCTTCTTTGAGGACCACCCTCAGTTCAGGTTGGTCAGCTGCACTTCCCCAAGGCCAGCCCCAAGCAAGGCAGCTGTCCCTGCCTGGAGAGTGGCTGGGCTAAAGCAGGTGTTGGCAGTACGTGCGTGTGTGTGTGTGCGTGCGCACACACACACGGGAGTGAGTGTGCATCAGCCTGTGTGCCCCCGGCACTGACTGCAGAACTGTCCTGAGAGGAAAGGGACGCACAGAGCGTTGCCCCCTAATTTAAGGGAATAAGGAGGCTCTGCTTGCTGCGGTCATCTAAGCGTATGGTGCTGGAACCAGAGTAGAAACATGGATAGAACAACAGAGAAAAACGGAGAGCCCAGGTCGGACACAGGTGCCTGGTGTTTGACACTGACCAACGCACATTTCACGGCAAGGAGCCAGAGAGGTCGCTGCCAGTCAGGGGCATGGGTTGTGTTGAACATCTGGGGAAGCCTGAGTGGGGTCTTCCCTAACTCAGCAGACCAACACGGACATCAGCTGTAGTTAACTTAGCCATGAAAGGTGGCCATGCGGGGCCCTGAGGACCTCGGCCCCGGCATCTGCAGTCGCAGCTGCAGAAGTGCCCGTGTCCAGTGAGGCCTCTTCAGAAGGCAGGACTGACTGACACGCTGGTGGGATCTCAAAGGAAGAGCCAGGTGGAGTCTCAGCCTTATTGCCTCCAGTTCCCCGGGAGGCCTCAGGGCATCCCATGGAGTGACAGGATGTCCCAGGTGCATGCACAGAGTGGCAGCTGCAGTGCGTTCCACAGCAGCCAGAAGGTGAGAGACGCCCAACATCCGAGGAGCGCAGAAGCCGGTAGCTGTGGGCAGGAGGTGGACGCTCCCGTCCAGGCTCAGAAAGGCAGGAAGCCCCCTCCTGCTGCCATGTGGCTGGACCTTGAAGACATTGTGCCAAGGGAAAGACTGTGACATCAGACCAAGGCCGTGTGTCTGCACTGGACGAGGTCCCTGGAGCCAGGAAACTCACAGCCACAGGAGAGGAACTGGCCAGGCCTTGGAGGAGGTGGGAAAGGGGCTTGGTGGTTCATGGAGCAATGTTCCAAGACAGGAAAGTTCTGGAGGTGGGAGGTGGCCGTGGTGAGCCACAGAGTCAAAGTCTTAGTGTCTCTGAAGTGTGCACTCTAAATAGCTAAAAGTCAAACAACAGGGCATGTTTCGTACACGTTGGGAAAAATGGATGCTTGTGGACAGTCAGGCTTGGTGAGGGTCTCCAGCCCCTGCCGCCTGCCACCCTCAGGGACTACAAATGTCAGAGACCTGCAGTACCTCACCCTGTGGGCCCAAGTTTGGCATTACAAGGAGACTCTGTGGCCTCCCCCCTCCACGTGAACATGGTTGCAGTTCTCATCCTGGGGCAGCTGTGTCTCTGGGTTCCCCAGGTGTCACGTGTGTATGTAAATAGGCACCATGTTTGTGTGCAGTCCTGTCCCCACAGGTGCTGTGTAGTCACGCCTGTTACGCACGGAAGGGTGTGTGTGTGCTATGGAAGCATGTCTGAGGTGTGCATGTGAATGTTTTGGAGACCAAATCTGTAGACACATTTATTTGATGAGCTGGAAGGGACAGTTCCAGCCCTGTGGACATAGCCGAGCTGCCCACAGGCAACCAGGTCTGATCCAGCTCTGAGCATTGCTTGGGTACCAGCTGTATGCCCTTGTGTTTGGTTGGAAGCGCCTGAGTCTCCCCCGGGCTCCCATCTGCACATGCAGACTCTGATGTGCTGTCCACGTGACCACGGATGTCCCTCTTGCTCTCTCTCCCAGGGCTCTGCTGGACGAAGGAAAGGCCACGATTCCCTGCCTGGCGGAGAGACTGACCACTGAGCTCATTGCACACATCTGTGTAAGCAGAGCCCCATGTCCTCTCTGAGGGGTCCCTGGCACCCAGCCGTCCACAGTGCTGGGGAGGTCCTGTACCCCGACCTCTCAAGGCTTCTCGGCACACATCTTGCTGTCTTTGCCGTTGGTGGCTCCAGCACTAGAAGCCTTTGTGTTGGGATTCTGCTGCCTCACACAGCAGATGTGGGTGGCACCCTGGCTGTGAGTCCATCTGTCCTGGGGTTTGATGTGTGGGTATCCTTAGGAGCGGGGTTCCCAGTGGGTCTCCAGGGAGAAGAGTGTTGGCTTCTGTGGGACCTGGCAGAGTGTCCCGCTCACACCTCTGTAATTCTCAGCAGTTAGGGGACCCTCAGCCAGTGTGGACTCGGGCAGCAGCCCTGTTGGAGAGCTGCCTCCCGTGTGGGCACAGATTCTCAGTAGAGATCTTGCCATGCTGCCCGCACCAGCGTTCAAGGTCCTTCCCAAAGTCCCAGGTGCAGGTGGAGAGCAGGGTGATGGCTGGTGGACCTGGTCATGAGGGTGGGGCTCTCTGGGCCAGCGTCATGCAGAAAGAGCTCACCCCTAGCTGAGTGCCCACTAGAGCTGCCTGGGACTTACCTTTGCCCCTGCACTGGGGCACACTCCTAAACCCAAGCTCAAGTTTTCTTAGCTAGGTCACCGTCCTCGAGGCCCAAGGTGAGTCTGAGGCCCGTCAGCTGCTTCGGACTCTGAGCCTCCCTCCTCACATGGCCAGTCATGGGCGCCTGTGAGGGAGGCTGCAGAGGGCCTGGCTGCACCCTCCAAGCTGCAGGGGCGGGGACCTGGGGGCACTCAGTCACCTTGTATTTTATTGTATTTATTTTTCCTTTTTAAATAGGACTTTTGCATTTATTTCTGATTTTGCTTCAGACATGATGTGATTTCTTTACATATGAAGTATATCAAGTATATAGAAAACATTTAATAGACACTTATATACGTACTTGGTAGATTTTTCGGTATTTGCTTCAGATTCCCCCCCCCCTTTTTAACCAGTCTATTTTTTTTTTTTTTTTTTTGGATTATGACATTTTTTTTAATTGTACAGTATATAAAAAGTTTTTTAATATAAAAAAATTATAAACAATACACATAAAGAAAAAGTGCCTTTAAAACCCTTATGATCACTCTCTTTCACAGACATAGCAATTGTTGTATATACATTCAGATGTTTTTCTATTATCAAACAATAATTTAGTTTAATGATCTTTTCAACACTAGAATCAGACCACACTTTGTTCCATAAAATACAATGTGCTCTCTGGGTGCTGGCTCAGTGGTAGAGCGCTTGTGTAGTATGTGTAAGGCACTGGGTTCCATCCCCAACACCAGTGACCAGTCTATTTTTTATGTGTTGTTTTTACATATATATATAAGGGTGGAGTGCATTTTGATATATTTTACATACGTGAAGTACAACTTCCCATTCCTGTGGTTGTAATGATGTGGAATCACACTGGTCATGTAGTTGTATATATGAATTGTAGTAAATTATGTCCGATTCTCTCTGAAGTCGTCCCTATTCTCACCTTCTGTTTCTTCCCTTGATTCACTTTTGTTTAATTCAATGAACTTCTCTTCCCCCTTCCCTCCTCATTTATTGGGTGTTAGCATCCACATGTCAGAATGTTTGGCCTCTGTTTTGTTTTGCTTTTTTTTTGGATTGGCTTACTTCACTCAGTAGGATAATCTCCAGTTCCATTTCTTTAGTGGTCAGTGCCATAATGGACTCTTCGCTATGGCTGAGTAATGTTCCACTGTGTACATGCACCACATTTTCTTTATCCATTCATCTGTTGAAGGGCATCTGGGTTGATTCATAGTTTAGCTATTGTGAATTGAGCTGCTCCAAACATTGATGTGGCTGTGTCCCTGTAGTTCGCTGATTTTAAGTCCCTTGGGTATATACCGGGTAGTGGGATAACTTTAGCCACCTGTTAGGAACAGAAGTCCCTGCTGGCTTCTCCCTGCTGAGAACAACATCTAAATGTTGAGGAATCTCAAGTTGTTCCAACTGCAGACAGTGGATCTGTCTGCACCCTGCACCACCAGAGCTCGTGGACCATGATGCAGAAGCAGTGGCCCCTCGGTGGCTCCTAGGTGGCCAGGAATCAAGCTCAGTGGGCGTCTCTGTGCGGCTCCTGGGCTTGTGTGCGGGAGCAGGCTGTGGGCAGCCCTGGTGGAAGGGGATGCCCCAGTGTGTCTCTCTGCACAGGAAAGTCTCTAGAGGACATCAGATGTCACACGTACCTTGCAGCTACTCTGGTGAGCAGGCCTGTGGCCTCGTTTTTATTCCCAGTCCATATTTGTATATCCCATCATTTCCCCAGAAATCCCTGCCACTGCTGGAAAATCAAATAAAGGAAAATATCCAGAAAGTAACTGAGGAGTTGAAATACTTCGGCGTGGACGTCCCAGAGGAGGAGAGCTTGAAAACTTTCTTCCTGATAGACGTGAGTATTGCCGGGGGCCTCGTGGGGCAGATTCCGCCTGGTGTCCACACGGGGACGCTGAGCCTCATCTGCTTCTGTCCTCACTCCCATGAGGCTATCCACGGCCCTCTGCCCACTTGGTCCTAAAAGGGACAGGGTTGAGGCAGTGGCAGGGAGTGGAGGGTGTGTGCAGGCTGGGTAGCAGGGAGGAGGTCTCAGTCCTCTCCTCCACTGACGGTGACAGGGAAGGGTGGGACTTCCTGGTACCTGAAACGCCTCACCCCCTTTAATGCAGAGTCGCCCAGGACGGGGAAAGGCTCATCCAAGCCCAGCACCAACAGGCCTGCAAACACCCTGGCATCTGTTATTTGAAGATCTGCTCACACTGATGTTGTCCTTATTTGCAGAAAATCAATGAGTTCAATCAGGACATCAATGCTATAGTACAAGCCGAGGAAGTTGTAGGGCCAGAAGAAATGCGGCTGTTTACCAGGATGCGAAAGGAGTTCCACAAATGGAGTACTGTGATTGAAGAGAACTTCCAAAAAGGTGAGTGTGCTGGGTGTGTAAAAGCAGTGGAAACCCGCGGCTCACTGTTCTGGGTGTGTGAATGCCAAGGTCCAGGCGCCAGCTGATTGGGTGTCTGGTTTCAAGATGACGCTGTCTAGCTGTGTCCTCAGGGAAGCAGAGGCCAAGCTCCCCTGGCCCTGTTTCTAAGGGCAGGCACCCAGATGTTGGGGTAGAGCCCTCAGGACCTGAAAGACCCACTTTTAATGCCACCACATTGGAGAACTTCAGCATGAACTTGGGGACACGTTTGGCCATGTCAGTGAGTCCAGGCCTGGTCATAGCAGGAGCCTTGGGCTGAGTCTGGGGGGGAGGTTCCAGTGGTGGGGATGCTGGAGAGACAGCTAGGAGAAAGCAGCTCACCTGCTCGGCTCCATGCTGCTGGACAAGGCCACGGGCCTTCATGACTGATGTCCAAGGTTACCATAGAATAGGGGAAGATCTATTGGCCCCAACACTTCTTAGCCTCTAGAGGAGACACTGCTCCCCAACAGTGAGTGGAGGGACAGGGTGCATCTGGTGTCCTAGATCCCAGTGAGGGTACTGCTGGCAGAAGCCTGGCCTCCTGTGGCAGCAGAGAATGAAGATAAATAGCCCCCTGGAGACCACCTGTGCCCCTTCCCCCCTCCCCCAGGAATCCGGGAGGGAGAGGGCAGTTCTGGAATGATCTATCCAGATTTCCAGAGGCTGAAGGAAGTCATAGATGAGTTGATCAGGGTGTAGCAGCCAAGCACAGTCCACGTGACCTGCTGTCCCTGGAGGACCTTGATGTGGGTCCACTCTTCACCTCCACCTTCCAGAGCTTCAGAGCAACAGATTTCCTTGGCTTTGAGTTTCAAGCTGGGAAAGTGCTGCTCCTCTCGGGTAGGCCACCTGTGGAATCCATGGGCCGAGGGCGTGGAGGTGGTGGGGATTGGAGCAGTGCTCTTTGGAGAAGCCCATGGAAGGCTCATTAGGGGACAGTGACTTACCTCATCACTGTGACCTCTGTTCCTACACTGCTCAGCCCTGCAATTCCAGGGAGCAGAGGCTGTCCCCTGCTGTGGGTGCATCGGGTTAGGGAGGGACATCTGCCCATTTCCAAAGGGAATCCTTTGCAATCACCCGGGGGTGAAACACAGTGCATGGAGTGTAGAGGACAGAGCTCTTGAGACTCCATGGTGACACCCGAATAACCCAGTGAGAAAATGGGAAGAGACACGACTTCAGGAAGAAGACCAGAAATGGCGGCAGCCACCTGAAAACCACAGGGTGACCGCTTCACAGCCAGGGACGGACATGACCCTCACGAGCTGCGGGTGGAGAGGGAGGTGGCACAGCTGCTATGGATGATGGCCAGCAGCTCCACCCCTAGGTCCACACTCCAGGGCCCTGAGACCCATGTCCACACAGGAACTGCAGAGCAGGGGTCCCCACAGCAGCCCAGGTCTCCTCACATGGTGGCCTTGGCCCATGCCTGCTCTCATCTATGGTGCTCACAGGAGCACCCTTATTTAAATCCATTGCCTCTCACAGACCCTGCCCACAGCACGGTCCCACTATGAGGCCTTAGGTGGTGGGACCCCCACCTGCATTTCCAGGAATTTCCCAAAACCACACACAACTGTGCCAAGTGAAATTCTCAGTCCCGGGCCCAACGCGTGACCCATTCTGAACATGGCTGGACCTTGGACACACCCTGGAGGTGCAGGAAGCAGTCCCAACAGGCCACATGCACCTGTGTCAATACCTATGACATGTCCACAGTGGGCAGAGCTGTCGGTCAGCCAGCAGAGTGGTGGTCCCAGGGACTGGAGAGAGGAACCAACTGGCAGGGAGAGTGACGGCCTGTGGCGTCTTCCAGGGGAGGGCTTCTCAGCCTCTAGAGGAGATAGTGGTGGATTAGATAGTGGTGGGGTCCCAGATAAGTGAGACACGCTGAGACCGCAGGACTGTCCACTTGACAGAGCGAGTGGTGTTGCCTGAGAACTGATCTCAAAAACAATTTCCTGCCAGGAAAACCCCTGAGCAAACAGGCCCCAGAGACCATCCTACCAGGTGGGAAGCTGGGCCCCTCTGAGGCTGCACCCTGAGGAGCGTCCCCACGGTCAGGCACCCTGGGCACTCAGTGTGAAGAGAAGCTGAGCATTCTGCCTAGTGGACAGTGTCACTGAGCCTCGTCACAGCACCTGAGGTGCCTGTGCCCTCTTGTCCCCTCTGTGACGGACACCTCCTCTGTCACCACAGCCCAAGAGCACCTGGTGGGCAGGTGGCTGCAGCTGATGTCAGGGTCGTTGCTGCCCCCAGAGGCCCTGGGGTCCTGGTTGGGAGGCGATGTGTTGTCCTCTCTCTCTTTCAGAAGTGGAGCAGGGTGACACAATGACACAGGCCAGTGCTTTGTCCAGTAGGCCTTCCCTGAGACCCTGCGCCTGCTGTTCCTCTGTGTGACCCCTGGGGGGGCCTAGGGACACCACAAAGGCCGTCTCCTTACTACAGACCAGAGGGTCATCCATTCCCAAATCGAGGTTCCTGGGAATTCGCTTCTCCCACTGAGGTCTTCAGAAGACCAGGAAGGTGGTGTCGACCACCCGCGGGGGCTTACCCACAGCCCCTTTCCTCCTGTAGGGCATGGAGCTCTGCGTAAAGAAATCAGGAAGTTTGAAAACCAGTACCGTGGCCGGGAGCTGCCAGGCTTTGTGAATTACAGGACGTTTGAGACGATCATAAAGGAGCAGCTCAGGTCCCTGGAGGAGCCGGCCGTGGACATGCTGCACACGGTGACGGGTGAGCACCAAGTCACTTTCTGGCCTTCACTTCTCAGGCAGGGAGGGTGATCGGAGCCGGGCTCAGGTTCACAGCTGTTCCCGGGGTTTCTCCCAGCAGCCCTCTCTGCCGCCCAGACCCCAGCCTGCTGTTGGGCTCCATTCTGACACTGCCACCCCACTGGTTAAGGGCACACTCCCCCAGACTGTCCCCAAGAGTAGGCATAGCCCATCAGGAGCACATCCCTGCCTGTCCCTCAGGCCCTGCCCCGTCCTCCGGTTGGGGCGTCACAGATGACCCCAGGAACATGCTGCCTGGCCTCTGCTGTGCGTGGTGAGGGTGTTGAGGACAGGGGCTTGCGCCATGACGGGTGGCGTGGGTCTCAGCTCAGACGCTCAGAGGTTTTCTGGAGGCCTTCCCACCCGGGCCTGGTGATGACTGGAACCCCAGCCCCACTTCCCTCCCTGGAGGGTGGGGTGGGGTGGACATTGCAGCTTCCACAGCTGGCTTGTCCTCCTGGTGACCAGCCCTCATCCTGAATCTGTCCGTGCCCACAGAATGTTTAGTGGGCGAGAGATGCTCCTATCAGGCAGGAGGTCCCCATGCCCCCAACAGGCATGTCAGGGCTGGGGCCAGGCTGGGGTTCCCTCTGCCACCCTGCCCCTTGCCCCACGGCCCTCAGCACAGCCCTTGCAAAGCTCTGTGTGTTGGCTCCCCTGAGAAGCGGGGTTGGCGAATGCCCATGCACCCAGTGAGGGCCTGGCACCTCAAGGGTCCAGTGGGTGGCATTGCTGTGGTCAGGGAACCAGGTCAGAGCCCTAGGGGCAGACCCGACTGTGTCCTCTCTCACCCCTTCCTGAGACCATCTCCCCGAGGTTTGGAGAAGGCCTGATGGCTCCCTCCTGCCCTCCCCGCACACCCTGCCTCTTCATGAAGACTGGTCAAGAGGTGGCCAGCGGCCAGCTGGTGGGGCAGCCTCCCCGGGCTCAGCAGGGTGCGTCCCAGGAACCTGGCCTGCTGGGTGGCGTCCCCACCAGCACCCTCGTCACTGCAGAGCTCTGGCCTATGGTGACCCTGTGGTCCTTGCAGCAGGCCCCGCAGTTACCAAGAGAAGTGCAGTCAGTCAGCATCTCGGGAGCTACTTGTGTTTCACAAAGCTGAGGTTTGGGGTCAGTTCCGACTATTCAAGGGTGACGATCTGGTGCTCTGGGATCAAGGACGATCCCGTGAATAGGAAGAACGGGAATGTGTGCTCCTAACACGAGAGCGATGGCGGGAATTTCTATGTAGTGAGAATCGGCTCTTGCATTTTGTTTCAAATGAATATCGTGGTCCTGCAGGTTCTCTGGACAACCTTCAGGATGATGTGACAGTTTTATCCTTAAGTGTGACTAGAATCCTGGTCCCCACAAGCCACATTCTTTGAATCTGAGCTCACCCAAGTGTTCTGTGGAGTGGGGCCAGGGCCACTGAGCGAGGAGACCCCTCCAAGGACCTGAGGACCCACTTCTGCGGGTGCCGGGGGGGGGAGCAGGCCTGGCCCCTGGCCTGTCCTGTGTCCTGGGCTCTGTGCAGGCTGCGGGCGCCACCAGGGCCGCCACCACTGTCGAACCTCTTTTCCTCTTTGGTCAGATATGGTGCGAGTCGCCTTCACAAATGCTTCAGAAAAGAACTTTGCTGAATTTTTTAACCTCCACAAAACTGCCAAGGTGAGAAGAAGCTGTGCTTTCAAAGGCTGACCCCAGGCTGGCGGGGGACCCTACCTGATTCCTGTGTCCGTTCCCGGCCTCTCGTTGGCTCTTGGAGAAGCAGTTCCTCCATCGGGCGGGTGGATCCCCTGATGAGGCCACCAGGTCGGGTTGGAGCCAGAGGAGGGCTGGGGAGGGAGAGAGCAGGCAGAATGGCAGCCAGTGACTCTCAGGAGAGAGGCCGCCTTGGTCAGGTTGGAGGTCACAAGGTGGGCGTGACCCCGGCTGTGGCACTCAGTGAGAAGCTGAATACAGAAAGAGCATCTGTGGAGAGTGAGCAGAGAGCGAGGAGTGAAGGAGACCCTCCTGCCCAGAGGACAGGCGTGGCCAGAGCCCAGCAGGGCCACCTGGGGAGAGGCTGCTCAGTGGGCTCAGGACTCCGGGGCTCTGACCTCAGCTGGGGTGAGGCCTGCATGAGCAGGTGGATGGCCCAGGCTGCCCCAGGCAGTGCCGTCCTCACTTGGTGACCCAGGCTGTGGGCATGCTGATGACCCACTGCCTACTGCCCGGGTGACTTGGTGGAGGGAGGTTGAGCTGTGTCTCTCTCACCGCAGTCCAAGATTGAGGACATCAGGCTGGAACAAGAGCAAGGAGCGGAGAGGTGCATCCGGCTTCACTTTCAGATGGAGCAGATCGTGTACTGCCAGGACCAGGTCTACCGGGGCGCGTTGCAGAGCGTCAGGGAGAAGGAGGCAGAGGAGGAGAAGAGGAAATCCCACGGCCAGAGCCAGTCTGTCTCTGCAGAGGAGTCGTCCATGGCTGAAATCTTCCAGCACCTCGATGCCTATCGCAAGGTACATGTGCAGGGTCTCCATCCTAGGGGTTCTGTGGTTTCCCTGCTGCCTGAGCACCTCTCTGTCTATGGCACGGTGGCTGTGAGGTGACCATCAGCCAGCTCCACCTCTCAGCCCTGGGTGAGCCTCCCTGGGGGCAGCTCAACCTCAGGTAGACAGAACTGGTTGTGGCTTAGAGCACTTGGTAATCTGGCTTCCACTGGCTGTGTGGCTCTGGCCAAGCTACTTACCCTCTCTGAGACTTGGATTCTTCTCTGTGCAGTGCTGTCTCATGGAGAATATTCCGTGAGAGGCGTGTGGGCAAGTCCCCCAGCACAGGGTTGGGATGGCTTGGCAGCTCCACAGGGACCCATGTCCTGGAGACACCTGCTTGGCCTGGTGCTGCCTTTGCTCCCCACGTGAAGTCACAGGTGCAGCTCAGGCGGAGCTTCTGGGGCCTGAGCATCTGCAGAGTGAGGCGCTGGCCTTCCTGGTTTCCAGACCCAGCCCTTCCCACTCTGGGCTGCGGTGGGCAGAGTGTCTCTGTGTGCACCTTGCACAGCCCACAGCTCTGCCTGGATGCCCTGTGCCTGGGGGGCCCAGGGGCACTGTGGCTCGTAGCCCGGCGCAGCACATGGGTCCGGATGGAGAGCACCCATGGAGCACAGGGCTGGCGGACAGGGCCCAGCCCCAGTCCCTGCAGATCCAGGGCTGCAGACCCTGAGTGAGCCGATTAGGGGACGCAGGAGTGCAGGGCCCATCCCGCCGCCCCTGGCACCTGTGTGCTCAGGCTGCCCCAGCGGGGCACATGGGATTTGGGGAGTGGGTGAGGTGTGACAGAGCAGACCCTGCAAATGTGTGGCCACCACCCTGTGGGAGCCTACAGCCTGCCCCAGGAGCAGCCCTTCTCCAGGGTCTTGTGGCTGCTCCCAGGTGAGTCCGTGCGCTGCAGAGCTGCGCTGCACCTGCGTGTTCTCCTCCTTCTGCACAAAGGCTCGCAGGCTGCCCATGGCCCTGCACATGGCCCCTCGCACTGCTCCCTGGAGATGGGTCCACTCAGATGCCAAGAGCAACCTGGCTCCCCCAATGACTGCCCAGTGTCCCACATTAGGGTGGAGCACAGGAGTTTGTCACCTCTTCACGCACCATCTCTTTGCAGCCTCTGCTACCACAGGGATGTTGCAGAGGTGACCCTGTCCGTAGCCCATGCCTGTGGAAGCCTGCAGTGCCCGAGCCAGGTTCTGCAGGCAGACAGGACCAGAGGGATATGTCTAAGAAGTCAAAAATTGGCCAATGACTGTGGCCAGTGACTGTGGACCTGGAAACTGGGGCCAAGTGAGCCGAGCCCGCGGCTGGGGTTTCTTCTTGCCCTGAAGGCCTTTCCCTGACTGGACAAGGCCCACCCACAATGTAGAGAGTCATCTCCTTACTTAGGGCCAGCTGACTCTTGCATGCCCAGGTCCCAGCATGTCCCCCAAGGGCCCCTTTGCCTGCAGCCGTCCCCTCCTGCACAGCACCCAGCTCACCCCAGGGCACCATGCTCTGCTCCCTCTCAGCCTCCCCTGCAGCAGCCACTGGGTGCTCCTCGCCTGCCTGGCGTCTTCTTCGCTGGCACCTGACCACACGCTTCATCTCCTGGGCCATCCCAGAGGGTCCTGCCATGCACCCTGCCTCCCAGGGAGGGAGACTGAGCCCCAGAGAGGTCGCAGGACTTGCCAAGCCCCAGCACATGCCGATTTCCTGAGGTCGGCCTGTGCAGAGGAGCCGTCGGGGATGTGGAGACATGGTTTTGAGCCGAGTGTGTTGCTGCCTGGTTTAGGAATGTCCGCCTCTTCCACGAGGACGAGCGATGGTCAGGGAGGCTGGGGACACTCGCTCCAGCTCGGTCTTGGACACCTGTGGGGTGGTTCTCTGCCCCGTGCAGGGCTCCCCCCCGTCCCCAGCACAGAAGCCTCTGTCAGAACTGAGCCCAGGCGAGGGCCTGCACCCCCAGTCTGGGTGCGTCCAGGGTTCCTGTGGGGAGGTCAGCGTGCCCTGCTGACCTGGCCTCGCCTCCTGTGGCCTGTCCCTTCCTTCCAGGAGGCTCACAACCGCATCTCCAGCCTCGTGCCCTTGATCGTCCAGTTCTTCGTCCTGAAGACGTTCGGCCAGAAGCTGCAGAAGGCCATGCTCCTGCTCCTGCAGGACAAGGACGCCTGTGGCTGGCTGCTGAAGGAGCGCAGCGACACCAGCGACAAGAGGAAGTTCCTGAAGGAGCGGCTCTCGCGCCTGACCCAGGCTCGGCACCGGCTGGCCAAGTTCCCTGGCTAAGGCTGTGTGCACCAGGTCCACGGCACAGGGAAGCGGCCCTGGCCTCTCCTGGTGGCTCTGTGACGACTGTCCTCCAGCAGAGAGGGAGCATGAGCCCGGCTGCCCAGGCAAGGGCTCTGCTGGCCCCTGGATGAGGGTTGGGGGCTCTGGGAGCCTGTGATTCCCAGTGGTCAGAGGGGAGCCCTGAGCTCGGCCAGAGGGCTCAGCGCCCTGCCAGTTTCCTTCCTGATTTGTAATGTCCTGTCAGGAGCCTGGTCTTGCTGTGGGTGGGAGGGCTCGTGGTGGGTGTCCTCCTGTCCCTAATAAACCCTGCTGCCTGGCACTTCTCTGACTGGCTTTGTACCTGGGGAACTCTGAGTATGGCCGGAGGATGGGCCTTGTGCCAACCTGCCCTGAAGCTGCCCTCCCCAGGGCGTGGGAGGACAGACCACAGCAGCATCCTGCTGTTTCCTAGAGATGGCCGGGGAGGGGGCAAGCTTGGGAAGCCATGACCTCAGGTTGTCACTGGTACCTGCTGGGCGCCTGGCCTGCAGGTGGGGCTCTCAGGGTCCTGGTGGAGAGGACGCTCTGCCAGTTCTGGTGAGAGGTCCTGGCCGAGAGGGCGGCTGGTGGGGTGTGCAGGACGGAGAGGCCCTGTGTGGCCAGCAGGGAGACCCATGGGCAGCCACGAGCCACACCCACACCCGAGCCTCCATGCTGCTGCTTGACCTTCATCCCCTGGGGCCACCAGGACGGAGGACAGCCGAGCAGCAGTGCCCCGGGGATGGTGGGCACCAGTGGCCTTGGCCCTCAGAGGAGCAGTGCAGCTCTTGCCTTCAGGAAAGCCTGAGCCCACACAGAAGGCAGGGACCACCCCAGCACGAGGGGCAAGGACCAACCAGCAGAGGGACATTGTCCAGGACACTCAGGCGACCAGTCCTGCTGGGGCCTGGGCTCCCTGTGCAGCCACAGCGGAGTGATCTCCTCTAACTCTGCTGCCCATTGACAGGGAGGGACTCAGGCCACACTGGACGCTGCCTGTCAGGGGCAGGGTGGGTCTGGGTTATGCCCCTGTCCCCTCCCATGCACACCCCCACCCAGATCTCTTCTGACCATGAAGCTTCTTAATCCTTGGACGGTGTCGGGTTTGTCTATAAGTCGGGATGCAGGAGGACTGTGGGCTTGGCATAGTCCGCAGCTGTGGTAAGCGTCTCCACGAGGTGGGGGCTGCCTGTGCCCCTGCAGCAGGACCCGGAGCCCGGGAGCTCCAGAGCTGAGCGCCGGCTACATTGAAGAAAGGACTGCGCCAGTTCATAAGGCTGGGCGGGCAGGGCCACACCTCGTGTGGTTTTTGGTTTTTTTAAATTTGGTGCTGGGGATTGAACCCAGGGCCTTGTGCATGCGAGACAAGCACGCTACCATCTGAGCTGTGTCCCCAGCCCAGTGTCACTTCCTAATGGCCCCAAGTCTCTCTCTCCAAAGACACCACTTATCCTCTCCCTCCAGAGACACCCCGTGTCCTCTCCATCCAGAGACACCCCTGGCCTCTCTCTCCAGAGACACCCCTGGCCTCTCTCTCCAGAGACACCCCTGGCCTCTCTCTCCAGAGACACCCCTGGCCTCTCCCTCCAGAGACACCCCGTGTCCTCTCCCTCCAGAGACACCCCGTGTCCTCTCCATCCAGAGACACCCCGTGTCCTCTCCACCCAGAGACACCCCTGGCCTCTCCCTCCAGAGACACCCCTGGCCTCTCTCTCCAGAGACACCCCAGGCCTCTCCCTCCAGGCACCCCAGGCCTCTCCCCATCCTGCCTGGGAGCAGCCCTAAGGCTGACGCGTTCGCAGTGGCTGCCGCCCTCTGGTGGCTGCTAGAGTCATTGCCCGTGGCCAGGTCCCTTGCCAGGCTCTGCCCAATCTTGCAGGGACTTGCAGTTCTGTGGGACAGAAATGGAATCCGAGGTTTCCAGACCTGACATGGACTCTGCTCTGCTGTGTGCAGTTTTCCTGGAGATCCCTGGAGGGTCTGGGGGGGAGGTGGAGTCTGGCTCCAGGGAAGGACAATTTATCTGGAAGCTAAGCTGCTGGGGCCCCCCATGTCCAAGATGTGCCATAACACACCAGAGTCCCCAGACTTTCCTGACAGGTCATAGGCGGCCAGGGGTCATGTCCTGACCCTTCCCCATGTGTTCAGAACCAGGAGGCAGAGCCCTGGGGACCCTCCCCCAGTGACTCCTCACTGGGTGGGGCCTGTGCTCAGTCCAGGGCTGGACTGTCCTCTGCCACCCCACACGGGGGTGACCCCCGCTGCTGCCCACTCCATGGCAGCTCCCTGACATCCATCTCCTGTGCAGAACACACTAGAACATCAAGGATGCGTCCTCAAGGCCCTCACTGAGGGCAGCTCTGGAATGGGCCCCACAGGATGAGCAGAGGAAGGAAGGGCCAGAGAGAGCTGGACAGAGGAGAGCGGAGCACCTGGTCTCTAGAACCCGGCTGGCCCGCTGGAGGCTGGACCATGCTGGGGAGGAGCTGGGGGCTGGCCTGAACCTTGCTCCATGACACTCTGGACTCGGCTGTCCTCTCCCACGCCAGGGCCTCCGCCCTCAGTACAGTCCTCCTGTGGCACAGAGCTGGTCCCCTACCAGCGTGGGGAAGCCTCAGGGCAGGCTCAGTCCCTTGAGGAAGGAATGGATCCCAGGGTCAGACCCTCCCCCAGGCGGCCATGAGCCCCAGAGGCCTGAGGTAGGTCCGGTTCCCCTTTATCCTCCCCCAGAAACAGCGCTCCTGGGAGTGCAGGGGTTTCACATGGTCTGAGTCCCCGTCCCAGCAGGGGGCTCCAGGTGGCCTGTGGCTCTTGGGGCTCAAACACAGACCGTGGGTTTGTTACCCCTAAGTGGGTGGCTACGCTAGGGAGGTTCTCAGTGTGACTTTCCAAGTAGTGAAAGTCCCAGCTCCTGCCTCAAACACTGGGCGCAGCCGGTGAGCTTGGTCCCGGCCATGCCATGCTGTCCAGCCCTGTGCGGGCTTGTGGGGCCGTGCAGGGCAGCTCTAGGTCAGCTCTGGTCACAGCCTTGGTTCTGGAATCAGAGCGGGATCCACTGAGCCACGGCAGAACTCGAGCAAAGGGCTCCAGCCTTGCCAGGGACCTGAGCTTTGGGTGACTGTCCCCAGGGACTCTACCAGAGGTGGACCCAGCCCTCATGCCCAGGCTGGGCTCAGGCTCGGGCAGCTGCAAGCTGCAGCACCGGCTCAGCCTGCTCCCAGCTCCCTGATGGGCACGCTGGGTGGTTCAGGCCAGGCCACTTCCTGTGGGGGGAGCAGCGTTCCCGTTCGGGAAGTCACTCTCCCTTGTCTCTCCCCAGCTTTTCCTTTCAAGCGAAGTCATTCTCGCCCCAGATCAGTCACTCTAGAGGAGGTCATTGTCCATGGACAAGGCCGTGGGGAAGCACCACACCTGCTCTGCTCTGAGGGATTCCAGAGCCCTCGCTGGTGAAGTGCCCGTTGCTGAGGCTTATTTGTGACCTCCAGCTAGCCAGCAGCCCTTTGGGGACGGGTGGGGAGAATCTGCCTGTCCTGTGCACCCCAGCATCCCAGTCCCAGGGAGGCTGTTTTAGGGACTTTTTCATTGCTGGGACTAAAGGATCTGACCAGAACAATTTCAAAGGAGGAAAAGCTTATTTTCAGGCTCATGGTTTGGGGGATCCCAGTCCAGAGAAGGTGAGCCCCATTCCTCGGGGCTTGAGGTGACGCAGAAGACCGCGGCAGGAGAGTGTGGTGGAGGGAAGCTGCTCCCAGGATGACGGGAAGAGGACTCCAATGGCCAGATACAAATACACACCCAAAGCCGCACCCCAGTTCCCACCTTCCCCAGCCACACCAGCCACTTCAGTTAATCCCCTGGACTCATGCTGATTAGGCTAAGCCTCCGCCTTCATTTCTCCTCAGAACCTTCTTGCCTTGACTCACACATGAGCGTTGGGGGGACACCTCACATCCAAACCACTACAGAGGCCCAAAGGCGGCTCCCCCCAGTTCCCGCTGTTGGGCTGCGTCCTCTCAGGGGCTGTTCATTGCCCTGTGTTTGTAAATCTGAGTTTGGCTGGCCGTGTCCCTGTTCTCAACAGCCAGGGTGCAGCGCCGCAGCGCCACCGTGGAGGCCAGCACAGGTGGCGCAGCCTCTAACGGAGACACGCGCTAGAGCCGTGGTTCGGGCTGTTAGGGGCTGCTGGATGGGAACGCCGTCCGGGGACCCACCAAGCCAGTTAGATGTGGCATCCGCACGGGGCTGTGTGTGTCACTTTTGAGCGTATGGTGCCCAGGATGCCTGGGAGCCCAGCTGTCCCCCAGGAGCAGTGTCAGTGCTGCGGTCCCAGATGCCTGGAGCTTCCCACAGAACCACTGTCCCCACTCAGAGCCTGTCATCCAAGACCACCCAGGGCTTGGGTCGAGGCTTCGCTCTGTTCTCACTTTTTTCCATGTGGACAGGTTGGGGAGGGAAGCCAGCCATGGTCGCCTCCTCCAACCCTGTTACACGCTCAAGGAAGAGGGGCTTTCTGCCCCCGGTGGGGAGAGGCACCCAGTCTCTCTCCTGCCTGCATCTCCAACTCCAGGGCCTGGGGATGGATACACCGGAGGAGGCCTTTCTGCCACCGTGAACCAACAGAGACTATGGAAAGGAACTGACTGTTTTGGTCAGGCTGGGCCTGAGGACATGGGTACCCTGGGCACAAAGGTGGGAACGGGTGGCTCTCAGGGCCCGAATCTGGGAGAGGTGGGAACCTGGACAAGGCCCCTCCAGGAGTCATCAAGGGTCACATCCCACGGGCCAGGCTATGGGAATCGAGGGACCTGGCCTGGCCAGGTGCTCTGACCAGCATCCCCTCCCCCAGGCCGGGCCCGAACTCCTTGCTGAACAAGGAGAGGCCACCCAGCTCTGCTGCCCGGCACAACTGCAAAGACTGGATGAATACTGGAAAAAAAGCACATACTTTATTTGCATAGTATTTTGTAATTGAATTTTACAGCTTAGAACAGACAGAGAGCAGGAGACGAACTGTGGTCCACACTGATAGGAGACGCACCGAGAAGGGAGTGTTTGGGAGCGTTTGGCCACTTCCAGGAGCTTGAGCATCCGGCCTGGGAGCAGGCATGTCCAGAAGGTCCCCGGTGCTACTCCCAAGGGGGTGTGTGGGACCACCCACCCTCCCCTGCAAGCCAAGTGGGAGCAGCACATCAGCCACAGGAGCCACGAGAGCTGGCCACGATCAAGGTGGTCACACTCTGCAATGTCAGAGCGGGCCCTCCCTCCAGGGGAAACCCAGGGCCTCTAGGGGCCACAGGGAGTGCCGCACACACCTGTCCCCTCTGTCACAAGCTTGGGGGCTTTTCTTTCACACTCCTCTGCAGGACCTTGAGTTAGGAGCCAGCTGTGAAGTGAGAGAGACTCAAAGGCCCGCTGTGCCTAAGGGGCACAAGTAGAGCTTCAAGGAGCCCAGTGCGGGCAGGCGTCAAAAGCCAGGTCCCAGAGCTCCGAGGTAGTCTAGGAGAAACAAGACCCAGAACCAGGGCTTCCGGATCTGCACATCCCTGAGTCCCCAGAGGACCTCGGCCTCCATGGGATGAGCCGGCCCTGAGAGGGTTCACGAGGGCTGGGCTCAGCCCACCGGCAGCCAAGGGGCCAGCACAGGCTCTGAGGGGGAAGGGAGGAGGCACAGGGAGAGGCCAGGGCCAGGCTGCAGTGGTTGGAGTGGGTCTGTGTTCAGCCCCAGCTCTGAGGGCTCTGCCTACACTCTCAGCCTCAAAGGTATCTGCTGTCCCAGTAAGTGGCCAGCATAGCTGTGCCCTAGGAGGCCTGGTCCCTTTGTTTCTAGCCAGCATCCACCTGGGTGCTGAGAAGGCACTAAAATATGACCAGCCACCTAGAGACCAGGTGGCAAGGTGCCCATGTGCCTGCCCTCAGGTGGCCCTCCCTGGCCACCAAGACCCCTGCCCTCCCCGTCTTCCCTCTCAGGTCATCCAACCACTCAGAGGTCACCCCTCCACACTCATCCGAAGGCGGGCAGCAAGGCTCAGGAGGAAGACCCAGCAGGGCAGTGCCTGCATGCATGTCCCTGGAGGGCCTGCCACCCCTCTGGACAGAGGGTTGGGGGAGTGGACGGGGCAGGCCTGCAGCCTGCACTGGATGCGGACGGCAGCAGACAGACAAGTCACTGTTTAATCAAAGTGAAAGGACCTGGGATCATCTGGAAAGGCACACACGCCAGGGAATTAAATCAGCCCCAGGTGTCCTTGGGTACGACGTTGAGGACCAGGGAGTCGTGGACGCGGCCACACAGGTTAGCTGTTCGCCTGTTCAGAAGGAAAAAGAAACAGACGCTGCTTTCTTCAAACAGCAACAGGCAGGCTATTCCTCCTCCCGGTGCAGATGGCAGGGCTCAGGCGCAGGAAGCAGGGGCCAGGCTGCAGGGGGACGGGTGGTAGGGACCCCAGCACCTCTGGGAACAGGCTCAGCCTGGGAGCCCACTCGGCTGAGGACACCAACACCTCAGGGTGTCACCGTGGAGTCCTGGCTTCCTACCTGCCACACGTCCTGACACCCGGTCCTCTGCCGCTGCAGCCACACACACGCGCTCCTCTGCTCCCTCACCCCTGTGCCCAGCCCCCCCTCCTTGTTGCCCCCAATCACAGCCACACCTGTCTGCGTGCAGCCACCTGCCCCTCTCCAGGTGAGGCCCAGCCCCAAGGTAACGTGAAGGCCCTGCACCCAGATGTCATTGAGGGGACAGAGGTAGAGCACTGCCCCTGGTCCTGGCCCTCCTTTAGCACCTGGGACCTTGGGGACACGCGGAGAGGAAGAGCATGTCTCTCACCAGTGCCAGTCTGGAAGGAGTCAGGACCTGAGACTATGGGCGGCCTGCTGCCCCTGAGTTGGGGACACTCAGTGTGGGGGCTGCCCAGGGCCCTTGGGAGGTCCCCATGAGGGGGGCGCCCCATCCGACTCTTCCCTCTGCTCCCTGCCCCTCCCCACAGGGTTCAGTTGATGTGGGCGGTGGTGACTGGCCAGCTGAGCCGGCTCCAGTGCAGCGGGCAAGCCCCGAGGAGGGTCCTGCTGGCTTCTGCCACCAGCACCAGCGGGCACCAGGGCCTGGGGACACTGGATTGGGGGAAGGTGATCTTGATCTAGCTTCACTGCAGCCATGGGAAGCAGGGTGGCCTGGTGCCTCGGTGGCCAGCCAGCTTCCCACAGCAGCAGCTGGTCTCCTCTCAGGAGACGAAAACCAGTGGAAAGGACAGGAAGTTACCCTCATCTGTCGGTAGATCCAGTCTGTGAACACCGTCATGTTTCCATACACTCCGGGCCTGTTAGGCTTGGCACACCCAGATCCCCAGCTCGTGTCCCCAATCAACCACCAGACTTCATTCTTCAAAGTGACCAGCGGCCCTCCACTGTCCCCCTGGGGGACACAGCAAGTTACCGAGAGTAGAAAGGCTAGTTGCAACCCTCAGCCCACCTCAGAGCACCTAGAGGGCGTGGGGTCAGGGCTTAGGAGTGGGGGTGCCGTCCGCCCTCCAACCCGGGAGGCAGGCTGCGGCATTGATGGACACAGGCGCCCAGCTCAGCGTGGCCAAGAGGCCGGCTGTCTGTGGTTTAAGTCAGCACACTCCCTCCTGCTGCCTGGCACTTCCCCAGGGAAGGGCTCTTTCCCAGGAAGCCAAGTGCAGGAGGCTCTCATGCTGTTGGAGATCACCAGTCCCCACAGCTGCCCCAGAGCCCCGCGGAGCATGGACCCTCACAAGGGATCGGCAGGAACTGGCGAGGCTCAGAGTTGAAGAGAAACTGGCAATTACCTGGCAGGAGTCGATGTTGCCCTGCAGGTACCCGGCACAGATCATGGCCGGAGTGATGAGGTTATTGTAGACATATTTGCTGTTGCAGAGTGAGTGCTCAATGAGGTGCACCATCGCAGCGTTCAGCACGTCTGAGGTCTTCCCTAAGGACAGAGGCAGGGACCAGCGGCTCTCAAGGGCGAGTGGATGTCCCTCTTTGAGGGCATGCCTGCTGTCCCCTCCCTCTGCCCATCCTGATCCCAAGCATGGCATGCTAGGTAGGGTCAGTGTGGTTTTCCCCATTAAGATGGGGCAACTGAGGCACCAAGCCAGAAGAACTGCCTCAGATCATCAACCACTGAAGAGCAGAACTGAGACTCAAACCAACTGCCCACACCTTGCCCCGTGCTGCCCCCATGCCCCGCTGGCCTGCATGCCCCGAGCCTTACCTTTCTCATAGGTGGCCCCCCACCCAGAAATCCAGCACGCCTGTTGTGCCTCCAGCATCATGCCAGGATTGGGCAGGCACACTGGCTTCACCCTGTCTGTGCCAAGAGGAGGAAACCATGAGCCCTGGGAGTCCAGCAGTGGCCTCAGGCAAGAGACTGCGCCTGGCCTGACCCTGTGCATAGGCAGCCCCCACCACCCTAGCCCGAGAACCCCAGATGCCTATGTGCCTTGACACCCCCACTGTGTGCCCTGGGGAAGGGAACGGATGGACAGAATTGCTCCTCTTTCTAAGAGGCGGAGCTGTTCCCCTCTGAATCCTGTGACAGCGTTGCTCGCCCACTAAAAACCACACGTTCCAGCACAGTGGAGCCTCCGGCTCCTGGCTCTGGTGGGCTCCCCTGTGTGAGTCCTTTCCCACCTTGAAGGCAAGTTCTTCATGGGGAGGGGGAGGCTCTGCTTCATCTGCACCCACATGGGGCTAGAACATTCCAGACTTCGCATAGACTAGTGCGGGGGCCAAACAGGAAGCTGAGGGGATGCG